>NW_006238920.1:10502074-10895027 GCF_000375325.1 Capsella rubella | reverse complement strand
TCTTTCAATCTAAGAATACGGCTGAACTAGAACTTAATATATGTTTTTTTTTTTTTTTTTTTAAAAAAGGAAACCAATCGCGGGCCGCCACGTGTCAGTGGGGCCCGCGATTAGTGCGCAGGACCGTCCCGTTTTTGTTGCCGTCGCACCTTTTTTTTTTTTTTTTTTTTTTCTTTTTTCTTTTCATAAAAAAGGGTGAGGGATTCTCTCTACTAACGCTGATGCAGGTGCCCTAAAGGATTTGTGGAAGAAACATAGGCCAAATTTTTTTTTTCTATCGGAAACTAAGTATGGTTTACCTCTTTTAGAAAAATTTCAATGTCATTTCGGTTATAATAATCTTGTTACGGTTAATTCTATTGGTTGTAGTGGTGGTTTAGCTCTCTTTTACAATAATAATAATAATAAAGTTTCGGTTTTATTCAAATCTAATAGATTAATTGATGTTGAGACGGTGTATAAAGGGAAAACGATTCATCTCACATTCGTACACGGTGACCCAGTCCCAAAAAAGAGAGACGTGGTTTGGGAACGGTTAACAAGAATGGGTCTTACTCGGTCAACATCTTGGTTCTTAATAGGTGATCTTAACGAACATACCGGAAACCATGAGAAACGGAGGGGTAAGCTACGGCATGCCTCTTCTTTCCTGGATTTTAATGCTATGATCCGGAATTGTGGCTTTTTGGAGTTCCCGGTTACAGGGGATTGGTTATCATGGAGGGGATGGAGGGATAAAAAACCGATTCGATGTCGGCTGGATAGTCTCTAATCATTAATTATGATTATTTACTTTTGTTTTGGAGTTGAATTTGAGAAAAGTTTCTAACACATAAATGAGACAAAATTTGTCTTATAGTTGTGACTTGCCATATTGGTTATAGTAAAAATGTCCAGGTTAAGTTTCTATGTTATGGTTTTCACTGAAGTTAATTATGTTCTTTGACCTTTATATATGTTTGGTCAGCCAATCAGTGTAATACATTTTCAACTCCTCTCTCTCCTACATGAAGAAGAAAGCTAAGTGAGAATATAGTCTGATTTGTAGAGGAAAATGGTTGTATTATTTATATTTGACTAAAAGGTATCAGCTTTTGTAACAAAGGTTGGTTCTATATTTTGAATAAATAAACAAGTGTTTCCTTTTTATCGCATTGAATACACAAAATTAAAGTAGACCTTCCCAATCCCCGAAGACATTTTTCATCGTCTTGTTTGCTGCGAGCGCATAAAATTATCTGAGACCAGTCTCAAGTTGGGTGACTCGGTACGGAATCCTGATTTGGGAGTGATAGAGGTGAAAACCCGAGATCGGAATTAGATTCTGGGTTCTAAGGCTTCTGCATCTCATTGGGATCATCTTTCTTTTAAGTCCAGTGGATGTGATCATGATTCTTGAAATGGAAATGAGATAGGTAGGTAACGTCTACTGAATTTTTACACTTTCCCACTATCTGGTTCTGGTATTGTTAGGTGCTACTGTTCAAGCATATGGATCCATTGTCTCTGTTGATTTATATAGCGGTTCATCTCGCTCGCTCAAGAGACAAAGAAACAAATTTCACCAGGATTTTTGCTTCAAGCCTTGAGAAAGGATGGTGATTCATTTTGGTTTTATATTTGCTTCACTAGTTTTTGCCTTATATTTTAGTTGCGTTTTGTCTCACCTCCATTATCAGGCAAAAAAAAAAAAACATTCTTTGGAACAACATGCAATTTCTTATGCATGCGCAAGTTCCCATTCTGAAATTAATGAGCAGCCACCAGGGAATTTCTCGTGACATTTCAATTGATAATCTGGTAGGGGTTTTGAAGAGCAGTTTCTTGTTCAGGATCAGTGATGTTGGAATCTCCACTTCTAACCTCTTATGGTTAGATCTCTTGCTCTCTCTATCTCTCAGATTTGATTTGTTTGTTAGAGATGAGACAAGAAGCGTTTTACTCCAAAGGCTACATTGTTAATCTTGGATTATGTTCTCTTACAACATTACAACATTTTATACTTAGGTTTCATTCTTAACCTAATTACTATACAACTTAACCGAACTCATTTACATATATGGGCCTTTTACTCACATCTGGCCCAAAGGCCATTTTCTTCCTTCTTCTTCCTACGAGGCTCCGACCAAAGCTTCTTCTTCTTCTGTTGCTTGATCTTCTAAGCTTTTCTTCTCAGCTCTGCATCTTCACCTTATTTGCTTCTCTGTTTCTCTTTTGTAAGATTAAGTTATGAATCAACTTCCAACAAGTGAAATAGATGGGAGATTCCGCTACCTGGTTTTACTAGTAGTTTAACATGCATATAAAACAAGTTTGTCTACCATCCATAGGTGAAGGAATGGGCCAATACTCATGATATCAACAATTCAAAGAACGTGACTTTCAACTCTTACTCTCTTAGTTTGTTAGTCATCTTCCATATTCAGGTAAGATAGCTGTTCTGTATTCATTGTTCTGCTTGCCTTCTGCAGTTACTCCATCACTATAAAAGATGAAGTCTGTAAGATGTCTTGTTTGTTTGGTGCAGACTTATGTGCCTCCAGTCTTGCCGCCTCTAAATATGATATATCCGAAGAATGCTGCTGATGACAGGTACCTTCTATGAAAAGGTTTCGAGCCAAACCACGTAAAATATATATGTTTTTGGGATAAAGAGACATAATTTTTAGCGGCATGGTCTCTTGTAGGTGTAAGAAAAACTGCAGAGGAAAGTATAGTGCAAGAAACCGCAGCTAATATAGCAAGATTTAAGTCAGCCAACCAGAGCTCACTCTCGGATCTTTTGGTCTCTTTTTTTGCAAAGATGATTGATATCTCATACATTCTAGCTTTAAACTTTTTGTTCCCTTTAATGTGTAACATAGAGTACTCTTGATAGAAATTAGTCTCTTGATTTTGCTGTGTCGATGTCTCTATCAGTTTTCAGACATAAATTTGAAGGCCCAAGAGCCTGTTGTTTGTCCATTTACTGGAAGATGGGAAAACATAAGAAGCAACCCTAGATGGCCGCCAAAGACGTATACACTCTTCGTAAGGCTCTTTCTCTTACCCTCTTGCTGACTTATATTCATCTCTATGGCACCATGTGAGTCTCCCGGCTAAAGTGTGAATGTTATATGTTTCAGGTTGAAGATCCTTTTGAGCAGACGGTGAACGCTCCAAGGAGTGTAAAGGATACAAAGATAGGCAGAATAGCTCAAGTATTTCAGATGACATCGCATCTTCTTGCCTCAGATTGTAATAGAAGCTCCATCATTGGGGTTCTGACATGTTCAAGAGTCTTTGAACAGAACAATAAGCCTCCATAGTCAACATCATGAAAACAGTACGCATGATTTCTGTAATCTGCGTGGTCAATCTATCCCATGGAACCAGCAAGTGCAGCAAAACTGGTCACAGAGCTACAATACTCCAAATCCACCATATTGGCCACCACCAACACAGTCCCGACCACAACAGAATTTGTCTCAGAACAACCCCAGGAATCTTCAGGGGCAACCATCTGTCCAGGGCCAAACTTGGCCTACAATCACACAAAGTCAAGCACAGCAGAAGAGTCAAAATAAGAATGGAAACAGACCGTTGAAGAATACGTCTGCAGGTTGAAGTCCAAATCAAGGCCTGGGTTAGCCATTAGGTCATATGAATGGTGTGAACTCTGCAAGACCTGCATCAATAATTCCAAGCAAATGCGGACAGATGTATGTGGAGGCATATGATCAGAGTTGTGCAGACACTCCTTCAAATACCTTTGGATGCTTTTGTATTCTGACCTTAGTTCTTTTTTTTTCTATGAATCTTTTTGTTACAATCAACAGATTTGCAATTGCAGAATGTCATTACTAAATGTCTAGGACTAGATAAACCTTTACTCAGTGAAACACCACAATCAAATTTACAGTTACATGATGAGAAAAAGAAGAAGAAGAAAACAATAAGAGACCGATGTCAAAAAAAAAAAAAACAAATACCAAACAATATAATGTGGTGACTAGAGCAGTAACTTGTCTGGTATCAAGCTCATAGGAGACACTTCTCGCATGTTAGAATCCTGGAACTTGAGTGAGGACCCTCAGATGTGTCAAGAAGAGAAGTATGCCAACCCATAGCCTGTGTGATTTCATGAGTTTTATCCATAACATCAATTGAATCCCTAATGTATGCTCTTCCACCCGGTCTTAATATCCGGTTCAGCTCTTACAATATGGTTCATATCACATCTGATGCATTGTTAACCATTATTGACACAAAGACAAATGGTTAAGCTCAATTACAGGCACCAAACGACCACATACTCAGTTGGAAATCACTATGAAATTGAGTTACAGATAATGTTTACCTTTTTCTCGATTAAGAAGAGTCCTGAAGCATGCACGAAGTCATATTTCCTTAAATGGGTATGTATCAAATGGTTCACACCTGTGGTGAGTGCAAAACTTGTTAAAACATTCAGAGCCAGAATGAGAATCAGTGCTTAATCAATCATGAGCAGGAAACGAACAAGAAGAGTCACAGAACACTCTTAAGGATTCTAAATTCCAAGGAATCAACAATAGGTATCATTATTCTATGTTTTTATATAATAAAAAATGCAAGGAGAAAAGCAGTACCAGTCGTGCATCACTCCTAATAATCCACGATCATACATGACAGGCAATGTGTTTGGCCCGCTGACAGGAACCACAATTAGAGAACCCAGCAATCGAGTTTATGGTCCTTTAGTGCAGCTGCAAATCTGTTAAGGCCAAAGAAATTAAGTAAAGAGAGGTAAGCTAAGATACTGAGGGATTATACCATCATAGAGAGTAATAACCAAAAACAACATGAGACATAGAAAGTATGATTTTTTTGCTCACATTATCAACAGACCAAGTTAATAGACAGAATAGATGCAACCAAAAAAATTTACTTTAAAAAAATTGCAAAAGTTTAGCAACTCTGGCAGTATAAAGAACAAATAGGTAGCAAAAATATGTCCCTGCATCACAAAGAGAGAAAGACAGATAGTTTAACAGCTGTACCAAACATTGTCGCGGTCATCAGATTCATCACAAAGAGGAGGTTTGGTTCTAGCCTCACTACTTCAATAGAAGTTGTTGTTGAAAGGCTTCTGCCAGATTGCAACGTTTCCTTCCTTCAATACCAGTTTCCAGCAAAGGCTAGGAGTAAGATCGCTGGAAAATAAACTGTAAGATTAAAAGAGTAGACATATTGGCTGAATCAAAGTAGCAAATGCTTTCCCTATACCCACAGAGACAATATGTCATTCCAACTTTCCATATTTTTTTATTTCACTAATAAAGCTACGTACCATGATCACTAACTCCAAAATAAATTTTAAGGAACAAAGAAACCCTGAACAAGCCTACTCAAAGCAGATTAAAAGGATGTTACCTGTCCATTGTTCTTCCAGAGCGGGGTCATGCTTATGAACAGGCTGTGCAGACGAAGCAAAATATCCTCCAGCGCGCAGCATTCTATTGATCTCAAGAAGCAAAAATTCACAAAAAAATGAAACAGCAGAATGAAATTTTTCTCTACATATGGATATAACATATGCCTTGTAGCAAATACTCAGACATAGCAGGTACACCACGCTCAAGAGCAAATTGAATTCTCGTGGACATCTTTTTGTGCAACAGACACCAAAGAGGAGAATTTGGCTCTCAGTTTCATAATCATACGTTGGAAGAGTTGAATCAATCAATAAAATTTGTAAGAGAGATGAATTTATAAAGAGATTTTACTACATAGGAGTTGAAGGACTTAAATCCAAACAATTTTTTATTCTGTATGGTTTGATTAACTAGAAAATAAACAACCAAGAACTAACCAAAAAACATAATAAAATTAAACTTGCTACGCTGGTAGTTCGAAAGGAATGGGAATAAAACTAGGGATATAGGTGAGATGAGCAGGCCAAAGATCAACCATAGAACCTACCGAAATCTTCCTGAACACATCTTCCTCTACAATGTAGATGCAAGCTTGCCCAGTTTCATCACAAGTACACACAAATAGCCTCTTCTTACTATCAACGAAGTAACTTGGCTGAGAGTCAAGGCATTTGTGTTGTAATCTCGGGAAGTCTGGTATTGACATAGTCATGAAACACATCCATGCAACGGCCTCTCCATTACCGTCAATCTTGTGCTTTGTCACAAAAATGTCAATATTCCTGGTCATGTAAGATTGCCTTAACACTGAAAACCGATCTCCCCTGAATATAGCAAGGACTTGAGTGTAGCCAAAGTCTTGCTCGTTATGAGGTAGACGACAATAGGTCTTGAACATCTCTTTTGAAAAATCAAAGCTTCTGATGTTATATTGGCGAGCCACTGAATGATAAGCTATCCAATATAAATTCCCATTCAAGGAAACAATAGTATCTACCTGTGGCAGACCCCAATCTTGTTCGGAAGGGGCAGTAACAATGAACTTCCACGCATCAGATTTGCACTCGTAGATGGCAACTTTTGGGTAGAGTTTAGCACTACCATCGAAACAAAAATTCACCCCAAAAACCTTGTAACCCGTTTGGGGTCTACTCCTATCGTATCCTAGGCCACAAAACCTGAAATCTTGATTCTCTATCAATCTCTTCTGTCTTAACCAAGGGTTCCAAACCACAAAACCTTTCTTCCAAATGCTAGCTAACAAGAACCCATCGCAATGAGCTAAGCTAGTACAAGGCATGTCTGAAGTTATATCACGCATCTCAAGAATTGGGTTGTTGTTGTCCAGATTGAGGATGTCTACCGAAAAAATCTGGGAGTTGGTTCTTAAGATGAATTGAGGGCGTGCACAAGCCAAATAGTTCTTCAAGAAACTCTTGTCCTCCCAAAAAGCGTTCCAAGGCTTACATACGGCTCTGGATTGAGCAAGTGATTTCCTTGGCAGTCGACAAAGTATCTCTCCGACCAACTCAGATGGTAGCTTCTCTGATCTTTGAGCGAAAGGAATGGGGGTAAAACTGGGGATATAGGTGAGGTCAGAAGGCCAAAGATCAACCATAGAACCTACCGGAATCTTCCAGAACACACCTTCCTTTACAATGTAGATGCAAGCATGCCCAGTTTCATCACAAGTACACACAAATAGCCTCTTCTTATTATCGACGAAGTAACTTGGCTGAGGGTCAAGGCATTTGTGTTGTAACCTCGGGAACTCTGGTATTGACACAGTCATGAAACACATCCATGCCACGGCCTCTCCATTACCGTCAATTTTGTGCTTTGTCACGAAAATGTCAATCTTCCTGGTCATGTAAGATTGCCTTAACAACGAAAACCGATCTCCCCTGAAAACAGCAAGGACTTGAGTATAGCCAAAGTCTTGATCGCTGTGAGGTAGATGACAAAATGTCTTGAACATCTCCTTTGAAAAACCAAAGCTTCTGATGTTATATTGGCGAGCCACTGAATGTTAAGCAATCAAATATAAATTCCCATTCAAAGACAAGATAGTATCTAACTGTGGCACACCCAAATCTTGCTCGCAAGGGGCATTTGTAATAAAATTCCACGCATCAGATTTGCAATCGTAGATGGCAACGTTTTGGTAGAGTTGGCCACTAGTATCGAAACTAAAATCATACCCAAAAATCTTGTATCCTGTTGTTTCAGCTTTACTGTTATCGTACCCTAGACCACAAAACCTGAATACGTGATTCTCTACCAATCTCTTCCGTCTTAACCAAGGGCTCCAAACCTCAAACCCTTTCTGCTAGATAGCAAGAACCCATCGCAATGAACTAAGCTTGTATGTACTGGAATGTTTGAAGTTGTATCACGCAGCTCAAGTCTCGGGTCACCGTTGTCGTCAGATCGATGATGCCTACTGAACAAATCTGGGAATTGGTCCATACGATGAATTGAGGTCGCCCGTGAGCCAAGTACTTTTTCAAGAAATTCTTGTCCTCCCAAAGAGCGTTCCATGTCTTACTTACGGCTCTGAATCGAGCCAGAGATTTCCTTGGCAATCGACAAAGTATTTTTCCGATCAGGCACGATGGTAGTTTCTCTGCCGGCGCCATTTAATTTTGTTTTTTTTTTTACATCCGGTAAATTTTTTAAAGAAATGAATATTAAATTGTAAATTCTCTTAAAAAACTTTTAAAAACCTTTTGAAATCTTTTAAAAATTTGTAAGACCAAATCTTTTAAAACGTTCACACAACATTTTGAGAGAGAGAGAGAGTTGACTAAATAAGAGTTGACTTATATCCAAACCATTTTCTTTCTGTGGTTTGTTTAGCTAAAAATTAAACAGACAAGGAGCTAAGAAACACAAGGAAACGAAGATGTTATACCAAAGGATAGTTTATTTATGAAAATGTTGTTATTCCTGACTCTATACTCAGATGGATAGGTTCTTGAAAGAAGAGAGGAACTACATCTTAGGTCTGATAATGGTTGCAATGTTTGCTGATCCAGAAGAGTATTTTGAGGGATGATGTGACTGATCTACTGATCAGTATGAAGCAGGAGATGGATAGAATGACGGAGGAAGTGAATAGTGCCGGGTGGTGTGCCTGGTGTCTGAAGCAGCCCGACAAGCATCTGATCAACGAGCAATAAGTCTGGGCGAGCACGGACCAAAAAGAGGCTATCCAATCTGTTGATACCTGCGATCAGATCAGCGATAAAAGCTAGTACCCCCTGTGGATTATTGTTGATTCCAATGATGTCCGTGGCGAGATTGCGGAGAATCCGAAGTGCCGAATCCTGGCTGAGCCGAACCGACCCGTCAGAAGTTGGTCCAGCAGCTGAGTGGTTCTGTCGACTCCTCGCTATTTCAGTTTTCAATAGTGACGACATGGATTTCTATAAAAGGAAGAAAATATAAGAAGGAAATAAATGACTGTCACAAAGAAGAGATCAAGTCAATTCATAATGATTGCCAGGAAGAAGAGATCATATCATAATCCAGTAGAAATAAGGAAGAAATGACTGTCAGGAAGAAGAGATCAATTCATACCCGAGTACTAGCTAGCTCGGACTGTAGAGCGTAGTTAATATTCTGAGACCATTGCTTCAAGTCTTCCTTCAGAGAAGATCCAGTTTTCTGTATGGTATTCTCTGCTTTTTCACTAATGTCCCATAGAATAGCCTCTAGCTTTTCATCTTGATTCTTCATGAATTGTTTCAGCTCCTCCCTTTGTGACACCATCATCTGATGCAATGATTCTATGGAGCTCTTGGCCTCCTCATTCCTCCCTGTAGTTGTTGACTCAGGAAGATTCGGTGAAGAGGGGAAACGGTTCTTCGTCTGTTTTCCAGTTTGACGAGTTGAAGGTTCACCGGAGGAGCCCACTTGCTGATTCATGTGCTGCTGCTTCAAATTCCTCCCCGCTGACTTAAGGGCTTGTGTAGGACGGTTTGTTGCTATCTGTGCCTCAAGCTCTGACATATTTTCTAGCGACTCAGAGGGTTGAGTACGAGCAAGCTGGGACAGTAGAGCGTTGTAATGTTGCTCAGACAATTGCTTCAAGTCTGACTTCAGAGAAGATACAGTTTTCTGTATGGTTTTCTCTGATTTAACATTAATGTCCCATACAGTAACTTTTAGTTTTTCATCTTGTCTCTTCAGAGCACATGTCAGCTGTTTCAGCTCCTCTCCTTGTGACTCCATCATCTGGAATTGAAATAATGTCAGCCTCCAATTAAGATAACACCAGAATATAACATAGTTCCAAAGTAAAACACTTTACCTTATGCAAAGATTCTAAAATTTGATTTTGATGAAAAAGTGAATCTGGACCATTCTCATTGCTCTCTGAAGCTGTTGGAACTAGAGTGTGAGTAGGAATTTCTACATTTTCTATCTGAGTCTCAAGTGAGCTTGCTGTATTTGGTAGAGCAGGAGTGAGCTCAGCAAGGTCTTTATCTACTGTCTCAGTCTCAAGTGAGCTCGCTGAATTCGTTAGACCTGGAGTGGGCTCGAGATGATTTGTCGCCTGAGGTGAGGATTCCTGAAGATTTTCTATCTGCTCAGATGCTTGTGTAGGAAGGCTTGTTGCTATCTTTGTCTCGGATTCAGGCAGACTTTCTAGTGACTCAGAGGCTTGTGTAGGAGGATACCTTGCTATCCGTGTCTCAGACTCTGGAATATCTTCTAGCGACGCAGAGGCTTGTGTATTATCTAAGATCACAGAGAAGACGCGTGAGACATTATAAGATCATAAACGCACAGACACATTCTTAATTCAAAAACTGACATACCTAACACATGATCTAGAATCCAAGCTCAGAAACTCGCACACACATTTGTAGGTTTCATCCAAACGTCAAACTATTAAGGCCAGTGTACAAAATACTGCTGTATTAACAGAAAATAGATATTATTAAAAACAGATGAGAGAAAATGAGGAATACCGAGACCACTGGATCCAGGAAGCACAGTAGATGAAAGCGAAGAAGCTAGCTGATCAGAAATCTGATCTAGCATCTGACTGACTTTCTCCACTATCTCATCCGGATTGTCGCTCATTGCACCTTCGTCTACCGTTTCATCGCCAGATTGCGAAGAAGAGGAGGAGTTATTCTCTGGTTCAGGTAAAGAAGATCTCAGCAAATCGGCCTCATGGTCTTCCAGTGTTTCCTCTTTACGCATAGCTTTTATCAGCTCATCCGCATTTTTGAAACAACCCAATCCTTGGGACAATTGCAACAGAGATTTTAATCCCGACTTGATCACATCTGAATTCATGGACGGACTGTTTGTCGTTTTCTTTGAATCCCTCCTCCCTGTAACTGTTGGAACTTGAGTGTGAGTAGGGATGTCTTCATTCTTTAGCTGAGTCTCAAGTGAGCTCGCTGTATTTGCAAGAGCAGGAGTGGGATCAGGAAGTTCTTTATCTACTGTCTGCGTCTCAAGTGAGCTCGCTGTATTTGCAAGAGCAGGAGTGGGATCAGGAAGTTCTTTATCTACTGTCTCCGTCTCAAGTGAGCTCGCTGGATTTGCAAGAGCAGGAGTGGGATCAGGAAGTTCTTTATCTACTGTCTGAGTCTCAAGTGAGCTCGCTGTATTTGCAAGAGCAGGAGTGGGATCAGGAAGTTCTTTATCTACTGTCTGCGTCTCAAGTGAGCTCGCTGGATTTGTTGGACCTGGAGTGGGCTCCGGATGATTTTCTGTCTGAGGTGAGGACTCCTGAAGATTTTCTATTGGCTCAGATGCTTGTATAGGACGATAAGTTTCTATTTGTGTCTCGGGCTCTGGAATCTTTTCTAGCGACTCAGAGGCTTGTGTATAATCTAAGATCACAGAGAAGACACTATTAGATCATAAACGCACAGACACATTCTTAATACAAAAACTGACAGACACATTCTTAATTCAAAAGCTGACAGACACTTTCTTAATTCAAAAGCTGACAGACACATTCATAATTCAAAAGCTGACAGACCTAACACATGATCTAGAATCCAAGCTCAGAAATGCGCACACACATTTGTAGTTTTCATTCAAACATCAAACTGCTGTATTACTATAAGAGATGAGATAAACTGAGGGATACCGAGAGCACTGGATCTGGGAAGCACAGTAGATGAAGGCAAAGAATCTCGCTGATCTAAGATATGAATGATTTTCTCCAGGTCCTCGTCCTCATCGTCGCTCCGTGCATCATCACCTTTGTCTTCTTTTTCATCGGCAGATTGTGAAAAAGAGGAGGAGTTCTTCTTTGGTTGAGCAGATCTCAGCAAATTGGTTTCATCGTCGACCAGTTGTTCTGCTTCTCCCAAATTGGATTTTATCAACTCATCTGTAGACTTGATGACATCTGAATTCTCCATGGCTTTCATCACATAGCATAATAAAAACCTAAGATTAGGAAGGAACAGTGGAAGCAGAAACACAATGATTCAGGATTGAACAAGATAAATTACGAATCAAAATCTCAGAATCTGAGTTTCAAACAGCTTATTAAATGATTCAAATCGAGTTCGATTTCGATTTCGATCAATGGTGATTACTAGCGAAAACGAATACCTGAGAATCAACTTCTTCTTCTTCTTCTTCTTCTTCTTCTGCTTCTTCTTGCTTCTTCTTGCTTCTTCTTGCTTCTTCTTCTTGCTTCTTCTTGCTTCTTCTTCTTGCTTCTTCTTCTTGCTTCTTCTTGCTTCTTCTTCTTGCTTCTTCTTGCTTCTTCTTGCTTCTTCTTGCTTCTTCTGCTTCTTCTGCTTCTTCTTGCTTCTTCTTCTTCTTCGCTGAAGCTCGTGATGATCGTCTGTTATAGTTTTTATGTATTTTCAATTTTTTGAGTTTTGTATTTGAACCTTTTCCCTCAAATAATATAACAACTTCCCCTGAAAATGGGCCTTGCAATTTTGGGGCTTTCGGGCCCATTTTGTATCAGGAGGAAGGAACCTGCTTGCCCCAACAAAAATAAAAAGACTTAATTAAAATCGATTTTTTTATTAAAGAAGTGTATTAATCGAAATTCAAACTGAAAAAAAAACAATTGATGAAAAAAAAAAAAATTCATTAATTACGAAAAATCGAAAATCATGTAAAATTTCTCACCTTTGTTTGAGTAAAGCTAAGCACAAAGATCTGAGCAGGCAAATGGGGTTTGGAGAGCAGAGAGGAATTCTTCTGATGAAAGAGGAGCAAAGTAAATCTGACCTCTGTACACCTTTTCCAATTGGAATCTCTCTCATCCTGCTTCAGTTGAAGAAAACAAAAAAACAAGGTTCTGATGAAGATGGCAGTTGAAACGGAGCTTGGGTTGAGAACAGCTTTCACTTTGGGCACTTATCGCGATCGAGAGAGAGAGAGAGAGAGCAAAATAAGGATAATACAGTATATGTGGTCGAGGGATGGAGGAAGAGTATTATTAAGAGTGGTTCATGGGTCTCCTTCGGTTTACTCTCTGGAATCCAATGTTTTCCCCCAAATTTGAGTTATTTTTCTTTCTACAAATTACACACATATATTATAATAAAAAATGACAATTTTTTTTCGTTCAAGCTCGCACGTGTGAAGAGGTACTAACACATGTGTCTCCTTCGGTTTACGCCCTGGAATCCAATGTTTTCCACCCCACCGGTTTACCAATTCCACAAAACCGGAGAACCACGGTCTAATAAAATTTATTTATATGTGATTGTGAGGCATATTTTGACTAGTAATATATTTACTTTATTATGCTTATTTTATAAAATTGCTTGTTAATTTTAATATATTTCTTTCTTCATCTTAAATGCCCATCAAATCATTTTAAAGAACAATTAATCCATATTTCTCTTCCAAATTCTTATTGTCCATGCGTTTGTTTTTTTTTTTTTTTTAATTCCTCTTTTTTTTTTTTTAGCAAATATCTCGTTTTGTTTATAAATTGTTTCGACTCTAACAACTACATTTTTTTTTATCAAGCACCGTGTTTATATCTATATATAAAAGTCTCCTTACATATATACCAAAGAGAATCGTTCTACTTTTTTAATTGGAGATGAATAGATGATACAAGGAACATATATGAATAATCACACATTTTGATATGCGGTAAAAATAATACCATAATTAAAGGGGAGTAATACGTTTGTGTTTGCAATTGACAAAGAAGTTTTCTAAGCTAAATTGGTAGAACCCAAGTGATTGAAAAACATTACATATTCTGTTATTCTTGGGTCCTTACTTACATGCCAAGAGAAAACAAGAAAGATCTTAACGGAGAACACCGAACTTTTTTTTGTTACATTAGTAAGTTACACTAGTTCAATATTTCACAACCCCAAAAAAGCTCATAAACATTAATTTACCAAAACACTACATAATGTAATTACGCAACATCATATGGTTCTTTGTTACACTTAGGATGTATTTGGTCCAGAGCCTTACTCTCGGTTCTTGCTTCACTGAGAAAAAGATAGCTAGACTTTGAATCCTCTATTTGATGATCAAATTTTGATCCAAGGCGTTACTTGTTGGTAGTTCCCAGGAAGGAGATCTATTGATGTCTGAGCCTAAAATGGAAGGAAGCTCAACAGCTTGCTTTTGTTCCTGATCATTGGAAGCTCGTTCAAATATAAAAGAAGCTATATTATAGCTGTTTCACTGATACTTTTGCTGTTTCAATTTGCAAGATCCGACTCCATCCATGACTACTGTAGAGTCCATAACAAAATGCTTAGAGCATCCTCAATAGTAGGATATTATATGTGTATCTTATGATTAATTTAGTAATAAATTGAAAAGTGTAGAATTTAAGATTTGTATTTTTGTTTTTTTTTGTTTTTATGCAGGATAATTGGTAGGTTCTTAAGTTGTGCCTTTTAGGATAAAAAATATTAATATTTTTTTTTAACAATTTTAATTATTAAAAACATAATAATTATTGCAAAATAAAAATTTTAAAACATATATGAAATATAATTTATTGCATAAATAACATAAAACACAATTAATTTAAACGTAATTTGTGGAATATTTTGTCTATATGTGCTCGACCAAATCGTTTTTCAATTGTTCATGCATAGCTCGATCACAAATTCGAATTCTAATGGCTATTATATCAATGAGATTTAAATGCATATTTGTAGAATATGTGAAATCCATTCGTTCTCGTATCTCGTTCGTTTTCTACAATCATATTGTAAAAATATTATACAAGCTCGCATAATATTTATATTTTTTTCCTTATCCCAAATATTTATTTCAATATCCACTCAAAAACTTTAACGTCACCGTCTCTTAAACATTGTTTTGTATCTTATATAAGATATTATATCTTAGATTTTAATTAACATTTTGATTTAAATTAAATCCCTAATTCATCTAAGATACACCTAACATCCTACCATTGAGGATGGTCTTACCAGATTTGTGATATTTTCATAACGGCATATAAAACTAGATACTCTACTTTTAAGAATGCTCAAGGTTGTAGAGGGCATAAAAAAGATAAGAACACGTAACAATGAAGATCGTCTCATCAAAGCTCAAAATAGTTTCTACTTTTCTAGTAACAAAATTGGCATAAAGAAAATCAACGTGATTCAACAAAGATGATTACTTGGGGAATAAGGATATGGACAATGTACAAACAGCATTTGCCGCAACTTTCTCTCTATTACTGTTCTTCTTTTCTGGAAGCAACAACCAAAAAACAAAACTTTTACCCCACCTACAGAATCTTAATCCAAATTCGATAAATCATTGAAAACCAAAAGACCACATGTCTTCATGACTCCACTGATTTGCTTCTTTCATATAGATCTTTTCTCCAAGTTTTCACGCACCATTCATTGAGTTATCTGTGTGAACTCCGTTACTGTCAATCTTCCCGTTCACCTGAGCCCTCGGCTTCTAAAACCCGCACCAACAAAAAACACTTAAGGTCAATTTATGGGATTTGTTCAGATTGACAAGGAGAACAAACACAGATTCAGATGCCTACCCAATCAGCAGGATCTACACCGTTCCCATTCAACAGCTTGTGGTTCTCTTCTTTGGTTCTGTCTTTTGAGTTTACTGGGAGCAACTGAGCAGTCCGATCTGGTAATTCTGTTGTATAGAGGTTCGAGAAAGATATGAGAAACTGTGTCTCCGCAAAATAAGACAAAAAGTGTTAAGTTTCAGTGAAGAAGGGTTTTCTGAGATCAAACCTGGTAATTTCTTGTCTAGACAGAACACCACTAAATTCACAGTATACCTAAACAGGGGAAGATAATCAACACAACAAGTCAATATATATCTCTGTATTCAATTTAAGTTCTTTAGTTGGGTAAATTTTCGAGTGAGAGTTAAACATACCATGCAACAACGACATCGACACTGTAATGTTTACGAGAGGCAATGATCAAGAGGCTCTGCACGATTGCAATGAGCCACCCAAACAGCTTTATGAACCTGAACAAAAGAGTGATGCAGAGATGTGATTTACAGAGAAGTTTTTTAAGATGTTGCCAAAAGAAGTTTACAAAGTTTTACCTTTTAGTGCCGTATTTCTGGTAAGTACGGACAAAGACTAGAGTGAATATCATGTGCGATGAGAAAATCAGGTCTCCGCATCCGTACATCACCCCATGAGCTGATGAGATCAGAGTATGAGAACATAAGCAAACAAAGAAATGCGTGTGAACACAATCTGAGATTGGGGAAAGAGAGATATGTATACTCACGGTTAATCTCTAGCACCTCAAGAGCGCTTTTGGGCCATGGCAATCTGGAAACTTTAGAGCCCTGTAGAAAAAAAAGTGGGAAAGATGAAGCTTAACCGATTAGACAGAGGAGACATTGTGCAAGTATCTCAGTTGGTTTACCTCGCGACAGTGATAGTTAGGACCAGGAAGCTGAGTCGAATAGAAAGTTATAACACGGAGAAACTGGCAGGCCTGAAAACAGAAGCATCGACGAACTTTAATATTAACAAGGCAGTAATCTCAGCAAGCTTAAATTATAGCAATAACTATTAAGGGGAACTTACAACTAAGAATGCTAGAACTCTGCACCATATCAACACGGTGTATATCTTTTTGGTTTTCAGAATAAATGGATGGAAAGTCCACTGCAAGAGAAGCTCAAGAGTGTTAATATCGAAATATTATAATGTAGTGGCTGATCTGATACAAAAACTGTCAAAGTAAGATTCAGCTATTACTAAGAACATATCACCAGAAAGAGAGCCAAATCGTACAAAAATCTTATAATAAGGAGGAAACTGTCAGGATCGAAAGACTCACCAGGAAAAAGGAAACAAACACACTAGTGAACACGGTTTCACTTATGTAGCTTCTCTCTTGACCAAGCTCCTGTACAATGGAAAACCAAAGCAATAAGACTCCCATTCTAATCCGATGAATAGTGGACTTTAGAACTGAGCATATAGCTGAAATATCTTAAGAGACAAACCGGAAGAAGAAAGAACCCAAGATCCTGAAGCGTTGGTCCTGGGCGATGAATATAATGAACTCCTTTAGCAGCTAAACCATGAATGTACTGCACACACGAAATAAGTAAACTCAAGAGAAGGAAATAAATACATTGTTGAACTCAAAACGAAAGCAAAGACACATGTTTCTGCTGAAGAAGCAAAGACACAAGCTTTCTCTCAAAAGTTACTATGTATAACAAAACTATGATCAATGATTACAGTATCCAACGTTTTCCATTTAAGGCTTTAACGACAAAGAAACAGCAAGTCATCCATCATCAAACACTCAGCATAAGAAACATCGATCCAATTTATTTGAATTTCAAACTGACAACAACGAAAAAGCTCTCGAGAGATTTCCAAAGTGAGTGAATCTCACTCTCACATATCAAAACTCAAGTTCAAAATTTTAAAGATGTAAAACCTGACAGATAAGACCAGCCAGAAGATATTTCCAGTTCTCAGCAAGAAGACCAATCTCCGTCGTTATCTCAGAGCAAAACCTCTTCCATAGCTATTCAAAAAAAAAACAAAAGAGAGCCCAGAAAGTAACAAAATCAGCTTACAATCTGAAACCAACACAGGATTCGAATTAGGAGAGAAAACATAAAAAAACCAACGAACCTTGGAAGATTCACGACGAATGTAAAGCGTCATCTTATTCTTGTTTGTTTAACGTTGATGATGTTGTTATTGTCTTGTGACAATCACTTCCATATAAGTACTTCACAACCCAACAAATTGGGTCAACATCATCAACCCAAAGAAACCAAAAACACTCTCAACACAAAAATTGGAGAACCCTTTTAAGAAATTTCTAAAGTCTCGAGCTTTAAGCCGGAAAAAGGTCGGATTTTTAGCCGAACACAAATTCGAGGGGGTCAACGATTCAGATGGTCAATACAAGATCTGAGAAGACGAAAGAGAGAATACAAATGACACAGAGAGATCGAAGACGAAAACTAAGAAAAAGCTGAAAAGGAAGATTTACAGAACGTATAATAAAAACTTTTTGAAGTGGAAAAGCGAATTCCTTTAGCAGAATCTGAGAAATGAAGCCATCATAAGAGATTTAAAAGGCCAGAGAGAGAGAGAGAGAAAGAGAGTTCAACACGGAGAAACGGTTGAATTGAAAATTATTAAAACACCACAAATATACAAAAAACCCCGAGAAAATTATATAATTAGAGAAATATATTTTATACGAGGAAAACAAAGTTTCGTTATATGAATAATGTTACCTAATATAGGACTTAAATAAAATTCGTATTTTTTCTTTGATATCTAACATTTTCTAACATTAATTATCAGTATTTATTTATCACATGTTGAATGATACAAGCAGTATTTATATACCAATTTTAGAGAGTGACTGGTTAAAATTGTAACAGTTGAATATTTTCTGTGAATTTTGTGGGTGTATTTAGCTGTTAATTATTCATTTTTTTTGCTATGCAAGTTTATAATGTATCTATAATAATTGGTATTTTTAAATATGGATTATTTGATAAGTACATTTATATCAGATAGTATATGAAGCAACTTAACAAAATTTAACTAGAAAAATATAACAATAAATAAAATAATTCATGGTATAAATAGTCTAGGAAATTCTTCATGGAAATAAAAGAAAACAATCTTCATGCATGTTGACTACTATTTCAAGTTGTATAATTTAAAATGGTAAGAAAATTTAGCTATTTAAGTGATTTTTTTTTTGCCTTTTCCAAATAATTAACTTAAATCAAGTAATGAAAATTATAGAGGGGAAAATGTATGGTCAATGGTGGCTATAGAGAGTAGTAATGAAAGAAAAGTCATAAAAAGTCTCCTTGGGAAAAATATCAAAATGATATTGGAAGTCAAATATTTCAATATACCCATTAAGTTTTGGTGTGCAAGTTTAGATACCATGCATATCAATTGTGTTTTAAGAATTTGGTGGTAACATTTTGGGTCAGACAAGTCTCACACCTTTGGCCTTTAATCTTGTTGTCATTATCAATTCTTACAGAATTAATCGTTTGGCAGCTGCTCTAGATAAAACAGTCGACATCACCATGAGTCTAAGTTTCATGCCTTTATCTTAACGTATACATGTTACAACAAGAAAAATAGCATTACTAGTCCAGCCTGTGTTTTGTTCTAGAACAATAATAAAAAGATGGGAGTGAATGGTTACGCAAAATTGGAGAAACAAAAACTTTACCTTCGTCTAGAGGAAAAATTCGTTGGTATAGTGATCAAATTATGATTGGAATTTTTTCTAAAGTGAAAACACAGAGAGTATATTCGTACGTTCTATATATTATGATAGTTTTTCAAAATTCTGATCAGAAAAGAGCTTTTTCTTTTCTTTTTTTTTGGTTCAGTAAAAAAAACTAAAAAAGTAGTCAGTGGTCACGATCGAGATGAACCCACCAACCGTTATTAACGCCTTTATTTTAAAATTTCGAAGGTAATGTCGGGAGGGTAATTATAAATTTTATTAGTAAGTGATTAAGTGGCCAATTTGCAACTTTTTAAACTAATGTAAATGTGATTAAGGAGGAGGAGCATGTGGGTACGTAGGGTAATGCAGCGAAGCATGTCTGTCAAATACGGTTTTTATGAATCCCTCACATGGCTCCCCTCACTTGCCTACATATCTCTCTATCCTCATCATATCCTTTTCATAACAATTTTTTAAATATATATTATACTAAATGATTTTTGATTCAACCGTAAAAAACGTCTTTGATTTGAAAAGTCTTTTTTTTTTCTCAACAATGTTACGTATCAAAAAAAGGTTAAAAAATTATTATTTTTAATCTAGTTTCCAAAAGAAGAATCATATGCAAAACCCTAAACTCTATATATTATTATTCATAAGAGCATCTCCACTCCAGAACTACTTAAAGGATGCTTAACATTTAATGCATAATATAATTATTATAAATTAATCCAAATCAATCAACTAACAACTTTAAACAAATTATTCTTTCCACTAGAGAAACTTATCAAGGGTACTTAATCATATTTATTTCAAGTTTAAATAAATTTGTAAATAGTTGAAATTAACAATACAAAACTCCACAAGGTCGAATCAAATATGGTAACACTCTCCTGCAAAACAATCAATTCGTTGAAATTGATTCACCAAACTGATTCACCAAATTGATCCACCAAACCGATTATATATATCCAAATTGAAATCAAAACCAAAAATCAAAGAACCCCAAAACAAATCTCAAATCCCCAACGTACCTTCATATCAAATCAAAATCAAACCAAAAACTGATCCTTTGTCGTCAGGAGAAGAGAGAGAGAGTTGAGAGAGAGAGAGATGAAAAAGATTTTTGGCGAAGAAAGAAAAAACTTGGAAAAAAAATTATTTTCATTTTCTCTTTTACTCATCACCCAATCATAATTAAACACGTGTCGGTACTTAATCGTTGCTTCCATGCCTTATTAAAGCAACGGTTCTTTATTTTTTGAGGTTTTTTACTTTATTTTATATTACTTCTGGCCCACTTTCATATGAAGCAACACATAAAAACTCGCCAGTGGAGCTGGCCTAAAATGCATTTCACTATTTTGTACATTGCCCAAATTCTAAAAACGATTAACTCTTATGTTCGTTCATAAACTCTAAATTACAATTATATTAAAGCCCAGTCCATACCAGATCCAACACAGGCTAGCTAGCCCATGAAGCTTCACACTTTCTTCTCTACTCTCTAGACCCGACCGATTGGAGAAACCGGTGGGTTTGTTGCGTATTTCGCCGGTGTTTCTCTCTTCAACAGACCATCTCCGATCAAAACTACTTCTTCTTCTTTCTCCTGACACCAACTCTGATGACTGGTTACTGCTAACGAAATAAAGAACGCTTCCAAGAGAGTGACCGATGAGCTGAACTCAACAGAGTGGAGTTCATCGCCGTGGCTCACTATTTTGAATACTGGCTCGTCTCCTTCCTGTGAGAGAACTCAATCAGGTTTTTTAAAATGACTCGAGATCATTAATGCCCAAAATTACTCTTGAACAGAACGAGTTTTAGTTTACCTGATCAAACAGTTGAAAGTAGCTTGAGAAAGTGTGAGACTTTGTATGATCATTAGATATGACACGGAGTTTGCAACCGATGTCCCAACCACCGCAGTCGCATGCTCCACCTGATCTCCACCGCTCAATCAACGGCAAAGGGGAATTGTTACTGTCTTTGGGTAATGTGTGAGCTCCACTTGGGAGTATGATAGTAGTTTTGTTCTGTCTCTGACTCATGTTTCTTGTCTGAACAATTGCTGCAAGCTCTTCGTTTGTTGAAGGACTGAACAGAACAGATTCTGATTTGTGGATTGATGAATCTTCTGAGGTATAAGAAGTGACAGTCTTCATTTGACCAATTGTTGTATGTACAAATGGATGTTCATTCTTGTGGCGGCCTAACCAGTTTCCACTCTTGTTCTTGACCTCGTTGATGGTGTACAATGTGTAAGACCGTGAAGATGAATCGGAACTTTTCATGGTGGCAGCAAGAACGTTATTGTCGTTGTTGTCTCCAACCACAAACTGAAACAAATTGATTCCTTTTCTCAATGTGAATTGCAAAAGAGCATGAACTCTTGAGCTGCATTGCTTCTTCTCCATGGTTGGTGGTTTTGTGTTGGAAGGTTTTGAAGCCAATGGGACACTCCTTTTTTCGGTTTTGGGTTTTAGTATAGGACCTGATCTACTTCTGCTGTGACCCTTCTGCTTTGCTCTGGTCGAGTGATTGGGGTAAACTGAGTCAGTGAATGTCAAAGGACCTGATTTAGCTGAAGCGTTAGATACGCTGGACAATGATGATGAGCTTTCTTTGGAACTGAAACTTCTACTCATCTGACTAAAACTGAAGCTAAACCGCCGGTTAGGGGAAGCATCTCTTGCCTTTTTAGATGTCAAAGTGTGAATATTTTGCTCCAACAAGCATGGTTTCTCAACAAAATTTTTGTTTCTTTCAATCACATTTGCCGGACTTGAAAACTCGCCTTGGACATCATGCCTTCTATCTTCAACTGTGCTAGATACATCAGATAAAAGCTTGGAACTTGTCTCTGACCCTGGAGAGGTACACAGGCTAATCTCAGAGGCATTACTTAGCTCTTTTTTTACTAGACTCTTGTTTAGAGATGCTTGCTGTTCTTTCTGCTTCATACTCAGAAGTTGATGATCTCGTTTTCCCTTTTGATCCATTCTCATCATTGTATCAGCATCCATTGCAACTGAACAAGCTTGTGATCTAAGTGAGAAACTGTGATTTCTCATGTGCTGAGACTTCAAATCCACCTCCAATCTTTTGATAACACCAGTAGATAAATCTAGTTCCAACGAACTTGCAGCAGTGTCCTCATAGCTACAACAAGACCCTTTGCTTCCCTCTGCATTAGTATCCTTCCATTTTTCCATCTGTTTCCAATCCAAAACCCCAAAACTGAGCGCCTTTCCTGGGGAATCTTCTTTACTTCTTCGGAGATACCTTGGCGGATCCAACATATCATGCTTCACCAACTCATCCTTGCCCTGACATAAGGGATATCTATCCTCATGAACCTTAGAGGCTCTTTGTTGCCTCACCATACTGATATAATAATCACCTGCAACCTCCTCAAAGCAGTGGCTCTATATTGCCTTCTAGACTTTACCAAATCTTAGTTTCTTCATCCACTTTTACACTAAACACTCTGCAAATAATAAAATATAACATGGTCAAAAAAACAAGATTATCAGAGAACTGAAGCATAATAATTTCACTAGAGAACTCAATGGAGTCACACAACTGAAGTATTCATACTCAATTCTTAGCAAAGCTAAGTCTCTTGAAGAATTGAGGCTCTGGAGGATATCAGTAGATCTCTGAATAGTTCTTAGAAATCAATCACACGGAACGAATGTAACGCAGGAACGAAGCAAAACAACAGATTAACAGATCTAAGTGAAATTTAAGAGAATCAGAAACCTTTGTCAAGAAAATCAGCAAAGGAGAAGAAAGAGAAAGCAAAATTGAATTGGCACTTTCCCTTTTCTTTTTCTCTCACTCCAAACCAAACCAAACCAGAGAAAGAGATGGAAAAAGTGGGAATTAGGGACCACTTACGGAGAAAAACTCAGGCAGATCGGAGAAAGCTGTGAGAGGATAAAGAAGAAAAGCTTGAAGCTTGGTGGCGCGAAATGGATAAGGTAGAAGACGAAGGGAGAGACGAAGCAAATAGTGTTTTTGTAGAGATGATGATTCCGACCGAAGCAAAGTACTTAAAACTGCCACTGAAGTCCAAACACTTGAGTTTCAGTTACTACTACTGCTGAATTTAATTCCTTCTTCTTTATTAATTCCATTTATTATTACTCTCTTCCGTTAAATATCTTGTTTTACTCTAATTTAACTAATTCAAATATTAAAACATTAAAAAAAAAAAAAAAAAAAACAAAGTTGTGTATTTTTTTATGCTGATATAGGATTTCAAGTACAAGAAGATTTGGACAACGTAATGTTTAGTACAAGCATTTTATCAGTGTTCTAAATTTGGTACAATGGTATCTTCTTCCTCTTACATTTTTGTTTTATCTTGTCGTGATAAAATCTGTTGGATGTGATTTGTAAGAAAGCTGACAATGATTTCGCAGGAGAATTTGGTCCGGCTAAGATGCTTGTAATTGTTTTATGTGGGTTATTTAACTTATTTTGCTATCTCTCTCTTTTTCCGCATTATTGAAGAACTGTTTAGCTGAAGAAAAACAATAGAAAGCTAGGGACTTAATTAATTGTTTTCTTCTTTTTTGTAGCTGTTTGCATTGACACTAGATCTAGATTCAAAACGAAAGGTTCGAATATATATTTGCTTTTACATCAATCAAGTGAATCAATTTGAAATGCATTAAAGGAAAGTGTAATTTTGAAATTGGTTTTGATTACTCATCACAAAACAGTGAAAAGTTGGTTTTAGTTGAGTAGATGTCGTTGGCTTATCCGTATAATTAAGTTGGTATGTCTCACTGCTCACTATGCACATGATGTAAGAAAATAGATAAACAAAAACATAGTTCTCATGCTTCTCTTCCCCTCTCAAACATAATACTTAGATTTCTCATAGCTACGAGGGTACATTTATCAAGAACTAAACAATAACAAGAGAAGGAACAAGCAAATGTAGCTATGACACCCGCACATAGATATGTGTACCGACTTCCGAATGAGAAAGTGGCTTGAAATCTTCTTTGTTGTCGTCCAAAACTCTCCTTTGGGTAGATTTGAAGTCGAGGCCACATACTTGGATCACCAGCAGAAGCCAGAATCAAACACTTAGAGTCGCTCTCAAACTAGAAAAATCCAAAATAGTCGAGACAATCAGACATACCACCCCGAGCTAGAATCGCTGCATCCTGCATTGGCCTCCAGTATTGACCATAACTTAGAGAACGCCTTTAATCAGCTCCATATATACCATCTCATTCTCATGCATCCCTCATTTAATTCATGTTTTATAATCCAGCCATAGCTCTTCCTCTTTTTACTTCTTTCTAATTTTTATTTTAAAGTAAAGTGAACGTGAAAGACATATCGTTTAACTGTTTCTCTACCGACATCATTTCCAAATAGGATTACTTTTCATTGTTAATTTAAATTTTAGTGGATCATGCAATTTTTTTTTCTTGTAAGAAAAACCTTTAACAAACAATTTTACGTCGACACAAAAAAGAAAGAAGATACTTTACCTATAGTTAGCTAGCTACTTAGCTTACAATATATGTATATATGCATTAGTTTGTTTATATATAAGCTGGAAAAAAACGAATTTAGAGTACAAATATACGGCAAAATAATTACTTTATTGATGGACATAGTTGTAGCTTTTTTAAAAGAAAAATCCGACAAGGAAATCTCGAGTTTGCTTCATAACAAGAACATAGCATATAATTAGTAGGACCAGTCTCTTCCTCTCAAGACGAAACACTTTTTATAGGCAAAGACTAGCCAAGTCCCCCTATGTCCACTACGACAACGACCTCTCCCAATTCTCTTTAGTAGTTGAATCCACCAAACTAAAGGAAGATGTTGTCTAGTAAAAACGTCGTCGTAGTCGAGGCTTGGAACACCACCACCACAACACAAACGCAAACGCAGACGCCTCACAGACCGTCATTGTTGCACCCAACTTTTTATTGGGGTTACAACTGCCAAGTGCTCTTCTCAGGATGGCCTGGTTCTGACCGTGGGATGTATGCACTGGCACTTATCTTCGTCTTCTTTTTGGCGTTCTTGGCTGAGTGGCTAGCTCGGTGCTCTGACGCAGCCTCCATAAAACCGGGTGCTGATAAGCTTGCAAAGGTTGCTTTCCGTACGGCTATGTACGCCGTTAAGTCCGGGTTTAGCTACCTTGTGATCCTTGCTGTTGTTTCGTTCAACGGTGGCGTTTTCCTAGCCGCGATTTTCGGGCATGCTCTCGGGTTCACCGTTTTTCGTGGACGAGCGTTTCGAAATGTGGGTCGTGTCGACGGGTAGGACTCATGAGTGAAAATATATATCATCAGTACCTTCAAGGCTAAATAACCGAACCAAACGAGAATGGAACTTGTTTTTGGTTTTTGTTGGCGTGATTTGTCATTTGTGTTGTGAAATGTAAAGAAAAAAAGAAAAAAAATACAAACAAAAGAGAGTTGTATTGTGTAATACGTTGCATTTGGTCTGGTGTGTGGAGTAAAGTTTTGTTATTTTGGTTTTCATTTTTTTTTATTTCTTTATAATAATAAACTTTTGACGAATATATAATTACAATTTTCTGATGTCAAAAAAAAAAAAAAATTCATCATTCGAGGAATATACATATGTATATACTTCGGTCAATTCTCCTAAATTTATAGCTCTAAATATGGCAATTTCCCAATAATTACAACACCAACAAAACAAAATTAAAAAAAAACTCTGTTGACTGAAAAGGTCAACCTAAGATTGTAGAAATTTAACATTTTTTAATTAAAAAAAATAGAAATTTCTGGAACAGATAAAATCACTTCTCTCGACTTCCTCAGCTCTCTCGTTTGGATTACCAATGGCGACGATGATCGGATTCGACCTCTCCTGCTTCAAATCAATATCGTTCTCCTCATCATCATCAGACCTCAATTCCCTCAGCTCAAAGCTCTCTTCACTCTCTCTCAAACCCTCCTCTCAACAGCCACGAAAATCAACGGTTATCCGTATGGGCGGCGGTCCGAGAACATTCCCCGGCGGCGTCTCTAAATGGCAGTGGAAAAGGATGCAAGCGAAGAAACAGAAACAGCTACTCAAAGCGAGGTTATGCCGAGAACGCCAGATCTACGAGATGAGGAAACGCGCCGAGCTTAAAGCTGCGGTGGCTGAGCTTGAACGGCCGTGGGAACCCGTTCAGAAACCGCCGAATCTGTTCTCCGTTTGTGCCGATGAGCAAGTCAAGGTCCTCGCGGATCGGTTTCAGAAACCCGGAGGATTCGATCTGTGGACCGATCGAGATGGTCCGCAGCTGTTTGAGAGTGTTGATGATTTGCCTTCCGCTAGGTTTTTTCCTAAAGGCGTTGTTCATAGTGTGAAGCCTTATGGTAGATTAACAAACTCTGTTGATGATGATCCTGATGGTGAAGAGAGTGTGCCAAAAGATGGGAAGCTGCGTGGTCGTAGGGTGAGGAAGAGGGTTGAAATCAAGGGGATGGAGAGAGGTGAAGGAAGTAGTAAGAGGATTGAGAATCGTGTTAATGGTGGGAATTTGAGAAATGGAAGGTCTCAGATATATGAAATGACTTTGCAGAACGATGGGAGATACGAAGTTGGATCTTAGATTAGTTTTGTTGTATTCATCATAATCATTGATGATATGTCTCTGAACATACACCTGTAATAGTTTGATCGTGCATATGCTTTAATCATAGATGTCTCTGTTCAAGTATTAGTTTTGGGCGATGGATCAATGGTTTGAGTGGTCTATAGATTGTTATGAGTGTGCAGATGTGTGTGTGTGTGTCGTGAATCTGTCTATAGGATAGTATCAGTTTCCAGGATGTTAGGTGGTGATAGGGAATGATGTACATTTTACCAATTCGTGTGAGGCTACTGAGATTGTTGTTACATTTGTGTAGTAATCATTTTAGTGGCTATACATGAGTTTAAAGGATGCTTGAACATGATGCAGAACATAAAGCAATTACTTTCTTTTGTATCGGAAGTAGAGAAAGATAACAAAACAATCCTTGTTGCTGTCGACTGGCGGCAATATAAAACAAACAGGACTTGTGAATTTAAAGAGATAAACTCAGAATATCGTTGAAAGCCGCAAAATCTGCCCTTTTACCTCCACATCACAGCTCTTACTTCCCTCTTCTTCACTAGACATGGCTTTCATCTTCATTGTCTCCGTACGAGAAGATGTAGCTGGCGTCTTGGATTTATTAGAGTAAGAAACACGTACACCATCATTGGTGATATCAAACTGCATGTTATCGTCTGATGTCAATACATTTCAATCATCTGAGAAAAGCAGAAGAAGGCGACGATGTTATACATAAATCCGAACTCCTCTGTTTGGAATCATATTTCCTCTGTTTCTTCTTACATCCCTCACTTTCATCTTCACTCCCCAAATAGCTTTTTGGATGTGTGTCTTGTGATGTATGTGTGGTGGTTTTCCAATTGCGTTAAATTTTTGCCAATATGTTTGTGTTGTGTCATGCGTTTAGAAGTAGAAAAGAATTGGTGATCATCATTTATTTCCCTGGATGTATTAGATATGTAGATTTACACAAAACATGTACCAAACATGTATTAGATTAGGATTTACCCCGTGGTACACCACGAGTCCATAATTTAATATATTTGTTTGGTTTATCATTTTCGTAATTAGTTTTTATAGTATAGTTTTATACGTGTTTATTTCATTTGATTTTACATAATTTTATGAATCTGTATTATAAGTAGATTCCTATATATATGTGGTTAACTTGCGCTACACCGCGGAATAATTTTGTCGTAATACAAATTATATTTTAACTTAACCCGTATCAATATTTTATTATAGACAACCCGTAAGAAAAATATAATCATATTTATGTAAACTCAAATCTGTCCAATCATATTTATGTACAATATTATTATATTTTAAAATATTTAGAGTTAAAATATTAATAATACTTTAAATCAAATGTTATAACATTAGGGCATTAGTAAGAGTTTCTGTAATATTTTAAACCTTTCCAAGATATTAAAGTTTATAATAATTTGAAACTTTTTAAAATTATATTTTTCTTAAATTTATAACAGGATTAAACAGAATAATTTTTTTAATTTGGATGCCTAAGAAACCAAATTTCATGCTCATTTGTAGTTGGAAACCTATTAGTCATATTTATAATGGTTTTGAACTCTTATATAAACATTTTCCCTTTATTAATTGAGTTATATACGTCCGTTTTCAAAATTTTAAATTGCAAAATGTGTGGAAAAAAATTTGTATTTTTATTATAAATATTTTTATGTAATAATATACATGGAAAATAAATAAGATTATAGAAATATATTGGAGAGAGATTCAAGTTATTAGAGAGATATTTTAGGAAATTTTTTTGATGTAATAAATATTTGTTTCCAATTTTGAGATTTGCTTGTGATTTAATTACAAAATTAACTTTAAGTTTTGTTATTTATTCAAATGGCAAGGGTTTGATTATGCAAATATTACAAAATAAAAAGTTATAACATAGAATAGATTTTATTACAAAATGTACTTCAAAAATTTTAAGATAGATATGTAGATTTACACAAAACATGTACCACCGCCTAATGGAAATCGAAATAGCTACATGTTGACTTTTCTCTATAAGAAACTGAATTAGGCAAGGTTGGTAAATACTAGTTGAGGGTTTGGCTGGGGAGGTTCTTGTGGGTTTTCAAGCAATCTTATGTCATCGATAAGTTGTGCTTTTGTTACAACTCTCTGAGTTTTGCTAATTGAGAAAATCGGATTATTTTTACCATTCTTTTCGTGATAAGGTAAGCTAATTAAAGTCATGTTGTATGGAGCACTTATTGAGTCATTAGTGCTTGCATGTCATTCCCTACTAAAGTTGGAGAATGCTTGAACAGGAAATGCGACGAAAACACACTTCTCTAACAAGACATCAATCTTACTCGGATTATCTAAAGAAACCGTATAATGCTAATACAAGGTAAGCAAATATCATTATACTGGAGCTATATATACTTTTAGTTTACTTTCCATTGCACATTCTTCCTTATCCTTGTTGTATATTACTATATTATTTTAGTAGCTTTCTGATTATCTCTCTCCTTAATACATGAAATTGAAGTAAATATGATCAGAAGTTTTTGTTTTCGATTGCCGTATCATAGAATTCAGGAGACAAAACTAAAGTTTTTGTTTTCTGATTGCTATATCATGATTAGAAGAGCTGTTTGTACCATTAACTTGGCTATATATTTGATTGCAATTAGTACAAGTCACAAGACGAATAATAAGAATATAGTGATAGCATACAACCCAAAAGCAAGAATTGTTAAGCATGATAGATTCAAAGCTGTAGATAAAAGTGTAAACAGTATAATTTGTTATTCTTCATGTGAATTGTTATGGATGATGGAATGAAATATGACAATAGCAAGCTTCTGACTAATTTTTTTTTTATAAGCATTATCTCGTTTTGCTCACAAAGATATTGATTAAAGCTTTATTTATTCCACCATTCGTGATAAGGATTAATTGGTGATCACTTACTATACTTAAATGGAGAAAATATATATGTTTATGAAATGGCTTAGGTGTATTGGATATCAAAAAGTTTGTCTTTGATGATGCCATAATGGCATGATCTCCACAATTCGCTTTCTTGCTTCGTGTGGTACGTTATCCGCGATATCAATGATTGGGATACATCATGTATCATGCTTAATAGTATCAAAGGAATAGTATCACTTGACATGTATGCAGTAATATCTGATCCAATGGGAATGGTTCCACTTGTTAGATCATCGTGTCTGATATGACTGGTTAGCCATTCTACCGACGTTCAACTTTGCCATCTTTCTGATCTTGATGGTAACGTCCTCTGACTCATCATCAACCATTGCATGGTGCTTCATTTGATTTAGCCATATGTGTTGGCATGTGTCTCCTGTGACCCACTTCTACTGACTACTGTTATAGAGCAGTGCATTACAATGGGAGAGTACTGTACCTATTACCAACTTTTCATGGGGAGCAAAGCACGTGAAATGTATAGAAGAATGTGGCTTAGTGGAGGTTATAGCAATTTCTATCAAATTTCAAATCGTTTAAAGTATTTTTTTTATCTTGTCGCCATGACAATCATGTGAAAGTAGTCACTCTAATAAGCTTTTTGCTTGTCTGAGTTTCAAAAAAATAAAATAATGCAAAAAAATATTAGGACTCTAGAGTCCTAATATTTTGGTAAGTACAAGGCATCTTGTTTAAGTTGTCCATACTCCATAGAAGCAAAGTACTACTAGCTATGAGCTCATGCATGATATCAAAACTTGGCTTAAAAGGGAAACTCTAAGCCTTTAGTAGTTTTTTTCCAATGAAGTCGAGGTCTTCCTAGTTTCAGGCAAATCACGTTTTTCTTTTTTCGTTAAGGTGGTGAGGAAAAAGAACCATTTATAGGAAAATGAGGTTTCATGTGGCAACAACAACTCTCAACATTGTTTTTCTTTAAAGTTCCCTACTATTTGTATATAGACATCATATATACTTGCTATTCTGCGCCAAGTCTTACTAGAAGATTCTCTTCCTCTTATTTTTCTTCTTTCAGTACTGTTTGTTTTTGTTGGTACTGCTTCTTGAAAATTCAGTCAATAGTGATAAGCACTATGGAGAAAGGTTTATCCACTTTCAAAAGCCATAGTGTCACATTTGATACAAGCTTGTATGTCGACTTGTTGAATGCTTATCGGAGCGTATATATACAATCTACACAAGATATGTTTGGATTTTGTTAGCAATTGAAATCCACTAAATTTTAACAACATTCCCATGAATGATCACAAACTTATCATTCATTGGTGTCATGACCTTGACAAAATCATTTTCTTGTAGAAAAATCCATTTCAATCACTGTGCATATGATAGAGCACTATTATCTCTTAATAGTGAGCATTGAACATACTACATAGCTTTAAGCTTTTGCATTTTGTCTAATTTTATGATTAACTCTTAGCTGTAAGAGATAATTTTTTTGCGGCTGAATGTTATTTTGGATTGTAGAAGGAGTAGGAACTTGGAACCGAAGGCCTAAGAGAAGTGAGATCTAATTCGATACAAAGAAGGTCAGTTGAGACTAGAGAGTGATGAGAATAGAGGAAGCATTCGATTTATTAAGCTAAATTAAACATCTCAGATTCTAATGGAGTAGGGGGAGTTAGGTTGAATGCCTTAGAAAGATCATTGTGACAAGATGCAGAATATTGAGAGTTTTGATTCCAAAGAAGAAAAAAGTAAATTGAGTGGGTAGTTTTTACTTGACTTCATATTCTTCATTTTGGTCTGTCAGAATAGGATAACACTTTTGGTGGATATATAATCTTTGTGTTACTACTATACGGTACGTACGTAGTAAGGGAATATATCTTTGTTGTTTCTGCCTGGAAAGGTGAAAAGAATATAAAAACGATCCTGTAAAATTTTGTTGAAGGACAAGTTTTAGGATAAGATTTTGAAGAGCTATGTTCTGTCTTGACATCTCTCTGATACTTCTCTTCTATATATACTTACGAGTTCTTGCAAATACAAGTTTAGGTGACCTTTTACATTACTTACATTTTCGTCTATACGAATACGTCCCTCAACACGCATGTGAAACAAAATAAAGAAAAGTAGAAAATGAAAATTGCCTAAGGCTGTAAATAAAGCAATGTAAAAGAGTGAGAACATGATCTGGGAAACACTGTAGAAGATGATGAGTCAACAACACAAAGGAGCTTAGGCTTATATAAAGAGGACTAAGTTTGCTTCTCCTCCAACAGATAACTTCACACATACACTCCTTAAGAATCAAATCTCTCGTGTGGTGTGTTTTGTCGACTAAAGTTTTGAATACATGGAGCATAAGAAGATCGGTGCAGAACGTCAAGATTCGTACGATGATCAACAGAAATGGGTTTTTGATTCATCTCTCGATAGCAGAGGACGTATTCCTCTTCGAGCTCGAACTGGCGCTTGGAGGGCTGCACTCTTCATCATCGGTACAGAGAACTTTGATTGTATATACTGAGACTATGCTATAAAAGCTCAAAATATAAATCTTTGGTGAAGTCTTTTTTTCTTTTCATCTTCTCTGTGCAGCAATCGAGTTCAGCGAGAGACTGAGTTACTTTGGATTAGCTACGAACTTGGTTGTCTACCTAACAACAATTCTCCACCAAGATCTCAAGACGGCTATAAGAAATGTGAACTACTGGTCAGGTGTCACTACTTTAATGCCACTTCTTGGAGGCTTTGTAGCTGACGCTTATCTCGGCCGTTACGCTACTATCTTGGTTGCAACCACCATTTATCTTATGGTAAGATATATATTCTTACTCATTAACTACTCTAATCCAATTTATATAGAGATTCCATAAACAAGCTTAAATTGTGTCTTGATGTTTAAACAGGGTTTGGTTCTCTTAACAATGTCCTGGTTCATACCGGGCTTGAAACCTTGTCACAAAGAGATGTGCGTTGAACCAAGGGAAGCGCACGAAATAGCCTTCTTCACTGCCATTTACTTGATCTCCATAGGGACTGGAGGTCATAAGCCTTCCCTTGAGAGCTTTGGTGCTGACCAATTCGACGATGATCATGTTGAAGAAAGAAAGATGAAGATGTCTTTCTTTAACTGGTGGAACGTCAGCCTATGTGCTGGTATTCTAACGGCTGTGACGTCTGTTGTCTATATCGAAGACCGGGTTGGTTGGGGTGTTGCTGGCATCATACTAACTGCAATCATGGCTATATCACTTCTCATCTTCCTCTGTGGAAAACCATTCTATCGTCACCGGACACCTTCTGGTAGCCCTTTGACCCCAATGTTACAGGTCTTTGTTGCTGCCATTGCCAAAAGAAATCTACCTTATCCTTCTGATCCTTCTCTGCTTCACGAAGTTTCCAAAACAGAGTTTATAACTGGTCGGCTTCTCTGCCACACAGAGCATCTTAAGTGAGTAGAAGCAAACTCAAAATTTTCATATATGATTTCTTGAGTATCCTAAACTGATTCTGATGTGTGGTTAAAACTTAAAACCTTGCAGATTTCTTGACAAGGCAGCAATAATAGAAGACAACAACCCTCTGGCCTTAGAGAAACAGAGTCCATGGAGACTCGTAACGTTGACAAAAGTAGAAGAAACGAAGCTGATCATCAACGTGATTCCCATATGGCTCTCTACGCTGGCCTTTGGCATCTGTGCGACACAAACTTCGACCTTCTTCATTAAACAAGCAGTCACCATGGACAGACACATCGCTGGCTTCACACTTCCTCCAGCTTCCATGTTCTCTCTCACCGCACTCACACTGATCATCTCAATCACCATCTACGAGAAACTCCTCATTCCCTTGCTAAGACGCATCACACGTAATCAAAGAGGCATCAACATTCTCCAAAGAATCGGGACCGGTATGCTTTTCTCCCTCATCACCATGATCATTGCAGCTCTAGTTGAGAAACAACGATTGAACCGTACCATTAACAACAAGCCGGCCATGAGTGTGATATGGCTAGCTCCTCAGTTCATAATCATCGGCATTGCGGATGCCTTCACACTCGTTGGACTCCAAGAGTACTTCTACGAACAAGTCCCTGATTCCATGAGAAGCTTAGGTATAGCGTTTTACCTAAGTGTGATAGGCGCGGCTAGCTTCTTAAACAATCTCCTGATCACAGCCGTTGATACTCTCGCCGAGGATTTCTCGGGAAAGAGTTGGTTCGGAAAGGACCTGAACAGCAGCCGCTTGGACCGGTTCTACTGGTTTCTCGCCGGTGTAACCGCTGCCAATATATGTGTCTTTATGGTTGTAGCAAAGAGATGCCCTTACAAAAGTGTGCAGCCAACAAGCCAAGGTTCTACTGATTCGTCCGTCTCAGTCGCCTAAATCAATAAGACATGCAATACAAAAGTATATGTCATTAAGTTTTGACATTAAAACAAAAATTAAAGAATGTCGCATTTAAGTTAAAGTTAATATTTTGATATGAAAAAAAAAACCAAAATACAATTTTTTGTACTAGTTCCGTGCTTGTTAGTATAAAATTTCTATTTTCGCACCAAAAAAGTATAAAATTTCTATTTTGATTTTTTTTTTTTGGTTTCACATTGTTTGGTTTGCATAATCTAACTTATTTAGAATACTTATTTGATATTTTCGTACATTTTTTTTTAAGTATGCTAACTTATTACCGATCAAAACCAAAGCATATTTTAAATGTCATAAACTCATAACAAGGTAATAGTAATATATTTTTAAAAAAATAAAGACAACTTGAGAATCGAACAGTTGACGCATATTCCGCGTATCACAGTATCTTTGATGCTTTACCGAAATACCCTTCTCCTTCTCCAAGCAAGATTTAGGGTTTTTCTAAAAGAGTTTACCTTTTCCCTCTCTCTCTCATGTCGATGTCTCCGATCTCCATCGCAATTCAGTTTCCTTCAATTGATGTGACCTTCGATTCCAAATCCTTCAACCCAGAAACGGGTTACTCATAGAAAAGAGTGATAGATAGATATGAATGTTGACGCTAGAGTCGGTGTGGCGGTGGATGGAGCACAGAGTGCTCTTAACACTGCAACCACTGTTCATAGTAGTGTCGTGACGCAAATTAAGCCGCAGGGGCAGCTAGGGGTCGTTGAGAATTTACTCGCTGGAGGTATTGCCGGCGCCTTTAGTAAGACCTGTACCGCTCCTCTTGCTCGCCTCACCATCTTGTTTCAGGTCTGGTTCGAGTCTTGGGTTACCTTTTTTCGTTGGTCAATGTGGGTATCACAGACAATTTGTAAAAATTGGGTCTTTTTGAGCTTGCTGCTTGGTTTTGGTTAGTGAATAAGACAGGTTTTGAGGTTTTTGGATTAGGAATTGATGTGAGGGTTTAAGAACATTTAGTGAGCTCATGAAGTCATGAATAATTTGTTTTGTCCTTTTGGGTTATCACACATTTTGACTTCGTAGCAAAGTTCGAGGCTTTACTTTTTTACAATAATTGCTTGTCTTGAGAGCTTCTTGTCTCTATTGTTTATATTCAGAAGGTTGTTGTCTCTTTCAGTTGCAAGGCATGCAATCAGAAGGTGCTGTGTTAAGCCGTCCAAGCTTATGGTGTGAAGCTTCCCGTGTTATCAATGAGGAAGGATTTAGAGCCTTTTGGAAAGGAAATATGGTTACTGTAGCACACAGGATTCCCTATACTGCAGTAAACTTCTATGCATATGGCGAATACAATAAAGTGAGTTGGATTCCAGTCTTTTCTAATCTGTGTCGTCTGTAACCGTTAACAATGATCTGTCACTCAGCCTCGCAATCCTCTTTTATTTTACAGTTTTTCAATTCAAATCCAGTCGTACAGAGTTTTATAGGAAATACGAGTGGCAACCCGATTGTGCACTTTCTTAGTGGTGGCTTGGCTGGAATGACAGCTGCTTCAGCTACCTATCCCCTCGATCTTGTCAGGACCCGTCTTGCTGCACAGGTAATTGGTTTCCTATCCTTAAATTTTGTTTTTCTTCCTGAATATGATGTTTGAAAGCTTTATTATCCCCTTGATCTAACCAGTTTTTCTTTGTCTTTTCATGGCTTGCATTGCATTATATTTGATCCTTCCCAGAAAAATGCAATGTATTACCAGGGTATTAAGCATGCTTTCCATACCATATACAGAGACGAGGGACTTCTGGGTCTGTATAAAGGACTTGGTCCTACATTGTTGGTATGCTTTGTTTGCTTTCCTATCTTCTCTTGTGGATACTGTGTTGATTGTTAACTTCTTCTTGGTACATCTTTTCTGATGTAGGGTGTTGGGCCAAGTCTTGCTATCAATTTTGCTGCGTATGAGTCTATAAAATCATATTGGCATTCTCATAGGTAAATGTCATCAATAATTGATTTTTTTTCTGTTACTTTTGCACTCCCTACTGAATTTATTTGTTTTTTCCAGATGCTAACTCATCATACATATCTTACTATTTTCTTTGAATCTTTTTTAGGCCAAATGATTCGAAAGTGCTTGTTGGTCTTTGTTGTGGAAGTCTAGCTGGAGCTGTTTCTTCAACAGGTTTACTATTTGACCTGACCTTCTCTCTGCGTTATAGTTTCTAGTTTTGTTCCTAGAGACATGCATATCTGCTTCTTATTATGTTGCATCACATGACACACATTTTGATGCCCATAAACTTTGTAGTTACATATCCGTTGGACCTTGTGAGAAGAAGAATGCAAGTGGAAGGAGCTGGTGGAAGAGCGCGAGTATATAAAAGTGGATTCTTTGGAACATTCAAACAGATATTCAAGTCAGAAGGCATCAGAGGGATATACAGAGGAATAGTGCCTGAATATTACAAAGTGGTTCCTGGCGTTGGTATCCTCTTCATGACAATGGAGGCTTTCAGGATACTCTTAACTTCTCTCCCCAATTGACAACTTCCACTTATACTTCAGAGGAATTTAGTTGTTGCTTATAGAGTTAGTAGAAGAAAGGGACAAACTTGTCTATTCCCCCACTTGGTCATCTTTTCAAACGCTTTGGTAGTAAAATTTATTCTTCTTACTGCCGTGAAGATATAGAGGAAATTTTCCAGTTAGTTGCACTTGGGTGTTAAAAACATTCAAAGGCATCATATTTACACTGTTTCACGTGAGCATATCTATCTGCTGATAATAACATTTGTGTTTTTGTTCTCTCTCTGTTTACCATCATGTTTACACTCTAATGACAGTTATGTAAGTTTTTGTGTTTGATACAAAGATGAGATTTTAACAGTCCTGGAATGTGAACATCGTGTTACTTCAGAAAAAAGATTACTATCCTCAAGAAAATCTTGAAACAATCATCAGTCTTTCCAACAAAGAATGTTTTACAAAGATCAAGAACTCAAATCCAAAAAGACCCACAAAGAAATATCTCATCAAGAACTCTCAAAATCCTAAAACTCTAAGACCTAACTCATCTGTCTTCCCGAAAAAAAAAAAAAACTTTATGAAAAGGATTCATAAGTTACCCCAAATGGCCAATTCAGCTAGAGGTCCTGAGCAAGAAGATACTGAGTTCTTGAGCCGAGTTAGCATCCGGGTTAATGAGATGAAACGACTCCGAGTCAGAGCTTCCAACAACATGCTCGTAATTGGCCCTCATATACATAACCTCATCAGTATCCGAGTCACCCGACTCACCCGACCCGGATCCAGATGGTAACACACCAGCACCAACCGTCATCGACTCCAACCTCTTTAACATCATCCTCGTCTCTTCATTAGCGCTTCTCCGCGCAGCGAAACCTAGCTTTCTCCCGTTACAGAACATCGTCCACACGGGTACGGATCTTAGCAAGCACGACTTCAACTCGGGTCGGGTCGGGCACTCCAAAGCAACACGAACAAGACCCGAACCCATCTCGTGAACCAACTGGCTCGTAGCTATTGAAAGCTCGAGGAGGATGATGGGTTTAACAGAGAGACGGTCGTGTTGAACACAGAACCAGACGTGTCCCTTTCTTCTACCAAATATCGTCCCAATCACCATCGTCTTGGAGGGTCTCTGCGGCACAGTCACGGCGGATAGGTTGTAGTAGTCGGAGGCGGCGGCGGAAGTAGCCTCTGAGGAAGAGGCAGATGAAGAAGCTGAATCTTGAACGTCGATATCGTCTCTCAAAGAAGTGCTGAGACGTTTCTTGGAAGCTCCGGTGGATGATGTTGTTGCTCCGGGGAACGGTACGGTGGATGGATTCGTCGGAGGTGTGATACATGGAAGAAGAAATCGACGGAGTGAGTCGATTTTGGTCATTTTCTTCTTTCTCTCTCTATTGAAAGATGAAATGTGAGATTTTTTTTTTTTTTTCTGAGAGTTTGCAGAGAAAATCTGAAAAACTCTGTTTCTTGTGTTTGCTTTTTATATAAAGGAAGCGCGAAAGAGAGAGAGAGAGAGAGAGAGGGAGAACAAGTGAAGATCCGTTGTGGGCTTTGACTGGGGGTTTGACTGTATTTTACACGTGGAATTTTCTGGATTCGACACGTGGAAAGTGAATCTTTGGATCCTTTGTTTCTTTATTGAAAAAGATTCTATTGTAGATGATAAATAAAAATGTTCACCGGTGAATCGGAAACTCACTCATTGGTTAGTTTTGTTTTGTTATGTTGCTGTGACTTAACCGTACGGTGTTTCTGTATCACAAATTGTGATTCACAATTTACTGCTTTAACGATTTTGGAAGTGACAGAAGAAAAAAGCTTTAAGATAAAAAAGAGTTATGTTGTTGTGCGGATTTCAAGAAATTGGTCAAATAATTTTTTTGTGTTTCACTTTGACAAAAAAGACAATAGATAACACACTTTTTTCATTTAACTGTCGTTTTAAAGTTTTGTTTTTTTTTTTGGCTTAAAAGAAGAATATAATTGTGTACATTTCCAATATGATTTTTGGAACTAAATTGATTACTTTACTGATCCTTTAATATAAAAACCTTACAGTACTAAGGTAAGTCATGATCATATAATTCATGATATCCAGAATGAGAATGTATGTATGTATTTAGAGTTACTACATATATGTAAGAGTATTAGTTTGCATAAAATGTGTCAAACGATATTAGAAAATCTTATGAGAGGAGTAGACTGCTAAATCAGAAGCAAAACATTGCACCCATGTCATCACCATTTTAAATCAGAGATCCATCTCATAGTATATACTATATACTAAGTATGCAGAAGTACTCATATATAGTGGAACAGTAGATTATATAGATTATTAAAGGATATCTATAGTTCACATTTCTCCTCTACAAAGGTAAGTGAAACACATTTTATTTAAATCTTAACAACTCCTCTTCATTAATCCAAACCGCGGTTAACTCCTCGTACTCTATGCGAAGCCATGGTGATTTATGGGACAGTGTAACCTGTAGATAAAACATTAAGACAAAAAAAATGAAGGTAAGTGAAGTCATGTCAAGTTCAAAATATGTATACACATGAGATTTTGAAGAAAATTCTTACGTCCACATCGCTTGCCAGCCTGACGGTTGCGGATGTTACAGCGTTTGGGAACACCTATTGCGATCCCAGGGTTGATTCCAGCTCTCTTGGCTAAAGGAGAGAGCATTACAGCACAAAGGCAACGAGGATTGGTTCTGATAAGAGCACCAACTTTGGCACAGCAAACCGGTGGAACCTTACCCCTCGGGTTCTTTGTAGCAGGCAAACACGGGCTTAGGCTAGCCGCGGCTTGACCAATTGGCATGCGACCACACTCACCAACCGCCTCAGTGTAAGTCAAAGTGATCAGAAGACTCATCACAGCCACTGCAACAAACCTACAACGCTTCATGCTTCTTCTCTTATTCTTGTTCTTCTTCTTGTTTTGTTGAGTGTCTTAATGAGAGTGCTTTGATGATTCTTTTATAGTAAGATGAGTTTAGTGGGGTGGTTGTGTTTTCGTGACGTGTACCTTTAAATTGGATCTTTTCCCATTCTGTAATCATTTGGTTTATGCTTACTTTGATTTAGATTTCACCATCTGTTAAGTGCTTAGTCGTGTGATTTCTTACGTGTTTGTATTTGTTTCTCTCTTTACATTTCTTTCATAAAAACAAGGTTTCAACAACTTTTTGCACTCACTAAATGAACATTCCAATGCCCATTACCTACTTTATTTACATTTGCTTCAATTTTGACACTATAATTATTAACTAGACAAATGCTACAAGGATTTCGAGCTGAGATTTTGTATTATTGGATCTAACAACGGAAAATGTAGTGGAACAGATCGAAAATTAACCAAGTAGGCTATAACAATATATGATTCATCAAATAAGAACCACAAAGAAGAGTTTTGGCTGTGTTCTCACTGACAACCGCTCAATCTTGCCCAATCCACAAACTGCATTCCACCGTAGATGTTATTGGCCAACCGCACACCAACAGTGAAGGCCATAGCTGCCGGAGGCACTTTCTTGGCAAAAGGAGATGCTTCAACCACTCTCTCTAGACCATTGATGATCTGATAACGAGTATTCGAAGAAACACTCAAAAATACACCTGCAATCAATTGCCATTGTTGTGGAGATTAATGATTTAGCAAAGTGAAAGTGAATAAGGTAGAAAAAGCCATATATTATATATACCCCAGAGAGCTGCACTCTTGATTAGTGGTGGTACAGGGATGTTCTCTTCTGATTTATTCATGTTTCTGAGAGAAGAGAATGACAACAAAAATGTAAGCCATATCCAAAAATTTACCCTTTTTTATTGAGCCAGGGGAAAGAGGTGTGTTACCGTTTTGCAGTCATTATCAGATTTGCGATGCCTTGCCCTATGATGCCACATCCAAACCCAACCGCACCATACATTATACCCTGAATAAATGTGAACAAATATTGATCAGCAACGGAAAAATATATGGAGCAATTGACACAGAGATTGTGAAGTTTAATTACCTTGTAGAAGTATGTAGCAAGTCTCTGTTGGGCGGAAAATCTGCATCCTGGTCTTTCAGCTTCAAAAACGCTGCAAAAGTTCCAACATATCAAAATTTAGTAACCAACTTATAAGATGAGAGATGCATGTACTATATGAGAATTGAGTATCTTTTTGAGGGATGTACCTGCTAGGAAGCGCATTATAAGCAAAAGCCATGCGTCCTAAGAAGCCAGCTGATGCAGATGCTTGTCCTATACGAACATAAGGCGCCAACATACCGACTAGAGCAACATTAACCACAGTTCCGACCAATAGATCAGCAACATACAACTCAAACTCCGCCCAGAAATCCTTCCCTCTCTTTTGAACTTCAGCAACAGTAGCACAACAAGAATCAATGACTATCTGAAATAGGCAAACCAAATGCTCATTATTTAATCAATGCAACCATGATAATGTATATCCAAATGTGAATGTACAAGGAGAATCTATTTTCTAAATGAAAAATATGACGATGACAAAAAAAATATGAAAAAATATGACAGGAGTGCCTTACCTCAGCCCCTATTTTAAATAGGAAAGATGGATCAGCCAACATTCTGTTACGTAGCATAGACCATGATCTTACAGCAAACCCAAGCAGCCCAGCTGAGCTCTAAAACCAAAGAAATCCAAACTCAGAACTCTTCTCTAAAACTATTATATCCAGAAGATAACAAAAAGAAAAAGTATTGAAACATGTACCTGCAAATCCAAGTATCTAAGGAGCAGCACTTTGCGGATCCCATAGGTCTTAGCAGCCTCTAACATATCAGATGGAAGAGTAGCTCCCCGAGCTTCAGTCTCTTTCATGACCTCTTCAAATTTCAAAAGAGGTCCAAACTCTTTTTCTTCGTAGTCTTCGCCATCGCCATTGCCTTCTCCTCCATTTCCACCTCCTCCACCATTATTAACTCCCCCATTACCATCATTACCGTTAAAGCCATCACCATCCAAATTCTCAGGCTGATCAGTTCCTAAGTTTCTAACATTTTCTTTCCCTAAGTTGCTATCATCACCTTCTATTTTTGTTAGTTTAGTAGTCGGAACACCACTAGATTGCGGCTCAACAGGAGACTGAGACATATTAACCATCAAAAGCCTCGACCTTTGCCTAGCTGAAACACCTCTAATCCGCAAAACAGGCACTTTCATTGCCTTCACCGTATCTCTAAATACAAAGTCTCGATTACAAATCCCTAACGAAGAGATCTCGTTTCTCACTTTCACAACACTCGAGAATTGATAATTCATTCCACATCCTGCCATTTTCCTCTTCTGTAAACCCCTCTCAAACAGAGATAAATCGACAAATATAAACTCTCTTCAATCAAATCCAAAAAGTTGATGATACAGCTTAGAAGCTTCTTCCAGACAAGCTTCTGCAAAGACAACAAAACTCCCCAAAAATGTATCAAAAAGAATAAACTCGCGAAAACTACACTAAACCGAGGAAATGAAGGGAAAAGAATGAGACCAGCATATAAAAATAATCTCAAAGTTTGAAACTTTAGCCGATGGAGATGAAACCCTAACCTTTGAATCGGGCCAGAAAGAGGAGAGAAATGGTCCCTGCGAAGGAGAAGAACAATGGTGACTGCAAGAGTTGATTAGGGCCACTGGCGCTTATTTTTCTTCGGCTTCACTCTGTATTTATTTCTCTTCAGTCCCTTCTTACACGTGCCGTAACATCTGCACATGTGTGGAAGGGTTTTGTCCTTATTGTTTAATTATTTTCTTACATTGATTTTGTTATTCCGATTGTGAGATACGAACAAAGTACATAAGAATAAACGGATAATATAAGAGGTCAAGAATGAAAGTGCCAACAAAAATTTAGAATTCGCATCATACATAAGCAAACCTCTTCTGAGTTCATTTGTAAACAAAGTCTACTTATACATAAATATTGTATCCAAGACTCATCAAAACAGAGTTTGGTATCAGACTAATGGAAAAACAAAGGACTGGGATCAAGATAGAACAAATCAAATGTTACAACACCCATCATCACACATCATATCCACAACTTCCCTCCAGATTAACCCCAAAAGAATAAGATTACATGAGTTTGCTGTACAAGACAAATACATTTTTCTCTTTTAGAATAATAATAGTCCCATAATAATATAAAGAACACAAGAGAACCCGAACTGAGTGAATGGATTTATGATTGTCTGTTCATCATGGCTAATGATGATCCTTGCATCTGACCACCTGAACTTTTTCTGTGTGATTGCAGATGTTTTAACCTTCTGCTGAGGAAATCGATATATGTCCTGAGTCGATACCTGACTGAGTTTGTAAGAGACAATGGTGGATTCAGAATCAGCATTGGTGCTTCTACTAGAAGAAATACCAGCAACCGCACCGCTTTCGAATATTGGTTTCCAGCATTCTCTATATCTCCCATAACCTCCTTAACCTACAGACAAAGACAGTCACACTAATGGAGTTGAGAAATATTTTATGTACGAGAATGAGAGACAAATTGGTTTAGTTGTTAGTTTTCGATTGTTCTTCATATTCTTTGGGAAAAGGCAAAGGAAACTTACTCCTCCAAGTTTTCCAAGATCAAGGGCTTCTTCGAATATCGTCTCCATTGCATCCGGCATTTTTATATTTCCTGAACCAAATACATGAAAACTCCTTTTAAGATCTTGACTACCTCAAAAACAAGGAAGTTTTTATTTTCCTCGAAGAAGAAACATACCAGGTTCAATACTCTTGGCAAGTTCTTCAGCAAGTTCAATCTCCTGGATAAACTGCCTCTGAATCTGAGAGGATATCTCCTCAGATCCATCATGGCTCAGACCAGTAATTTTATCAGACATGTGGGTATCGTGTTTCAGGCTGCTACTTCTTAGTCTGTTAAAGTCTTGGCTTGGGCTTCCTTCCAAAGCTGAAATTGCCTGAGTATGACATATGTGCAGTGCCTGTTTCCAAATTGCCAGAATCGCCAATTGGATGGAGAAAGCTTCTAAGTGTTTGTCAGATTCAATCTATGAAAAGAATCATGAAAGAATTTACTCAGAAACTCATGATGCTCAGTGAAGGCACGATGATAAGAATTAACTATCTATAAACAAAGTAAGTTTGGTTACCCTTTCATGAACTAATTCTGCAATTGTTGCAGCACATTTTCTTAGAGACCTGATTCTTGTCAGGCTGTGAGTTGATGGCTGTTCAAAAGCATCCCCAAGATCCAGAGACCCATGAGAAGTGCTCGGGGCAGAATTCTGGCTGTCTAGGCTATCAAACCGACTGATGTTGTCGCCAGTAGCACCAATTATTGGCATGGGAGCCGTTGAATTTATGCTTCTGTTGAATAACTCTACAGGAGGAGACGGAGACTTGAATGGGAAATTATACGGCTTCGAAGAACTCAATGAAGATGATGGCATATCCACTGGTGGTCCAGATACGAGAACAAAATCTTGATCCATGGAGTCTTGAGAATCATCTACTGCAGAACTAAATATGTGAGAACCCCAAACAAGAAACTTTTTCATTCTCTAGGATGTCGAAAATAGTTGAGATTCAATTACCTCGTCCTGGAGCAATAAGTGATCTGGAATCAGTCAATTCTGTAGGTTCCCTACGGTTTCTCCTATCCGAATTTATTTGAGTATCAAATCTAAATCTATCGTTTCCCTCTCTTTGGTTGATTCTACTATGTCGGGAAGTATGTTCAGTATATCTTAAAGGACTAGAATCCCCCTCCCGTCTCCCAACTCTGGTATCAACGTTAAATCCAGAGGACGACGTCTTTTTCAAATAGGAAGGGCTCCCGTCAGGTCCACTAGAATCATCATCTAGAAGGAATGGCAAACAGTCTTCTTGAGAACTTTCTTCCATGTTTCTCGAGGGGCTGCTTTCAGAAGAAAGAAAACCGTCCATTGTTCTTAATCCCAATCTACTCCTGCAGCACAGATAATTTCATCAGTACAAATATTTGCATAAAGGAGAGAAAAAGCATTCGTCACGAAAAATGTCAAATCTACCTTGAGAAATCATATGCCTGCCTGTCCGAAAGAAAAGGGTGATTAAAGAACTCTTCAAATGTCAAACGTTCCACTGCGAAAGACAAGATATTTAAGAACGGCTTGTAATCGCATTAAATACACACAAAGAGGACCATAATAAGTGGTATATGAGATGAATAAGCATAGTGTAAGCCACTTTCAAATCACAACTCTAAATTCTGGAACCATGAGTTACTTGGAAAGCTAGAACAATCTAGACTGAAATGACAAAAGTAACAATTTCTGTTTTCAATTATGCTAATCAAACAAATAACTATGGTACATGTTTGAATTGCCAATTAAGCGTGGCCATAATTCTAAATACTTGTACGTTTTTTAGACCAACACACATATGCCAATAGACCCTGAGGCAGCATATGGGTCTCATGCAATATAATTGTAGCCTCCACTAATTCCAGCAGAATTGACTTAAACTGATGCTGACCTGGATTACGGCGCAGTAACTTCTGACACAGATCTATACAGTCCAAACTTAAATCTCTACAGTCCACTGGAAACTGTAACTCGGTTGATCTTATTATGTTTTGAAGCAACTGTGAAGACAAGATGGAGAATGTGTTAGTTTATGCATCAGAAGACAAACACTTGCATACTAAAGAAATCAGTGAGAGACAGAGAAGATACAAAACCTGAATTTGACTGTTTCCTGTAAACGGAGTTCTGCCTGTCACAAGTTGAAATAATATCGCACCAACACTCCAGAGATCTGCCTGTGTATTAAGCTAGATTGTAAGGAGGTCATGTTACGAGAAAAGTATAGGTAGCCTAGTAGGAAAATGGTCTGACCTTTGCATCATACTTTTGAAGTTGCATAATCTCTGGGGCCATATACAATGGTGAACCGCATAAAGTTTCTGCGAGCCCCCTAGGTTGCAGCGATCTGCATTAAGAAAAGTGTGATGTTCAAAATGAGGGAGCTGACATAATAAGCAGAATCCCCCAAGAAAAGAATGAAATTACCTAGAAACTCGACAATATACAATCAAAAGCAGCTGGAGCCCATTTGAAACCTTCTCTAATTCATTCATATTACACTCTTTGATCTAGTAACAAGGGGTGCTGATGACAATACCTTGCAAATCCAAAATCAGCAATCTTCAGATCTGCATCATTTTCATCTGTGGATAGAAGAAGATTCTGTTTCAAAAACGAAAGAACCTTAGATATTAAATTTTAACAAAAGATGGAATCTCCAAGACTGTATCTCTGTTTGGCCAAGGAAACCCTTGGAAAGCATATTCAGTGAAAAAGCAAGACAACAAGTTGAATTGGATACTAACAAATCACCATTCTAAAAAATCCTTTCATCTTTCTGAAAGTTCTATCATTTAACAATAAGCTCAACTAACTTATTAATCTGCATAACAACAACAAAAAGAAAACACCTAGAAGATCATTGAAAGGAATGAGAATCAGACACACCTGAGGCTTTAAATCACGGTGAATAATATTATTGTCACGAAGAACTTGTAAGCCGGCCGCTGTTACATAAAAAGAAAATTGTCTGAGATTAAGAAACATTGTTTTGTCAATCAAAACCAAACAACAAAACAGAGAGAAAGTGGCACTAGAAATAGAATTTACCTAATTGCTGCATGAAATGCTTAGCAGTAGCTTCAGGGACACTTCCACGTTTCTGGACATACACAGACAAGTCACCTCCTTTGCAGTACTCCAACACCAAATGTACTTTCCCGGGAGACTGCATCACATTGCCCAAATAAGAACAAAACCCAAATTTGTTCCACTATACAAGCCTAATTTCATGCATATGATGCAAATATCTTAAATTGAGCAAAGCTAACCTCATCCTCAATTTCTACCTAGAAACAGAGAGAGCCGACAAAAAAAAACGAAACTTTAAATTATATATAAAAAAAACCTTGATCATGTCGATCATACGGATGATATTAGGATGATTGATCCTCCTCAAGATATAAATCTCAGACATGAGACTCTCCTGAAGCTTCTTGTTAAGTCTATCCATGGCGATCTCCTTGATAGCAACCTCAGTGCCGTCAACGCGGTGCCTCGCTTCCCAAACGACCGAGAAAGAACCCGACCCGATTTGCCGACCCACCAAGTAGTCTCCAACGATCCGACCTGTGAACTGAGCCATTTAATTTATCCGATAAACCGGCGCCGAGAATTTAGAGGATCGTAAAGGTTGGAGCTTTAGAAATTGAGCTGAGAGAAGAATCTTTTTGGAATTTTATTTAACGACCCGTCTGGTTGAAAAATTGGATTCGTATTTCGGATAATGAAGAGATAGAGAGAGAGAGAGAGAGAGAGAGGGGTTAATGAAAATTAAAATGTTTTTGAGGATTTATTCTAAGAATCTTCGCACACTAACGTTTACCTCAGTATATGATTAGATCGGGTAATTAATTTAATGATTAATGCTAATTAATGTCATTCTTAAGATTATGTCACGATTTTAGTGGGAAAAGAGGATTTGTTTATGGAATAAAATTAGAGGTTTGATATTTTTTATTTTGTTGCTTTTTATGTTTTTAACGAAGGAGAGATTGAGGCATGAAAACCGTCAATAAAGCGGAGAAAAAAATAACAAAATGAAAACAAAAATTCCAGTTTTGGGGAACCCTGGTTACAAGTTAATACATGGGGAACTTTTTAGGCTTTTACCAAAAAAGCTAAATAAACATTATTGTAAGCTAACTAATTGGGAAATTATTAATATACTGCACGTACCCCACCTCCTTATACTGTTAAAAAAAATGATTTCCACAAAAACGGATACAAATAGTAAAATGACGACTTTCGGTTATATACGATAATGCGGTTTTTAAAAATGGATAATGCGGGTTTTAAAAACGGATAATGGATATCTATTTTTTAATTTGGATGTCCGATATTTAAATATAGATATCCGGTATTTAGATACAAATATATGGTATTTAGATAATATTCGGTATTTTGGTCTAAAATATATGTCATTTCAATATATTTTTTACATATTTACGGATATTCGCAGTTATTTGCGAAGAATAGTTTTTAACAAATATCCAGATTTTCAGATACATACACGATTTCTAAAATCATTAATAATATGGGGAAAATGAAAAGTGAAAAGTATGTAAATATGGGATATCCGCCAATGGATCTCCTCCGGGATGAATTCGCCAAAACAAATCCCACATTCAACATTGAATGGGAACGGGAAATTATGGGGATCAACTAGAATAAAAACGGGATGTTGATCAGGAAGATTTTCAAATCCCAAGTGATCGGGTGAAGAGTTCCAGGGTGGAATTCCCCAAAACATATCCCGCATTCAAGATTGAATGAATACGGGAAAAAATGGGGATCCGCAGGAACAATAATCGGAAATTGATCCGGAACATCAATTCCTGAGTGCTCCGGTGAAGAGTCGACAAGAACGTTCAGTGAGACGTTGTCGTCATCCTCTTCACTGTTGTCTTCAAGTTCTTCATTCTCGGAAACAACAACCGAGGTTTCATCATTGTGTATTATTTTTAGACGAAGAGGAAAAACAAGTGAGAAGAATAAAAAAAAATATAGTTAAAGAAATCAAAATTAGGATAAAGTGTAATCACGTAACTCATACTTAAAAAAATGTAACAAATTAAAGGTCGATAATTGTAAGGTGAGTGCTAACTAACTTTAAGTAAAACATATGTAAAACATAAGTAAAAACTTTATGAAATGCAAGTAAAAACTTTATGAAACATAAGTAAAACTTAGTTTCTTCTTCATACAATAAGTATATTCTATTATATATGACTAACAATCAGTTTATTGGTCGTTGACTCAAATTAATTGTGTCTTTGATAACAAAATAAATAAAAGTTAATACGAGGTCAAGACTAGCAGGTCAAATGATACGAATTGCAATTAGTCGTTGAATCATATTAGTATATATAACGATAAATTAACCATCTGAAATACAAGCAAAACTTAAAAAATGGGTTTGCATCTATTTGTTCTCGTTCTTTCTTCTTATATGCTTTTAACTTTAGGAGCATATGGAATTATAGACGTGAGATTAAATAACATCTACTTTGTTTATCTAATCTTTATATTTGATATTTTTTAATTTGATCGATTTTTTTTCAGAATTTTGATTGTGTGGATACAAACAACCGGTTTTCCAACATCCAATACTGAAACGCCAGAAAATTTAGGTTTGATGGTTAAATTTTTTCAATCGGATATGAAATGTGACAAATAATGTTTTTAGTTAATCATTTATAAATATATGAATTTCTGTTTTTTTAATGTTTAGAAAATTTTTCCAAAAAGAATTAATGGTACCAATTTAAAGACAAAAAAAATGGAACTGAGAACGTTCATCTCGACACGGTCGAGTAATCTGGCCAACATGTAAATCTTCTTCTTTTATCATGCTTTTATTGAAATATTCCAGCATTTATAACAACGACATTAGTTATATAAGGTGGCCTTAAAAGATAATTAAGTAAACGCATAGTTTAGTTATCTTATAGCAGTATGCAAGTATTTTTGAGCTAATATTTACATAAGCAAGTATCTTATCATTAATGATGATGGCCTTATGACATAAGAAGGGGACTCGTCTTTCTTTTTCCCAGGCTATCACTTTCGCGATCAGAACTAATCATCTCTTAGTAAGGAAAAACAATAAGATTAATATCATTATAAGAATGAATAATCAATTATACAACAGATTACGTATAAACATCACTTGCTTTGAGTCAGGCACTATTACGTTCACATTTATTTACCCTAAAAAAATGCAAGAAAATACACCATATATATATTCTCAACAACTAACAATGAGTTGTCGATTTTTAGCTGGAACCAATGCTTAAGTTATAGCATACGTTCAAACTGTGAAAGCCAAACAGAAATCCCATATATCTTTACTGCACTGCCAAAAAGGAATAATAGTTTTTTCTTTTACCAACCTGAGTAATGGATAAAGTAGTCTCATACGTACATATCGATTATTGTTACATTTCTCCAAGTTTGTATAAATCCAAACCAAATTGGAAATAGACCATGTCAAAAACTGAAACGATCGAGCTTACGTGCATGCATGCACTCCTCTTTTCTCATGTTTGAATCTGGTCAAGACCGTGTGAATTATGTCACCTCGGTTGAACGGTAAAACCTATTGGTTTTCAAGTTCAACTGACCGAGTCAATCCATCTTTATACTTATACAAATTAAGATTTATCAGAGTTTGCATCAAAGAAAGCAAGCATCATACGGAATATGTACTTCCTTCTCAAGCTTTTTCCCGGCTGAAAATGAAAACGTTGAATATAGGAACATATAAACTTTGAAGTTTGAATATAGAAACATATGAATGATAAAAGTCTAAGTCATACTAACTTGACACGTTATTTGTCTACAGGCAAACCTCGGCAACAAACTATATATAGACTCAATCGTGGACAACTAAATGTAACGATTTTGCATAAAATGGAGACTTGGACAGTAGTTATCATTGCTATTGCTTGTTGTTTTGGTGTTTTGACATTTCTTGTGACCTTGGCTGGAGCCGGATGCAAAGGTGGGGGTGGTGATAACGGCGGAGGAGGAGGAGGAGGAGGAGGAGGTGATGGAGGAGGAGGAGAGGATGGCGGAGATGTGGAAATTGGGGATGGAGGAAACGGAGGTGGTCTTGGCGGTGATGGATGTAGCGTTGGCGGTGATGGAGGTGGCGGGGGTCATGGAGGGTTTTGGTCCTTTTGGAGTGGTGGTGTTGGAGGGGATGGAGGTGGAGGTGGCTGGGGCGGGGGCGGGGGAGGCTTTGGGGGTGACGGAGGTGGTGGAGGTTTTGGGGCGGGGTGACGGAGGTGGCGGCGGCGGGGGTGGAGGCGGCGGCGGAGGAGGAGGTTGCTGAGCGTCGGTGTTTGATATCAGTTAGAAAAGGTCATGTTTTGTGAAGCATTTTGAGTTTTAGTAGTTTATTTGATGATTATATATATATATATATGTATATAATTTGTTTTTGTGAAGATAATTTGGTTTCCCTATTTTACAGTAGGGATGTATATTAACATTCTTAATGAACCAATATACCATGGTAATATTATCATAGAAACACCAGTGATGATTATGTAGTTTGGATGAATGTGTTTAAGCCAAATTTGAAAACGCATGGAACGGTGCAAATTAATTGGTTCACCGAATATTTTTTCTTAAGTAGTGTATGCCATGCCACAACAAAGAAGAATAGACGAGGTCACAATATGAACAACAACGAATAATCAAATACGGAAAAGTGTTTGGTAAGTTTGAACTATCTGACTCTTGTCTTATTGTCCTATTCCATGACAATGTCTTCACGGGTCAGGACTCCGTCAAGGCGTCACGTTACCATTTCTTTTAGTATTAGATTTACAACCATGTCTACTGAAAATGTTGTAGTATACACATCTTATAGAATATGCGATTTTTATTTTTGTTTATGAAACCAATTAAGCACACCAAATTACTGAAAGCATATATTATTATTTTCATGCCAGAATTTAAGATAGTTGCAAGAATTTTTTTGATGGTTTGATTTTCCTATCAATTTGGAACAATTTGTCAGGATTGTATTTAAAGTAGGATATTTTTAGTTTTTGTAGTTTAAGTTATCCGTTTGGCTATACTTTTGTTCGTTATTAGTGTTTTTAGATTTAGAATAAATCGTTACTAGTATATAAAAAAATATTTAATAAGTTAACTTTTAAAGATAGGTACATACCACTCAGCACGTTCTTGTGTGTTCTTTTAACCAACCTAGCTATCTTTGTGTGATTCTAAATGAACATTAAACATAATGAGAATAGAGACTTTTCCACCTCTTTGGTCCGTCAACTCGTCTAAAGTCAACTAATATCGGTCTGTCACACTAGTAAACATATATACAACTCTCAATTTAATATTTCGAAAGTCAACCACGATTTCATTATATTCCAACACCAAACACAACTATTGTTCTCTCTGAACCACAAAAGAAACTCGGTAAAGATGGCTCCAAGAACACCAAAACAGCGAACCATTCAGCATTTCACGCATATCCATCCATTATTGGAGTTTAACAGCATCGGTGACTTCATCTGCGACGGCTGCAAAACCTACGGCTCAGGTAAGACATATAGATGCGAACCATGCAACTACGATCTTCATGAATATTGCGCAACATGTCCCCTTACCCTCCCAACCTTCATTCATCCTCAGCATACACTCAACCTCGTTGTCCGGAAACAACAGTCCACGCGCCAAAATGACCGTGCGTGCGACATATGCGACGAATCCGTGGAAGGATTGTTCTACAGATGCAAGATATGTGAGTTTGACGTGCATCCGCTCTGCACACAGCTGCCTCAGCACGTCAGGCACGTGCTTCACCCTGCCCATCACTTGGAGTTTCGCCTTGCGGGAGCTAGCCCGTGTATGGTTTGTCACGTCCCGTGTCAATCTTGGAGGTATAGGTGTGAGCTATGTAGATTCGATATTCATATGGAATGTATCTTAGCCGTGTGCAACACGTCACCCTCTGACCAGACCAATGCGTCGGGTACTAAAAGCAGAGGGATAGGTCAACCATCGTCGTCGGCTCAGTGGCAACAACCGCATTATGGTTACCCGTATCCGTATGGACATATGGGACAACAACCTTATTTTAATTATCATCATCCCTATAATAACAATAACTTCAACTACATGAACGGGTTCAATATGAATGCGGGCCAAGTACCAGCGGCTGGGGCGGGTCAAAAGCCGGGTACGAGTAAGGGCTGGAGAATGTTTACTGTAGCATCAAAGCTAACAATGGGAGTTGTTTCTAATGCACTGTTTGGGTTTTCCATTGATAGTCTCATGTCGTAACTTTTTTTTTTTTTTTTTTGCTTTTAATTTCGGTGATGTCCGATAGTACAAAGCCTCGTTGATTATTATTAAAAACATGCAACCATATTTGAAGCCATTAACAAAATATATATTCGCCATATGCACTCGCTTTCTATATGATTACGTTTCTGAACCTTTCATGACAGATAATATTTTAATTTCAAATTAAAGTAGAGTGCATCTAACGGCAGAAAACAAAAATACAAGGCAAAAATATACATCCGGAAAAAAACCATAGAGGAACCAGTCCTTGATTAGAAGCATTGCGCTAAAAAAGAGGCCACATTATATATGCATGTCAGTAATTTAGATATGAAAGTTAAATTTGAAGTATATGAAAAATAATACATACAATATGAAATAAATGGTCTAAAACTTGATAATAATAATAAAAACCACCGACATCAAATGTTGTCAGAAATATCAAAGAGATCTTTAAGATTGAGCTGATAATTCGTTGAGTTAGAGGAGAAATAGAGTAGAGATCATCTAGTAATTAATTAATGTGTTCGCCGATTGACCTCTTGTAGTTAACTCGTCATTTTCTTTTGATGTCTTCAAATCTGAAACATTTGGTGTTTGGATCATTTCCACCATTCCATAAAAACTTTTCTTATGTCAGTTAATTGACACTTGAGCATATTTTTTTTTGTCCACATGGTACAAGATTCTTATTACTCTCTTCCACTCGTACGTGTAGCCTAATCACTTTGCTCTCACACTTAGCCTACAACTTCTCCCTCACGTCGAGATAACCATTACTAATTTTGTCATTTAGCATTTCATTTTTGTCTTTATTTCATTGACTTCCAAAACTTGATGACCATTTTCGTTCTTGACCAATTCTTCGAAACCCCTTTAGATAAGACATCTTGACGAACACTCATAAGTCCAAGTGACCACAACAAGTTTGTCATTTACCCGCATTATATAGTTTCGTTAAAACAATAAGCTCAAATGCGGCCGTAACACTAACACAACTTGGTTAAATCAACGTGAAGTTTGGGTTCAATCAGATTTAACGCGTGTTGTCCTATCAACGACAAAAAAAAAACTCTGTTTGAATGGTGTAAACATTGCTTCTTTAAAGACCACCTTCCCATTCATGCAAAATCTAACCATTACCAAAGAAAAGAAAAAACAAATAAAGACAAAGGAGATGAAGCTAGAAGAAAGACAAGTAATCCAACATAGCGCCCATATCCATCCACTGACGGTGGTTACAGTTGAAGACTTCATATGCAATGGCTGCAACAGCCCCGGCTCTGGGATGACCTACTGCTGCGCAAATTGCGACTACCATCTTCACACCACGTGTCATGATCAGGATCAGCCTCGATATCACATTAAAAGAAGAAGAATGCTTCGCATCTTGAAGTTCATAACGGTTGAGGTTGTCCGCAGTATCATCAATTCTTAGCCATTACCGAACCTATTAAATTTAGTGGTTCGTTTTGAAATGGCACGTCAGTAACGTTGTGCCATTAAGGTCTGGCACCTCTGTTACTTTCTATTCAATAAATTTACTGTGTGTTTACCATCTATAATTGTAGACAACTTATTAAAATGATTACATCCAAACTTCGTAATATGGTTTCCGTATCGAATATAATTGGAGTAGCAATGCATCTTCTGAGTATAAAACATTGAAAACGTGGCAGAACCGATTATCGGAAACTAGTAGCATTACTAAATATTGATCTATGACAAATCGGTAAATGATTCCAATGAGCAAACCAGCTCGAGACTTATATTTCACCGTCCCAGAGTTCTTCAAGACTCTTATAAGGACTCGTCTCATGAACAAATGACATGCCTCTCACCAACCTACCCTGCAACATTGAAACACACGACTTCAATATTTGATAACCCATGTGTGTGACAAAACAATGAATGCTCTTTGACTTATTTGGGCTACAATGTGCAGAGAGTCACTTACCTGTTCAATCTCAGAAAACTTGGTTAACATGTCATCGGGTATAGACCAATCGAAAACATCGAAGTTCTGTTTAATCCTGTCTTCATGGGTGCTTTTGGGAAGAACACTTTGACCGCTTTGGAGACCCCAGCGAAGTGCAACTTGTGCAGGAGTCTTTCCCAGCTTCTCAGCAACACTGCCAAGAATAGGGTTCTTCAGAACATCGCTCTGGAACCACGTTGTTCCTGGAGAACCCAAAGGAGAGTAACCCTACAAAATATCAACTAAAATGTTAATTTCAGAGACAAGTGCCCAGTTTTTATATTTGGATATGGATATGTTCTTCTACATACTGAGAGGTGAACGCCTTTAGATTTGCAGAAATCCCTGAGCACGTTTTGTTGCCATGAAGGGTGACACTCCACCTGGTTAACAGCAGGAGGGACGCGAGCCACCTCCAAGAGATCCGCAAGTTTCTTTGAGGAGAAATTGCTGACACCAATAGCTCGGGCCTTGCCCGCATCAAAGAGTGATTCCATTGCTTTCCATGTGCTAGGAATATCAGTTGGTAAAATGTTCTCTGGTTTAAAGCCACTAGAACCTTTCTTGAGGGTAACAGGCCAATGAATCTTCAAAAGGATCACAACAACTGTTAGTCAATCGAAAAGGTTCTGCAAATTGGTGTAAAACTAAGAAATCAAGTAACAGGAATTTAGATGTTTGAGCAATATCTCACACTAGCCTTGAGACTATAAACAAATGCTGTGATATACATGGTAGATAAGACAACATCTATGAAAAAACCCCACCCGCTTAAAATACCGAAATAGATATCTGACTCTGCAAATTATGTTGAAGAGAAATGCACAGATAATTGGCTTAAGGAAAACAAAACAGGTTTTTCTCATATATCACTTACGAGATACAGATCGACGTAGTCAAGCTGGAGATCCTGTAGAGTACTTTTTAGTGCCTCAGGTACATCTTGAGGATCATGATCTGTACACCTTTCATATGAGCAGGTAACTAGGTTAAAAGCTAACTCTAGACTTGAAAACTGATTTCCAAAAGAAAAATAAATAATCTAAAAGGTATTTAAAACAAAGTGATGCAGAATACCAGAGTTTGGATGTGATGAACATATCCTCACGCTTAACAACTCCATCATCAAACAATTTCTTCAGGACTAACCCAATCTGCAGGAGGAAGAAGTTGGTCGTGGCAAATAAAGACAGGTAGACTCAGTCAGTCACTAAATCACTTCACATCTTTATGTAAATGACAAGAAATTACAGAGAGCGGTGAGCCTATAAGATATAATTGCTAAATTCAAAACAACAGAGATCATCATTAGAATAACACAAGGCAAATGTATGAAAAAATGGGAAATCAGGAATTGTGAACTGAGGAATCCCCAAATGAAGCAAACCAAGATGAGCTGTGTTAATCAAACCCATTGTGATACACAACACAACACATAAGAAAGAACATAACTTTTTAGCTTCAAGTCTGATAAGAAAAATCAAAGCTGGCTCACACAAGTATCAAATTGAACTAAAAAACGACACTCTTCATAAACCAATACAGCTAAACCTATAACTTTCAACACTAATACAAGCACCAGAATCATAATCTCAATGAAATATATATAAGATGAGTTTGGTTTACCTCCTTCTCGTTGCCATAGATTTGAGCACAATCAATGTGGCGATACCCGATCTGCACTAAGTAGAAGAATCATGAGCGATTAAGCTATACGATCAGTGACTAGTCACACAAATGAATTGCAAATCACAAGACGAACCTTAACAGCGGCTTCGACAGTGTTTCCGACGAGACCAGGATCCGCCTGCCACGTTCCGAGACCGACTGATGGTATCTTCGCTCCAGTGTTAAGCTCAAAGTATCTGATTTCGTCGGCCATGATCAGAGCTACAGAAGATGTACAGTAGCAACTGAAAAAATCAACAACACTGAGAGAGACTGCTCTTTGTTAAGGTTTAACGTCACGTGCGAGACTACCGTAGTCCGTAGATATATCAGTTTGGGCCTTTATTAGGCCTTACCGCAGTCCGTATATTTATGCTAATGAAGCTATTTAACCCTTTAAAGGTGAGACTTGCTCAGTTTATTTATTTATTATACATAAACATATAAGAGCATCAGCATTGGTGTAATACCAATCTTGGTCCCTCAATTTTTTTTATAATATTTAGATCATAAGACATTTTAAAATTTTGAGTGTAGGAGCATTGGTGTCTCATGTTATTTGTCCTTCTATTAAATTAATAATATATTAAATCAAGAACTCACCTTCCAGTCCAAATTTAGTGCCCTTAGGTAAACTGCACCACCGACGAGTGCAACATCCCGTAACACCACAATACCAACCAGTCCAGCTTCAGAGCACAAATGTCACATGCATCCACCAAAAATGGCTTTAGTATTAAAGTTTAAAAGGCAGTATTGCAATCTAGGACTCCATTAACTAACAAACGAAGCCAAGTTTAGCAATTAGTTAGTAAACTTAGTTAGGTTTCCTCTTAATATAAATACATGTAATCTTTATAAGAGATCAACAGGACGATATTAATACATGTAATCCTCTTGATATAAATACATGTAATCTTCTGCACCATTGCTACTGCGACACACCCAATAAGAACCTGAATTTAAACATAAGTATAATCAAGAAAACTGAGATGAAATAAAACCTCACACATGTCTTCAGCTTGAAACGTAAAACCAATCTTAACCCCTAAACACATTCAGAGAACATCCAATAATGAGCCAAAACAAAACACATACTAGATCAAAAGACTATACCTTGTCTGCAAGAGGATCAAGGTACGAGCCAACAACAGAATTAATCTTCATCCTCCTAGCCATGTAACCATCTAACTACAAAACCAAGGGTCTATTATAAACAATGTCCTTCTTCCCAATACTAGTAAAACAAAAATCACAAAGAAGAGTTGGACTTGGATTTGCTGCCGTTTTGGTTTGCAGCAGATGACTTGTCCTTTGATTGGCTTTTAGCCATTCCAGTCACTACCTCAAATATAGTAGGAACATCATTGATCATGTTGAACAAGCGCTTCCTGAAATTAAACAAGTTAGTGTACACTCTATCCACATAGAGAAGGAGACCGAAAGAGAAACTGTCATCCATTACCTATCTTCCTTGTGGAAAGAAAACCTCGAGCCGAAGTAAAAGGAAACAGAAAGTAACCAAGCGTCACTGTGAATGGCAATAAGAAAAAGCCATTCTTTTTCAGAGAGCCCATCTCTTGCAAAGTTAATACCAAGAGCTGGCTGTGGAAGCTCAGGAGGCACTTCTTCAGCTGGTAAATTCACTTCTCATTCTTCATTCGGTAACCCATACGAACAAAGATTCTCCTTTTCTGCAAACCAAGATTGCACAATACAAAACCCCAACTTGAATCAAACAACCAGACAAGAAACGAAGTTACTCAAGAGTGAACAATACAAAACCAACTTTAATTAGACTACCATACAAAGACACACTAAATCTAATCAAATACAAAACCCCAACTTGAATCAAACAACCACACAAGAAACCAAGTTTAAAAATCAGAGTGTGCAATATAAACCCGACTCGAATCAAAATACCATACAAATAGACACTAAATCTATACGGCAGACGACAACGACCACACTTCAACGAACACAAACATCGCCGTTTCGCACACGAAGTCCATCGCCGTTTCGCACACGAAGTCGAGAGAGAGAGAGAGAGAGAGAGAATGAGAAATGAACGAGAGACCCCGAAATTTTTTCTTCTCCTCTTACTCTCATCTCCAATTATTCTTTGACACGTGGCAAACGGGACGACTCAAATTTGTCCCGTTTTTAGGTACGTATACAAGATTTAATCCGATTATTGATTTATTTTAAACCAAAAAAACTAGTGGGACTCGGCGTACTAACGCTAATGCCCTTGCTCTAATGGTTGAAAACTTGAAGACACGTCCTAATTAATAACCAGTCATGTAAGAGAACATTTCAACTTAAATTCACATATAATAACAACAATTTGAAACAGAAAAATTTATAACATTAGTGACATTTTCTTCTGTATGATCAGTCAACTCAACCAAAGTCAACTAAATTACTAATTTTTTGTATTTAATAATACCAACTAGAAGTTATTGCATATCTTGCAAATTAAACTCTTGAGTTGATCAGAAGATTAAGCATCAAGATCACACACACACAAAAAAAAGAAAAAAAAAACTTTTGGTTTGCCCCAACCAACCAACCTTTCTCCTAGCTGGGATGTCAAACACGATTCAACATTTCACGCATAACCATCCCTTGACGGAAGTGAACGGTGTTGGCACATACACGTGCAATGGTTGCAAACTGTATGGTGAGGGCAAGACCTATCGGTGCAACGACTGCGACTACGATCTCCATGAATATTGTGCTACATGTCCTCAATTCCTCAGAAACTCATGTCACGGGCCTGATCATGAACTTACCCTGTACAGCGGTCCCACGCACATGACCGAACGTTTGTGCTACGTTTGCCGAGTTTACATCCAAGGGATGTTCTACATTTGCAAGCATTGCAGATTTGAATCTCACCCGCTTTGCACACACGTTCCAATGCATGCCTCGAATCCTGCTGATGCAACGGTAACCAAGGAAAGAAGCCTGCATGATCATGCGGGACAGCCATCGTCGCCACACCATTATGGTCAAGGAAACCCCTATGGTTATGCTATACCATACCCTTATTATGGTGGCCATCAGGATCAGCATCAACTTTCAAAAATGAACACGGGTTCTCAAAAAGCGGATCCCAATCCGGGTTCAAGTACGCCTAAAAAGAAAAAAAGTGGAGTTCTTAATGGCTTCAAGGGTGCACTAGGTATAGGTGCTGGATTAGCAACCAATTTGCTAGTTGCAACAATTACAGGTAGCACCTTGAGTGAAGAAGAGGTTATTCTCTGATTGAATTTATTTACTTGTTTGATTGTTATTGGTGTGTTTTAAGTTTGACGACTTGACGTTGTTTCCCGTTACACTATCGCATGACTGCAAATTGCTCTCTTTTTCAATATTAATGTAAGTTTTGGTATAACATACCAAAGTTTAAGTATTCATACGAAAAACTCTAGACTACAAAAACATAATTACAAATCTAAGTATTCAAGAAGAATCTCATTGTACTAATATACTTACAAATTTTGAAAATTTCTTATATTTTTCTCGATATGAGATTTAGAATATGTCCTCAAAGCTACAAGCCTACAACTTATTGTCACATTGATAAATTCCAACTGGATCCTAATTATTTTGACTGTACATTAATTTTCTTCTAAGATCGAATACTTCTTTGGTCCTTTTTTTTTTTTTCAAGCTCTAATGCTATGTGAATGCAGGAGTTTGGTTGGTATGTTCACAACTATATGCCACATCATATTTCCGGTTTGAAATAACATACAATATATTACAAAATGTATAATATGATTCTTGTAATAAATTCAACAGAAAAACTAATTAATGTGGTCGTAAATTAATGTATCAATGACAACATCCATAAGAAATTAATGTATCAATGACAACATCCATAAGAAATTTGACTATTCCATCAGAATGAGAAACCTCCCATTATTTGACAGAACAAACCAATCAGCTAAAATTCATATCTCACCATCCCATAATTCTTCAAGAGACTTATAAGGGCTCAGTGTCTCATGAACAAAGAAGGAACCATCGATCACTGACCTAGTCTGCATTTTCAATCCATATCAACAACTCTCAGTTCGAGATCAAGCCGAGATATAGCATAGCAACTAACTTTACGCAATGAAATGTTAAGAACGTACCTGTTCAATACCAGAAAACTTAACAAACAAATCATCAGGTATTGACCAGTCGAAAACATCAAAATTCTCTCTCATTCTTCCATCATTGGTACTCTTGGGAAGCACACTGTGGCCCATTTGGAGTCCCCAGCGTAGCGCTACTTGCGCAGGAGATTTTCCGAGCTTTTCCGCGACCATATTCAGTGTCGGGTTCTTCAAAACATCGCTCTTGAGCCCCGTTGTCCCTGGAGAACCCAACGGCGAGTATGCCTGCACAAAACATATTCACTCAATCAATATATAAGGTAGAAAGTAAATGGATTGGTGAGAGATGAGTAGTAATGCTTACACTTAGGTGTACCCCTTTGGATTTGCAGAACTCTCGTAGCTTAGTCTGTTTCCAAGAAGGGTGACATTCGACTTGATTAACAGCAGGAGGAACACGAGCTAACTCCAAGAGATCAGCTAGTTTCTTGGTCGAGAAATTGCTGACACCTATGGCTCTTGCCTTGCCCGAATCATAGAGTGCTTCCATCGCTTTCCATGTGCTAGGAATATCTACAGGCAAAAGATTAATTCCAACGGCACCTTTCTTCATCCGAACAGGCCAGTGCATCTTCAACAATATTCACAAACAACATGTTAATTATGCATTAAGCTTTCGCCATAATGCTATGTAGATCTTGTTTAAGTATATAAACAGGTTTGCACACTTGTTCAACAACATAAGTTGTATAACTATTACAAGGACGTGATGATGTTTACCAGATAAAGGTCGACGTAGTCAAGCTGCAGATCTTGCAGAGTTTTGTTCAATGCCTCCGGGACATCTTGAGGGTCATGATCAGTACACCTTTGACAATTTGTAAATGCAAGATGATTAACGTACATACACTTATTCACAAAAGAGATGCATTAGAAAATCAAAATATACCAGAGCTTGGAGGTGATGAACAACTCCTCACGTTTCACTACATTGTCTTCAAACAATTTTTTCAGAACTGCCCCAATCTGTGAAAGAGAAACAGAGTAAAGTAACTACAAGATTCAAGCGATTGAGAATATAACAAAGAAAGACAAGCCCAATGCACATACTAAAGACTCTTTCCATCAACATTACCAATCAAAATTGAATTTTTTTTATAAATAAACAATATTGCCATAAACACAACAAAGACAAGAAACTTAAAAACTAAAATTGTGTAACAATGTAAGATCAATTCAATATATAAAAAAAGAAAAGAAAAAAAGAATATTTATGTGCCTTTTACCTCTTTTTCGTTGGCATACAGCTGAGCACAATCAATATGACGATAACCAATCTGCAATAAGAATTAAGATTAAACAAAGTATGGATTATAATTAAATCTTTTTCAATAGAAGAAAAAAGTATGGATTCATAAAGCTGGAGAGTATTGGAGTATCTAAAAGAGAATGGGAAGTAAATAAGAACCAAATATCGAAAGAGAAACCTTAACAGCTGCGGCGACTGCATCACCAACGAGGCCAGGAGAGGACTGCCATGTACCGAGACCTACGGAGGGGATCTTAGCGCCGGTGTTGAGCTCAAAGCATTTTATTGGACTGGCCATTATCAGATGTGGTGATGGTGGTTGTTGAATGTACTCACTCAGCATGTCTTCACGTCCACTATTTAAAGGAAAATAAATGAGTGAGAACTCAGAAAGTGTGAAAACGACAGGGGCGTGAGACTCGTGACGAAAATGATTTTTTCGTTTCTTGAATTTTTAACGAGTATAAACCATTACGTGGACAGTGAGAATGTATCTTATTCGTTTATTTAGTAGTGACATGTTTTTTTGTCTACCACATGATATATGGCACCGACGGTCAAACTATTCACAATCGACGGCTGATATGAGAGCTTCATCTTTCACATTTGCCGACATTGTAATTCCCTTGTGAAGAGAACAAATTGGAGAATAATATAAATTCATAAACAGATTTCGATCCAAAACATTACATATTTATTTTCATGTCGCTTATTGGTATTACAGATAGAAAAGGAGGGAAGATATCTTAAATTTCACCGTCCCATAACTCATCAAGGGTCTTATAGAAGCCGTGTGTCTCATGCGCAAACTCAGCAGCTCGGACTAACTTCTCCTGCATGATTTATAGAGTCAGTGTAAAAAACCATGATTTGATGATCTATCATCAACATGAAGGGGTTGAAGAAACAAGAAACTCAAGAAAAAGTTATTTGATTGGTCAAGAAAACAGAGGTAACACTTGCCTGAGGAATGTTAGAGAACTTGACAAACAGATTTTCAGGTATGGACCAGTCAAAAACATCAAGATTCTCCTTGAGCCGAGCCTCGCTCGAGCTCTTTGGTAGAACACTATGACCCATTTGGAGTCCCCAACGGAGAGCCACTTGAGCTGTGCTTCTTCCTAGTTTCTCTGCAACCTCTGTGACAATCGGGTTCTGGAGAACCTTTAGCCTGACTTCTCCCTTAGTTTGGGAACCCAAAGGAGAGTAACCCTATCATCAATCCAAAACCAATTATGGCAGCTTCATTAGTCATTACCTCATACTCACAAAAACATTGTAAATTCAGAACGTGTAAGCATATACTCACAGACAAGTGAACTCCTTTGGATTTGCATAGCTCGTGAAGACCTTGTTGTTGCCAAACTGGGTTACATTCCACTTGGTTAACAGCCGGGGTTACACGTGCCACATCAAGAAGATCTTTGAGCTTCATCGTGGAGAAATTGCTTACACCAATTGCCCGAGCTTTTCCAGAGTCATACAGAGCTTCCATTGCTTTCCATGTACTTGGTATGTCAGGTTTAGTGAGCATCTCAGGTGTTGGCTTAGGTGATTCCTTTTTCAAGCTCACTGGCCAATGTATCTTCAAGTACAAAAGCAAAAAAACACATCAAAATGAAAGAAATAACACAAATCCAAGTTTTTCATTTGCGAACTTATATGTACCAGATATAGATCAACATAGTCAATCTCTAAGTCCTGTAATGTTTTGTCAAGTGCCTTAGGCACATCTTCAGGCAAATGATCGTTGCACCTACAAAACCAAAAGAACATAAACATATGTGTATGCAGACCAGAAAAGGTTTTCCCAAATGAGAGAGTTGGTAGGAAAAGAATACAAACCAGAGCTTGGAAGTGATAAATAACTCCTCACGCTTGACAACACCATCATCAATCAGCTTTTTGAATACAACACCAATCTAACAAATATAGTAACCATAGCATGAATGAGAACAACGAAAACAGGGAGAAAGCAGAACACTTTCACCCAACAGACCACAACATTCATATAAATCGTTCAATGTGATCTCCATTAGGATTCTTGTGCCTTTATGAGCCCACAAAGCTATATAACTTAACACTGTTACCAGTCAAAAATTTCCAAAGGGAATAAAACCATGTTCCATTGCCAAATCAAATATATGGTTCAATATAATTAAAAAGTTATAGACTTTAGAGAAATTGTCAATGTTAAAAATCTTGTCATATAGCCAAATTTTACCTCTTTCTCGTTACCGTAGATAGAAGCACAGTCGATATGTCTGTACCCAATCTAGAATTGACAAGGAGAGGAATGTAAGTGAATTTTTTCATAATCAAAGACATAAGCTTTGAAAATTCGATCCGAAACGGACGGGTAATAATACCTTAATCGCCTGTTCGATAGTTGTACCGACCATGGCGTAGGTTCCTAGGCCGACCGAAGGTAACTTGGCACCAGTGTTCAGCTCGAAGAATCGAATCGGAGCTGCCATCTTTTTCAAAATTCTCTTGGATATTTCTATGCAACAGAAGAAGAAAAGAGAGAAGAAGGTGATGAAATCAAGAAACTAGATGGAGAAGAAAAGACAAATACGCAACTCAGTTTGTTTTCTGCCGCAGTATTGCTTTAAAACGTATGGCCAAATGCCAATGACACGTTTCACTATAGTGCGTTTCTTTCTTTATTTCTGGTAAGGAGCCTTGTCACATATGCACTACATCTACATTAACATAATTATGGCATTTGTTTCTTATAAAAGTGATGTACTGTCAAAGTCCTAAACTAGATAATAATACTAGGAATTTCTTTGGTGTGCATTGTTTTTTTTTCTTCTTCGATAATTAGCATGTCTTTACGATTGTGACATGTTGTTTAGTGCTATTTTATATGATATTATTTTGCTGTTTATGTCATTTTTTGCATATTAATACGAAGATTAACTAGGCAATTTTATCCTAGTTAATTATATCATGCAAACAGAAACTTAAAAATGGATTAATCTTCTAAAATATTGTTATTTGTGCAAGTACAACCCCACGCACCTTAGCTTCTAAGTTACAAAGTGACAAGACCAAGCGATAGCGGTAAATGCTAGTCGTCAGAATTTCGCTACCGGCCCGGGAAGGGGCCAAAAATTTGAAAACAACAACGTAACCTAAAACATTTCACAAAAGTGATCACGAATAAACTAAATATTCATATAAATTTTTATACAATTAGACGAACACACACAAATCATAAAAGCCACGAGACTACTACCCTTTTGGGTTTACATCTCACGATTTTTAGAGAATCAATCTCCCAAACCCAATTATTACATCAGATTTTACTAAACCACACAAAACGGAATTCAAGAACCGTTCTCATCATTCTCACATGCACGCACGCATCGTTAATTAGTTCCTTACAGCAGCGCATATATGTGTGAATCACGTAATAACCTGACGAGAAACTGGTGACTGGACTCCCGTGTAAACAGCACACGTAGTGGTCTTCGACGACGAATTCGTATCGGAAGAAGATCCAAAACCCGATACGTCGACATCGGATCTTGCGAACCGTCCAGAGTCTCCCGGAAGACGAACGTAGTAAGACGAAGAAAGTTGCTGCGACGAGGACTCGTTGCCGTAACGGATTTGCATGACGGCTTTGTAAACCAACGGGATCAGACCCTCCATTATTTCTCTTTATGTGCTATATAGCTAGCGAGACCAAAGAAACAGAACATGTTTGGTTTTTATAGAGCGATCGAGATATTCCACGTGGCGTCTTGTGATTAGTTGCTGCATCCACAAGTTTTCACACGTCATTATATGAGTTTGCAAGGTTAAATATAGAAGCAACCTTTTGAATGTGAAATTTGGCTATACAAGGAGAAGAATCTGATAGCTACATTCAAACTAATATTAAAAAAAACCACGGCTGGTCCAATGGATTTAATTATATATCTTCAACAAAAACTATATGTTAAACAGCTTTTTAATTATATGAAAATCTAAGTTTATCCACATCCAATTTAGATAATGGCATGCAGCTGGAGTGCTGGACTGCTTGATAGTTGTAAACTTACAAATTCTTCTGTCTATTACTTTACTGTATTCTTAGAAATAGACTTTTTATAATGTTCTTATTATTAATAAAGTCTACTAGAGTAGTTACTTAGTTGATTATACGAAACAAAAAAATATTTTATTATGTCAAAATCTTTGAATAATGTGGGAAGTAAATCATAATGAATTTATAAAAGCGGAGGATATGTTTGGATTGTTATAGAAAAAGAATCGTATGATGTCAAAAGATTTGTTAAGTGGTGACGTTTTTGGGGGTAAATAAAATAAGAAATGGTTACGGAATTGTGCCCACTAGATTATTTTTGGTATAGTCAACATATTAAAAGCATTTAGCTATTTGAGATGAATTAAGTAATAAGTTTTGCGTTGAAGAAGCCAATTGAGTAATGATAATATTGACTATTTGTTTTGATATTAATGTTTATCTTCAATCTGCTTGTTGAGCGTACCTGGTATGAGTATGACGACTGTGATTACATACTATAAGACTTAATTTGATTATCTAATAGACTTTTAGGTTGATAGTACCATTTTTAATAAATACGCATAAGACCTCATTATTATGATAATACGGTTAAAATATTATATTCATCTGAAAATCTAAACATGTGAGATACTACTCTTAATTGATAGAAGTGAAGATGAAATGTGTTTGCAAATAACAACATCACGTCAAGAAGTTCTTTACGAGTATAGATAGGAAAATATTGAACATGTTGATTAAAAGAACAAATAATAAAACTGCTAAATGTTGATCAAGGTCAAGGTTGTCCCTCTTTTGCTTTTCATATGGGCCTTAAGTAGTGGTAGTTGAAGCCCAAAAGGTTCGTTGGTCTTTTATAAGTGATAGTTTAGACTTTATATCCACCACTGTCTTTCTTTCTTTTTCCATGAACTATTGTGACAATACTACTAATGTAAATGACGGTAAGGTTAATATATTCTCCAAAAAATTCACATTAAGACTATGGTGATATAAATTTCTACATAATGTGAAAACGAAGATATGCATAAATTTTTCTTAGAAAATTTGCCGTTTTTATTGGTGGTTAAATTAGGTATTACTGTTGATGCATGTTGTCATGCTGATGTTATGTACATGGCACTAAACCTAGAGTTTACTGTATAATAAAAATATGATATGTCAGAGGTTCGAACAATCCAGTTGAGAAAAAATGACACAAGAGATGAATGATAATTCATTTGGTCAGCAATTGAACTTTTAAAACTGATCATATGACTTTTCAATCCCCATGAATTTACTTGTGTTGCATGTTCGAAAGTTAATATAATCCATTATCACTTAAATCGGGATAAATTACCATCATTTTTCTAAATAAATTGGATATATGATTAATTTAGTTTATTAAACTATGTTTTGATTAACTAAATTCTTGATGATATTTCAAAAATCATTTTATGATCGTGAGGATTTACCTAGTTAAAATAGTTTTTAAAGCACTATAGATAGCTCCTATACCCCAAAGAAAGAAAACACAACATACACGTAGGTGTGTAAAGAATGTGTATAAATACTATAAGTCTATAACTACTGTAGATTCACAAGAATAATACGATACAAAATTAATAATTAAAAAACTAATATACGTTCACTTGCGGGTAGCCACTTGGGACAAGCAAACACAAAGATTTTAGATCAGTCAGCTAACTTTTACTAAAATCCAAAGTTCGTATCATCTTTTTTTTCTTCATATATAGAATTCCTACGGTCCAATTAATTAGCATAATAAATTATAACCCCTTGATCGTTTAAAATACTCCACTCGTTTTGGTTTTAATTGATATTTATCACAATCCCTGACCTCCATTATTCTCATTACACCATTCTTGATCTTTTCCGTAATCCATCACCTAATACTAATCATCTAGGGCTCCTCTCTAACCACCCCAAGAAACACAAGGAAGATTAGTTTTTTCCCCCTTCTTTCTTCCTCTAGGGCTTGTTCGTTAACTTCTCAATTGGCCATCTACAATGGAGAAACCTGGTGACTTCTGGATCCCCAAGAAAAGCAACAAAGAATCATCATCTTGGGAAGAGCTGGCTTTCGCGGAGGATGATGCTGCTGGATCTTTATGGCCGCCGAGATCTTACACGTGTAGCTTCTGCCGGAGAGAGTTTAGATCGGCTCAGGCCCTCGGTGGCCACATGAACGTTCACCGAAGAGACAGAGCAAGGCTTAAGCAAGCCGATGACGACCAATACTTATTCTCCAAACCTTCTTCATCTCCGGAGTATCCATCTCATAACGATAGCGATGATATTCGTGAAACATCTTGCTATACTTTGGTTTTTAACTCCAAACCTAACTATTTTAAGAAGACTCAACACTCTTGTGTTATTGATCTTTCTTCTTCTTCTTCTTCTTCTCCTTCTTTACCATATTTGACTCCTTCTTCTAGGGTTTCTTCTGGTTTGCCTGAAAAACAAAATACCTTTTCTTCTTCTCCTTCTTTCCTTGTAGAACCTTCCAACAACTCCAGTTATATTCCCTCTTCTTCTCCATGGTCGTCTCCGAGTACTTTTGTGGACCATAAACGTTGTGATCTATATGCAATTCCGGGTATGGAAGGAGACAAGAAGAGAAAGATCGAAAATGATGTGCCCAAAATCGGGCACAAAGCAAAACTCAGCCTTGGAAACAGCTGCACTACTGATCTCTCGGTGAGCATGAATTTGGTCATCCACCAAAGTTTTCCGATTACTGCTCACGATAGCGATGAAGAGCTCGAGAGGGGTGATATCCGTAAGAGAAGACGAAGGCATGAGAGTCCATCGCAGCCATCTATTTTCATTTCAAGTTTATCTTGTAAGAGTGACATTATTACAAGAAAAGAGGAGATCAAACACAAGGGTGATTGCTTTGAGGATTTAGACCTTGAGCTTAGGCTAGGGACCGATCCACCAAAGGGAATTTGATTGATGAACCGATGAACCTCTACCAAAAGAAAAGGTAAGGAGAAAATATATATATATAAATAGAAACATTTTATATGAGTGTATGTGTATGTGTGTTACTTGGATTTATCGTTCCTTGGTTTTGCGTGTTTTAAATGTACCAGGTATACAGATTTTTGGTTTTACTTCTTTCTTTTTTTGGGGGATAAATTGTATGAAAACTCCATTTTTTTTAAAAACGAAAATTCTAAAGGAAGCACTTAAGGCTTGAGAATTATTTTTCATATACACAATTCGTACTTGATACATTTTCTAAGCATTCCTAGTATACACCCTAATTCACTTTGTACAATATTATTATTGCATGTTTCAATATGTCTTCCCGCGAATGAATCGTATACAATGCTTGCTATATATTGATTTCCCGGTTTATATTCACAGAATGATGAACCAAGTTACGATTAAGTTTTGTTTGTAATGAAATTTCGTTATGCTAGTTTGGATATGAAAATTGGCATATGAACTCTGTAATCTTTGAAATGTAATTATATGAAAAAAACAAAAAAAACTAGCAAAAGTTATGACAATGTCGTGTGTGGCAATCAAATATATATACTGTGTATGCATCTATATATAAACAAGGCCAAAGTATATAGACTCTAACCCAACTTCACCACAGCTATAATGAATCAAGCGTATACTAGAGGTTAGAGCTAGCAAGGAGATCGTTATATATACACTTTAAAATATCTTCTTTGACATCGTACTACTGGAAATGACCAACTCATTTGTCATGAAAATAATTCCGGATCTAAAGTCCGAAATCTCTTGGTTAAAAAGTACAGAAATAAAAAGTATTGACTACGTCTATAACTATCTCAAGCCTCTTGGTGTCTACTGTCTAACCACAATCCAAAATATAATCACATGAAGAAGGAATATTTGTCACAATTTCCGAGAAAGAGAGAGAATGATTGAATAATTGTCTCATAGATCTTTAGTTGCTTATTTTATTACAGGGATTTCGATGGCTCTAGGTTTTAATTAGTATTTTTCTTTTCGATGATGATTAATATTTGCATTATATAACCATATATTCTCATATATATATCTTGATTTTTCTTATAAAAAATAACTAGTTCATTCATATATATCATACTGAACTTATCCATAGACAGCCAGAGAGAGATATCAGATATATATGTTATGTTCTAGTCCCAAATACATAACAGGAAGAGTGTATATATCACTGATTTAGAAAGTCGCAAAAATCGAGTAATTGATGCTTATTTTGCATCAAGTTGCCAATTAGTGTTTGTGTTACTATCAAGGGTTGAGTTAATTTTGTTACATTAATAAAAGGAAATCGTTCTTATGTTTGGAAAGAAAAAATAATTTATCAAAAATTTGATCTAGTCTCTTCGGCAAAAATACAAAAGTCCACGATTACCCAAAAAAAGTGAATTCTAATTTTAAGATTGAACTCCCAACTAAAAAATATAACCAGCTTCATTTTTAATTCCTTGTTGTGAAACGTCGTTATAAAGCTCGTTTCCACATACATTCGCATCTCAGTACGTAACATGATAATTCTGTCAAAATCATATTAAAAAAAAAAATGCATAAGAAAGAGCAGAAAAATCCAAATATGTCGCAACACATATTCCCTTTCGCTTGTTTTGTCTCAATAAACAATATAATAAATAAAATTATATAAATATTTCAACCGATTACAGAGTTCTCTAGTCTCTACCCTAACTTTTTTTAGCTCCATGGGTCACCAACTCTTCTATCGCTTAGACTTAATTAAAAAACTAGTTTATAAAATTTCAAAGTCGTGTCTGTAAACTAGGTTTGGACTATTTCTATCAACAACCCATAATGCATTGGAAGAATCTGCTTATATTATGTATTTCATGAATTAAGATTCTATAATTAAACCCTAGTGCTTGAATTTCACTTTATCTATCTACCATCCATTTTCCATATATGGATATAAACTAAAGGTTTTACATAATTGGAAAAGGTTTACCAAAGTTGCTTCTCTCAGTCCCAATTCTACGTAAGTTATAGGAGAAACTATATATGTGTCTACGGGTATAAGTGTATATGAGCTACTTGTCTTGAGAGTTTTGGTACTAATCTAATACTAGACTTCTAACACTTCTTATTCAGTATTGGTTTCTTAATACTTTTCAAAATTCTATAGTTTTGTACATTTTAAATACAAATTACGGAAACTTCAAAATGTTGGTCCTTGTTGTTGTTTTTATTAGTAGCCATTTGATATCTGGATAATTATATCGTTACTAATGAAAACGGTAATACCCGCTGACTTTGACATTTGGACGGTCGATATGTATATTCTATTCAATATAAATGCAGCCAATATGAATTAACCAACCGGTTGATGATTCGACCAGTTATTTAAAGTAATTAAGCAATTAGCGTAGACTTCAAAGCTATCAACTAATTTTTACTTAGGGTTTGGGTATTAGTTAGATACGCATTTTAGACGAAGTGGCCGTCTCTGAATAGTTTAACAATGCATAGGTGGAAGTGAAGTCTTCCAATAGGGACAGAGCTTTCACATGGGGAATGAATCTCATTCTCTTTAACTATGAGTTATACAATATTTCATAGTTAAATAACTTAAATTATTATTCAAATAGGACAATAGACAAAATACATATACAATATTTGAAGAGAATTTTTGTTTGGATTCTAAGAATTAAGTGTCACGGAAGTTTGGTCGATTCTTAAATAATAATATAGAATCAGTAATACTCTATGAGTTTGCTGGAAAGTAACAAAAATGAAAAAAATAATTGCTACATCAATTATTTCTCATTGCAAGGCCTGTAACATAACAAATAAAAATATTTAAGAGTATATATATCTTATGTAATATATTCCACACGGTCGAACCCAGAGACGTGGTACGTGAAACTAAAATCAAGCCATCAAGAAGGTAAACCATTAATTTCAAGATAGATCAATGATTTAGGGTTTAATTAGTGTGTAGTTTGTGTACAAAAATGCTAATAAAATTAAACTAGTGTGTCGTTTTGTACAAATGCTAATGAAAATAAACCTTACTCTCATTTCGTAAAGGTTAACTGTTTAAAATCAGATGATTTGAGTTTTCACATGGTTCAGTCAATTACCTTGGGTTATTATTTAATTTTCTCTATATTGTAAGGGAACTTGGTTTCATGGTTTGTATTCATTTCATATAGTAAAAAAGTTTTTGAAAAGAAACTCTAGTTTAATTTGCATGTTTACGAATATATAAAACTTGCAACAAGACTTGTTGGTGTCGCAAGCCCCAATCGCCAAATGTGTGTTCGAAATTAACAACTAGACTTCGAATTATAATAATTAACTGAAATATAATTATACACACAATTGTGCATATGTAAGCGAAAGTTCTACAAAGGATCCAGACAACAAGAAAAGACCAAAAATTCTTGGTTGGTCCGCTTTATCAATCTGGTTTACTTTATTTTATTCTCAATTATAAAGACCAGTAGTTGTCCACGACTGAGATAATGTAACTATATATAACATACAAGTCTCATCCTGATTCATCATTACATATTATATTACAACTCTCTTTTCTGATTCCTCATCATTATATATATACAATTCTCATTTAGTCATGTTGGAGTTTCCCTATTTAAGTTACTCTCGTTTCTGGTTTCTTGAATTAAAAGTATATACGTACTTCTAGCAAGATTTTATCCAATTAAGAATATATAGTAACTATGAATGCAAATAATTACCACACTACAGTTTCTGTAGACTGTACTCATATTTTCCGAGAGATACCAACCATGCATCTTTAAACGTGGTTATACATATTGTGGCTTTCTGTATATGAGAAAATAGAGTTTAAGGTTGTTTTGCCTGGTGAAGGTTGGTAAAACAATTAGATCATCACTGTCTCTGAAACATGTGTTTCATGCAATATCTTTAGCTAAAAAGTCCATTCCATATTTTTGTAAAGTTAACGTAAAAATCTTATTTACAATTATTTTATGCGTAACATGGAAGTCTCACTCACAATTATGTATCACTAAATTCTCTCTCTTATAACTTTTGTACAAATTGATTTCTTTTCAACTTTTATATGATTTCTAAATTTGAAAGTAGTATTTGATTGTACATTGTATTATTATTAAGAATACATATGATTATATGAACATTGTAGATATCTTTAACAATACATAAATGAAACATTTATCTCAGTTTAATGCTCCAAATTAATTTTATCATAGTTTTTGTGTGTTTACGTTATTAATTTAGTTACCCTAATTTGACATACTGTAACTAACATTTTTTATACACTTAACACAGTAACCACACAGAAAGAAAAACCATAAACGAAACTACATTCGGAAAGTGTACAGTTATGTCAACAGAATATGTTTTAGTCAAGAGTGTAAAAACTTTTGATTCCATGGAACAAACTTGGATCAAAGGTTTTTATACTCTTGAGTCTTGACTATAACATATAATTACATTTGGGCTTTTCAATTTAATTAGTAGAATACTAGAATCTGTAACAAAACTATTGGGTTACGTTACACTGGCTTCTTTTGTTTATTTAATCGAAATCTTAAAGAAGAAGATAAATACTCAACCATGCTTGGCCCAATTAGATAGGTGTGCAACTGATGAGCATTGTATATCTTTTAGACGTTTTGAATTCAAAAAGACAAAAATTTATGATTGCATCTTAACTAAAAGATGTGTTTTTCAAAAGTTCAAAACCATATATTTCATTAACGAAAATAAAGGAGTAGGAATATTCGATGAACATAGACTTTCTCAATATAATTCGTATCGCAATAAATAAATTTAAATTTTATTTCCGATAACTCATACAGTCGTAATATATTTTGTATAAGGTACAAATTAAAATCCTATCCCACATATTATTAACATAAAAAAAAAGATGGCCATCTTCGATCCGTTTAAGCTCCGCCACAAACCGCCGTCGATCTTTCCGACAACGGCTGTAAAACCTAACAATGTTCTCTCCCTCGTCTTCAAGTTATGCATCTTCATCTCCGTTGCTCTGATCGTCATCTACGTCATCTTCTCCGGTTGCTCCGATTGCCACCACATCACCGGCCACCGACGCTTAGGCCCTCACGTCGACAATGTAAACTTCACTACAGCTTCCTCCTCGACCATCCTCCGGCAGAATCAGTCCTCGGAGGCCACTGATGTCTCCCACATAGTTTTCGGGATTGGTGGCTCCATTCAAACGTGGAGAGATCGCAGCCGTTACTCCGAACTGTGGTGGCGTCCCAACGTCACCCGCGGCTTTGTATGGCTTGACGAGGAACCGCCTCTTAATATGACGTGGCTCTCAACTTCTCCACCGTACCAAGTCTCGGCGGATACCTCCCGGTTCAACTACACTTGTTGGTATAAACTATTTCTACTTCTATATCACTTTATAACAACCAATTTATCTTAGTCAAGTTAGGTCAAAAACCCTAGTTACCAATGTTTAAACACAAATCAAATATATTGTGACAATACCAAAATCTATGCTTTTTTAATCATTAGATTTCCAATTATTTCTTAAGGTTTGGTACAAGATCAGCTATACGAATGGCGAGAATCATCAAAGAGACCTTTGAGCTAGGGTTAACGAACGTGAGATGGTTCGTGATGGGTGATGACGATACCGTCTTCTTTGTGGACAACCTTATAACAGTTCTAAATAAGTATGATCACAATCAAATGTATTACATTGGAGGAAACTCGGAGAGTGTTGAACAAGATATCGTTCACTCGTACGCCATGGCCTACGGTGGCGGAGGTATAGCAATTAGTTATCCTTTGGCGGTCGAGCTTGTAAAGATTCTCGATGGTTGTATCGATCGATATGCATCGTTATATGGATCTGATCAAAAAATTGAAGCTTGCATAAGCGAGATTGGTGTTCCCCTTACCAAGGAACTCGGGTTCCATCAGGTTTATTCAAAATTTTCCTTTTTTGTTTTTCTCATTAATGGAAATTTCACTTATTTAGTACTATATAACTTTTTAGCTTTAAAATTAAGATTCCGGTGAAATATTAAATTTCCGTCTTTTGAATATTCTGTTTTAAAGTTTAAATTGTTCATAGATTTAGATGCTTCACTGCTCAGATTTTTCAGTCCATTTTATTTTTCAACGTAAAAATTTTCCTAAATATTTTGTTTTTTTCTTTTGAATATTTTGTTTTTTTTTTCTGCTCAGATTTTTTTTTCTTTCCTTTGCATGGTAAAATCCAGGTGGACATACGTGGAAACCCGTACGGTTTACTAGCTGCCCATCCGGTGGCTCCTCTGGTTACTCTCCACCACCTCGACTATGTTGACCCAATATTTCCGGCCGCTACCCAAACTGACTCCCTAAGAAGACTCATGTCGGCCTACAAGATGGATCCAAGCCGGATCCTCCAGCACAGTTTTTGCCATGACCCGACTCGGGGCTTGTCTATCTCCGTTTCTTGGGGATACACCATCCAGATTTATCCTTCTTTGGTCACAGCTAAGGAACTTGAGACGCCGTTTCTTACGTTCAAGTCGTGGCGAACGTCGAGCTTGGAGCCTTTCTCGTTTGATACCCGACCCATCAGCGAAGATCCGTGCGAGAAACCCATTATTTATTTCTTTGACCGGGTTTATGAGGTCGGGTCGGGTCAGACTCTTACGACGTATAGGAAACATGATGAAGAAGGCGAGACGCAATGTGATTCGCCAGATTATTCTCGTGCCAACTTGGTCGAGTACATAGACGTTTCCGCTACTACGTGGATGCCGGATCTATGGAAAATGGTAAGTAAAATATTTTCGCCTATATGGAAACTTTAAAATATATGCATTATTTTATAACATGAAAGACTAGACATGGGTAATCGTTAAAAATATAGGAAACTGTCCCTTGGGGGAGACCCGATTAGTAAAAGTTAGACAGAAAAAGAATACTAAACATACAAAGTTTTATAAAATGAAATAACTGATAAATAGTTATGATATGATCTCTGTACATACACTAATTTTAGTGACCACTCTTATAGGGTATATTCATCATTTAATCCTGATTTATACAGTGTGTTTTTAATATTTGTGTATTTGATTTGTAGTTGAAAAATATAGATGATCTTTTCATATTTGATTGGGTTTTACAGGCACCACGTAGACAGTATTGTGAAATTGTCAACAATGAAGAAGACTCAGGAAACGTAATCAGAGTCAAGTTACGGCATTTCAATCCTTTCGAAAGTGTATCTCTTCAGACGGAGAGCGAAAAATGAATGGAAGGTTTCAAGAGGATCGAGAAGAGCAACAATTTTGTCTCATTCGTTTATGTAAGTATTTCACTAATTGAAAATTATAACTTGGCTAAAGTAAAAACTATACAGATTCTTAGTTTCTGAGCATCCTCATTGCAAGGGTTATAAGGATTTTTCTTCACAAATCTTACCTTAAGATTTGTGCAAGAACCCTTGCAATGAGGATGACCTTAAGCATATCAATATAATTATAGTTTTATCTTCCTTTTTTTGCCTATAATTATAGTTTTATCTAGACATGTAACACATATGTTTTTTCAAGATATACATAGGGTAGAGCTGGTTTTAGGCCAAGTAAAAGAAGAAAAAAATTGGTCTTGGGGCCTATAGATGTTTTTTGTAACAGATTGTTAGAATTGATGATATCAGGCAGAGCCGCTCTGACTCTTGAAATTGATGTTGAGGAGATAAGTTCGATATATAACAAAGAAACAAAAAAAAAAAAGATTGGTCTTGGGACCTAGATGATATCTTATATATATCATAGGGAACAATTTGTTTTTGTGACAGATAAAGTTCAATAATATATAACCAAGAACAAAACTGTACACAGAGAATTGTTTGACATTTGGGGTCAAATTAGAAGAAAAAACCAAAAACAAAGTGTAAACGGAATACAGATCAGTACACTAAAATCAAAGATATATATTAAAGATGTCTATCTCTATGGTACTGAAGACTCCTGCTCTCTATTTCACCTTCTTCCTAGCAAACCACACGTCGGTGGCAAACTCTTTTTTTTCGAACCACAAGAAGAACAAGGAGAGAAGACTTTAGTTAGCATCCGTATAATGACATCCAACGCAAACCAAAAAACAAAAAGAAAAAACTCAGAGTAGATCAGAAGAGAATATTCACAATGGTTGACTTACACAAAAAAATCAACGATTATATCTAGTCAGTCAGAAACTTCCAAAGATTAGTAGTGTGGACCTCTTTCGAGTCTATATCTTTTTGACCAGTTTGTGCATTTGTCACATGGGGTTCCAAATCTGTCATTAAGGTCGTTTCCAGTTTCAGCCCACCATCTACCCTCATTCATTATTCTAGATAAACACTCATGAAAAGTATAAAATGCACTACCCTACACTATTAAATTATATGGTACTATGAGATGGCATAACCAAAACAAAAATGTAAACAATGTATAAGATTTACAAGTTTAACTTAGATTTAAAAAGTGCCATATAATATACGCACCATTTAATTTCCATCTACTCTATTAGGAACTTTCTTTTTCATTTCATCAAGAAAAAAGAAGAGTGAGGGAAGGAACAGGAACTTTGAGAACCACTGAAGCGTTATGTGTCCACAAACATTCCCAAATTAGATTCTTACATCTGATTGGTGGTAGTACGTGTTTTCCAATATCTTTTTTTTCACATAATGTTGAAACTGGTTGTATTTGGTTGGCTTATTAGACGACCATGTCCGTGAGTCTGTGACTGTGACTTATTAGACGACTGTGAGACAGTGAGAGTCTGTCTCAGTGACAAGAGAAAAACAAATATCAGTGACTGTGACTTACTACCGCCTCTTTCTCGGTTCAGGTTAATGCAGAGTTAGCAGGGTATTTCCAGAGCTCTCGGGGGTTAAGACAAGGTTGTTCTTTGTCTCCCTACCTATTTGTCATTTGTATGGACGTTCTCTCGAAGCTACTCGACAAGGCTGCGGGAGTGGGGCAGTTCGGTTTCCATCCTCGTTGTAAGGAGCTTGGCTTGACTCACCTGAGTTTTGCCGACGATTTGATGGTGCTTTCTGACGGTAAAACAAGATCAATTGAGGGAATTGTGGAGGTGTTTGATCAGTTTGCTAAGGTCTCGGGCTTAAAAATAAGTATGGAGAAGTCGACTTTATATATGGCTGGTGTTTCAACCACTACTCGCCAGCAATTTGCGAACCAATTTCTCTTCACTGTGGGTCAGCTTCCGGTTCGGTACTTGGGGCTGCCTTTGGTTACTAAACGCCTCACCGTAGCAGATTACACACCTTTACTAGAGCAGATAAGACAACGGATCAGTTCTTGGACAGCAAGGTATCTCTCTTTTGCAGGCCGTTTTAATCTTATAAGCTCTGTTTTGTGGAGTGTTTGTAACTTCTGGTTGGGAGCTTTCCGTCTCCCTCGTGCTTGTATTAATGACATTGAGACCCTTTGCTCAGCTTTCCTCTGGTCGGGCCCCGAAATGAATGTCAACAAGGCGAAGATCAAATGGGATCAAGTGTGTTTGCCAAGGAAAGAAGGAGGACTTGGCCTTCGCAATCTTAAAGAAGCAAATGACGTGTGTTGCCTTAAGTTGGTATGGCGAATCATTTCTCATGGAAATTCTCTCTGGGCTAAATGGGTTGAAAAATATTTGCTGAAAGGGGACTGTTTTTGGATTGCCAAAGAAGCTGCTAGTTTAGGCTCATGGATTTGGAGGAAACTTCTAAAATACAGAGACTTAGCAAAAAATTATACAAAGGTAGAAGTGGGCTGTGGAGAGCAAACATCTTTCTGGTTTGACAAATGGTCTTCTCTTGGTCGATTGCATGAACTCATGGGGGATAGAGGTATGATCGATATGGGGATCAAGAGAAATATGACTGTGGCAGCGGCTTGGTCCTCCCGCCGCCGCCGTCGACATCGGCAGGACACTCTCAATCTCATTGAGGAGGCTCTCCTCTCTCAGTTTCATCGTCGTACCACACATGATGATATTGTTTTGTGGCGGGGTAAGAATGACGACTTCTCGAACAAATTCTCTACAAAGGATACTTGGAACCATATGCGGACGACTTCAAATATTGTAGCTTGGCATCGGGGTATTTGGTTTAGCCATGCGACGCCAAAATATAGTTTCTGCACTTGGCTTGCTGTCCATGATCGATTGGCTACAGGGGCTAGAATGCTGCGATGGAACAGAGGAGAAACCGGGGTCTGCGTTTTTTGTCGATTGCACCTTGAAACCAGAGATCATCTTTTTTTTGATTGCATCTATACTTCTGAAGTCTGGGCTGTTCTAGCTAAAGGAGTATTCAAAGCTCGATATACCAAAGTGTGGAATGAGATCATTGCTTTTGTTTCAAGTTCTCAGTTGGACCGTTTAGAGGGATTTCTTGTTCGCTATGTCTTTCAAGCTACTGCTCACACCATTTGGCGGGAGAGAAATGGTCGTCGCCATGGTGAAAGCCCGCACACTACAGCCAACTTGATTAGGATGGTAGATCGACAGGTCCGCAATCAGCTCACGACAATTCAACGGATGGGTGATAGAAGATACGAGAAAGGGTTACAAGCTTGGTTTCTTTCTAGGCGTTAAGTCTCCTTTGTAAAAACAAAATTTCAGTTTTTTTTCGATTTCAAGCTGCACTAGTTGTAAAAACGATATTTTTCTTTGAATATAATTTAACATTAGATTCAAAAAAAAAGAAAAACAAATATCATGGAGGCAATGGTACATACAGCCCAGAGTCAAATCAAAATCTTAAATTAGCGCTAATGACTCAATTACACGTGACAGCTTGTGCTGATGTGATTTCTGATGTCATTCATATATTAGGAGAGATTCTAGTTAAAGATCAAATTTACAAGCATAATTAATTCATAATGATTCTATAATCTTAATTAATATTTTCTTCAGTTATGACTTCATAGTATATTTTAATCTCAAATAGAAAATAAACTAGTCACTGTTATTATAGATACCGTCGAATCTTCCATCAGTACCATAAAAACTAGTTAATTAAATACTAGTAGTGCCTAAATAAAACCTTTTTTTTCTTAATTACATCACACAACTTACAAACATAAATATAGATTTAAATATTGGGTCATGGAGTATAAAAATGAATTAATTAAAAAAAAAAAACACAAAGAGAGGGAGAGTTAATCAAACATTAATCTTGGAAGTTGGAACACATATCACCTAACATTGATGACAATTTCTCAATCAGAGCATACCCCCACAAAGAAAAAATAAAATCATTTTTATTTCTAGAAACAATTAAAGAAAAGAATGAAAAAATGTAAAATAAAGAGTGAAGACTTTTCCACTCTCTTGCACACCATAAATAATGTCTCTCTCTTTCCACTAAACTTAAAATATCTAAAGAAGAAGAAACAACACCAGAGAGCAGAGAGAGCAAGAAGAGAAAAAAGAGAGAGAGCTAGTAGTTAGTAGTAGTAGCCATGTTCTTGAACCTTTTCACCATCTTCTTGTTCAGCTTCTTTTATCAATCACTAAAAGCTTCTTCTCAGACTCTCAATTTCGCTTACAACAATGGTTTTAACCCACCGACGGATATATCCATACAAGGGATCACCACCGTCACACCCAACGGTCTCCTGAAGCTAACCAACACTACCGTTCAAAAAACCGGTCATGCTTTCTATACCAAACCAATCCGGTTCAAAGATTCTCCCAACGGCACCGTTTCTTCCTTCTCCACGACGTTCGTCTTCGCTATTCACTCTCAGATCCCTATACTCAGCGGCCATGGCATCGCTTTCGTCGTCGCTCCTAACCCAAGCATTCCTTTTGGTAATCCAAGCCAATACTTGGGTCTTTTCAACATCACGAACAACGGTAATGACACAAATCATATCTTTGCTGTGGAATTGGATACGATCTTGAGTACAGAGTTCAATGATACCAACGATAACCATGTTGGTATCGATATCAATAGTTTAAAGTCGGAGAATAGTAAACCAGCTGGGTGGTGGAACGAGAAAGGCCAGTTCAAGAATCTCACTTTGATCAGTCGTAAGCCGATGCAGGTTTGGGTCGATTACGATGGTCCTACTCATAAAATCGATGTCACGATGGCTCCGTTCAACGAGGATAAACCTCTGAAGCCGCTTGTTTCGGCTGTTAGAGATCTTTCTTCTGTTCTTCTCCAAGACATGTATGTTGGGTTTTCCTCTGCGACAGGTTCTGTTCTGTCGGAACATTTTGTTCTCGGGTGGAGTTTCGGGTTGAACGAAAAGGCTCCACCTTTGGCTTTATCGAGACTCCCGAAGCTTCCTCGGTTCGTGCCTAAGAAGATCGCCGAGTTCTACAAGATCGGGATGCCTTTGATTTCCCTGTTTTTGATTTTCTCGTTCATCTTCCTCGTTTGCTACTTCGTGAGGAGGAAGAGAAAATTCGCGGAGGAGCTCGACGACTGGGAAAAAGAGTTTGGGAAGAACAGATTCAGGTTCAAGGACTTGTACTACGCGACCAAAGGGTTCAAAGAGAAGGATCTTCTTGGATCCGGTGGGTTTGGGAGTGTTTACAAAGGACTGATGCCGGATACGAAGTTAGAGATCGCTGTTAAAAAAGTCTCGCACGAGTCTCGACAAGGGATGAAAGAGTTTGTGGCGGAGATCGTCAGTATTGGTCGGATGAGTCACCGGAATTTAGTTCCTCTCTTGGGTTACTGTCGTAGGAGAGGTGAGCTTCTTCTTGTGTATGACTACATGCCCAATGGAAGCTTAGACAAGTATTTGTACAACACTCCCGAGGTAACGCTCAACTGGAAACAGAGGATTAAGGTTATTCTAGGCGTTGCCTCTGGCTTATTCTATCTCCATGAGGAATGGGAACAAGTGGTGATTCACCGTGACGTCAAAGCTAGCAACGTCTTGCTAGACGGAGAGCTCAACGGGAGACTCGGGGATTTCGGTTTGGCTCGGTTGTATGATCACGGGTCGGATCCTCAGACCACGCACGTTGTTGGAACATTGGGATACTTAGCTCCTGAACACACTCGGACAGGACGTGCCACGACTGCTACCGATGTTTTCGCGTTTGGGGCCTTCTTACTAGAAGTCGCTTGCGGTAGACGTCCCATCGAGATCCAGCATGAGACAGACGAGACGTTCTTGCTCGTGGATTGGGTTTTCGGGTTATGGAACAAGGGTAATATCTTGGCTGCTAAAGATCTGAATATGGGTTCAGAATATGACGAGAAAGAGGTCGAAATGGTTCTGAAGCTAGGTCTCTTGTGCTCTCACTCCGACCCAAGGGCTAGACCAACTATGAGACAAGTGCTACATTATCTAAGAGGAGATGCAAAGTTACCAGATTTGTCTCCGTTGGACTTATCCGGGAGTGGGATGATGTTTGGCGTTCATGACGGGTTTAGTGAATTAGGAATGTCGTATTCCTCCTCCGTCTTTAAAGGGTTTACCGGTGGATCTTCCATAGCTGATTCTCAACTTTCGGGAGGGAGATGATTAAGATGTTTTGAAGTTATATGAATGTTATCTATATGTCGATAGTGAGGTTTTGAATATTTGAACCTTTTTGTGTGTTTTGCATTTTGATATGTAGAGACTGATGAGATATGAGACTATTGTATATATACTTCAGCATATTTTGAAGTTACTACCTAAAGAATATAATGGCCACATGATAACATATGAACGAGTAAAACGATTATGGTACAAGATTGCCAAGTAGATCAGTGCGACAGAAGTCGAATTTTCTAACTAAGATGATTCATGTTTTAATGTGAATAAGTATTGACATTGTTTTAGAAAAGGTATACTTCTAGAAGTTTAGTCCTCTAACATGGTTTTTTATGAAGATGTAATTAAAGAAGACCCCAGCTTCGGTGGAACATCTTGGCTCCTAAGTGATTCATGTTCTAATGTGAATAAGTATTGCTACATTGTTTTAGAAAGGTATACTTCTGAAAATTTAATCCTCTAACATGTTTTTTTTTATGAAGATGTAATTAAAGAAGACCCCAGCTTCGGTGGGAAAAAAAAAGTACCTCCTTAAATATCGTAGAAGAAACCAATTAGTGAAAAAAGATGAAAATATTAGGGAAACTTGTCATATTGGAAGATATGCCAAATTTGTATAGTCAAATGAATAGCTTACATTTGGGAAGCGTGTAGATTCAAGAGAATTTAATGAAGAATGATCTAAGTCTAACTCCTCACCAATAAAACGGTATCTCTTATCTGTTGAAACTTAAATATTAGGTGTAGAATCTTTTTAGACTTTAGGAAAAAGGAAGTCTCATGTGCCTCACATGTGAATGTGATTGATACCTTCTATTCTAACTACGCATGTATTTGTGTATATATAGTACATTCGCACACACAAGGAGTTAGAAGGACGTGACCGAGCTATTATCCATCATTGTGCGGAGGAATAATGGCGTCTAGACCAGGTTTTCTCACGGACTGGCCATGGACTCCTCTTGGAAGCTTTAAGGTCTCTTTCATTGCCTCTTTTGATTTATAACATCTTCAAATACATCCATTTATTGTTTTTTTGTTGTAGTTATATATCACCCATTTAATGATCATGATGTTTGTAAAAAATATGGATAAATATCGCAGTACTTGCTGTTAGCGCCGCTGGTTATCGACAGCATATACTCATATGCAACCATGAGAGATCACGAGAAACTTTTGATAGTGGCCATGACAGTGTGGAGGATTGTTCATAGCCAAGTATGGATAAGTTTATCCCGGTACCAAACTGCAAAAGGAACCAAGCGAATCTTGAACAAGTCCATAGAGTTTGACCAAGTCGACCGTGAACGAACTTGGGACGATCAGGTCATCTTCAACTCTCTCATTGTTTACTTAACCAAAGTGTACGTCTTAGGGACCAATACCCTTCCCTTCTGGCGAACCGATGGACTGATCTTAGTCGCTCTTCTCCATGCTGGTCCGGTCGAGTTCATATACTACTGGTTTCACCGAGCCCTTCACCACCACTTCCTCTACTCTCGCTACCATTCTCACCACCATTCATCCATTGTCACCGAGCCGATCACTTGTACGTACATGATATTTCTGTTGCAAAAAAAAAAAAACTAATGGTTTCTGTTACGGTTTCATTGCTAGATTGGTATTGTGATTTTAGGTATATTTAAAATATACTTTCATAACAAAATATCAAATATCACATGAATTGGCAAAATTATGTTCAGTATCTTACATATTTATTATTCATACATGTGCGACAAATTCTAAAACCCCGGGTCTTGATTGCAGCGGTGGTACATCCGTTTGCAGAGCATATCGGATATACGTTAATCTTGGGGATACCTCTAATAACGACTTTGCTGTGTGGGACGATCTCGGTCGTCTCCATTATCGTATACATAACTTACGTAGATTTTATGAACAATATGGGTCACTGCAACTTCGAGCTCATTCCAAGATTCCTCTTCTCTCTTTTACCTCCTCTCAAGTTCCTCTGCTACACTCCCTCGTAAGTGATTAAATCCACTAAATAGTAATGAACTATTACATCGATTATTTTGCCTTCTTTTGAACGCGTTACATTTCTATGTTGTGATACTATTTTAACATTTTTTCAATGTCATGTTCAAAAGAACAAGCGTTTGACTTTTTGCTTTTACAATCTACAAATGAATATTAACGAAAACATTACAAGTTCTGGTTACTGAACATGAAAGCATTGTGACTAAAGATTGAAAAAATTTGAGACTAAGTATATGATATATTTGTAGGTTTCACTCGCTCCACCATACGCAATTCAGGACGAACTACTCTCTATTCATGCCAATGTACGACTACATCTATGGGACAACCGACGAGTGCAGTGACTCATTGTACGAGACATCGTTGGAGAAAGAAGAAGATAAGCCTGACGCGATTCATCTGACACATCTAACATCAGTCGACTCTATATATCATCTCCGTCTAGGCTTCGCTTCCTTCTCCTCGCACCCGCTCTCTTCCCGGTTTTACCTATTCCTCATGAAGCCCTTCACTCTTATCCTCTCCTTCATCCTCACTTCCTTCTCTTCTCGAACATTTGTCTTCGAGAGAAACCGCTTCCGTGATCTCACGCTTCACACCCACCTTCTTCCCAAGTTCTCCTCTCATGTACATATTTCTTCTCTTTTAGGATTCTAAGACATCAAACAATTTCAGGTCTTGTAATAAATTTTATTGTCCAATCAACAGTACATGTCACCGCAGCAGAAAGAATATATCAACAAAATGATAGAGTCGGCTATTCTTGAAGCGGAGAAGAAGGGTGTGAAAGTAATGAGTTTGGGGCTATTGAACCAGGCATGCAATTTATACATTAATTGGTTCTTCTTATGTTTTGCAAGTTTTATCGAGAAATAGGCTTATATATAATAAAGTATTAATATACGCAGGGAGAAGAGTTAAATGGGTATGGAGAAATGTACGTAAGGAAGCATCCAAAGCTAAAGATAAAGATCGTGGACGGAAACAGTCTTGCAGCTAAGGTGGTGCTTCATAGCATTCCTGTTGGGACCAAAGAGGTTCTCTTTAGAGGCCAAATCACAAAAGTTGCTCGTGCCATTGTCTTTTCTCTTTGCCAAAATGCCATCAAGGTACCTAAATTTTTTTATAAATGTTAAAGATATATGGAACGAAGGTTCTCTAGCTAATTTGCGCGTGAGAATAGGATCGAACGTAAATAAAGTCAATGGAGTTTCCATATATAAACGTTATGCAACTATGGCTCTATTGCTTTGATAGGTGCTATTTGAGACGTAAACAATGTCACGTGGCCTACTTTAAGACGTCCAAAACAATTTTTGACATCTCAGATTATGATTTGGTTTGAGCTTGCTCAAGATATGTACGTTTTCAAAGCGTGTAAGAAAATTAGTTCATATATGTTGTCATACTCAATAGGTGATGGTGTTACGCAAGGAAGAGCATTCCATGCTGGCCGAATTCTTGGACGATAGTTGTAAGGAAAATCTGGTGCTCACAACAAATTACTATCCAATGGTATTCGTAAATTACAAAATGAGATTAAAGTAAAAGTAACATATTCCAAGATTACATACATATGTAGCGTATGATGTAGATTTGGTTGGTAGGAGATGGGCTAAGCACAAAAGAGCAGAAGATGGCAAAAGAAGGAACTCTCTTTCTTCCTTTCTCTCAATTTCCTCCTACCAACCTACGCAAAGACTGTGTTTACCATACCACTCCGGCTATGATCATCCCTCACTCTGCCCAAAACATTGATTCTTGTGAGGTACGTATAAATTCTCACTTCAGTAAAATAATCTCTATAGTTTTGTGGGTTAGACGTTATAACCATATGCATGCTCTAAAAGTAAATTTCAAACACAATTAGAACATTTTCGTATCGTGTCAAGTGTTTGTATTTTATGAAGATATATTATAACTTGTACGTTATAACACATTTGTGTCTATAGAATTGGCTGGAGAGGAGAGTGATGAGTGCATGGAGAGTTGGTGGGATAGTACACTCGCTTGAAGGGTGGGAGGAACACGAGTGCGGTCTTGACAATTCAATCCTTAACTCTCATAGGGTTTGGGAAGCTGCTCTTCTAAATGGTTTCCAACCTCTACCTCTGCCATCTTTTGAGACCTAATTGTTTAATTTTCATTCTAATTGGCAATAGTTTTTTAAGTACTGTAGCTTTTGATAATCCATTAAACCAATAATATAAGATCTTATCTAGTATTTATAAATCATAAAACCAACAACGTCATTTTTATTAAAAAAATGATGTTGATTCACATCATTTTTCTAAAAAATTTTAAAATGAAATATTGATTACACATGATTTTGTTTAGATTTTCAACTCTCTCAAAATCTATGAAACAATAGACCCTGTTTTTAGTGTTAAAACTTGGAAAGTTTTCATGGACATCTTTTGGCAAAACAAACTCAATTACATTGAATCCCAATTAATAATGCTTTAATCTTAAAGCGGATGGCAATCACAATTACAACAACAACAACAACAACAAACTAACTCAAGAATTGAGGTTAACTCTCAGATCACTCTTCAAGATCTTCGTTGCAGCAAAATCAGTCGTGATGGTTCACTCCCAATGAGTGCTCTGACTAGTAACACTCTCACTGGTTCAAATATGATTCCCAACCTTCTCTCTCAAGTTTCTCTCCTTTGACCATGTTCTCATCTCGCATGTCTTTCTGGTACTGACTCATCCTGAACAACCAAACAAAACCCACAAATCTCATTTATGACAAGGTTCAGTAGTTCTTGTTCCATCTGACTCTATGTAACAAAAGAAAAGATAAGAAAGATAACCTTGAGACAAGATCAGTATCAGAGATTCCCAACATCCGGACTGCAAGCAAGGCTGCGTTGGTCGCATTATTTATTGCAACTGTTGCAACAGGAACACCTCTAGGCATCTTTGGCAACAAAAAAGGAAAAATGGAAAGGTTTCAGAATCGCAGACCTAAATCGTTTCAAATGGTGCAAAAACATTAATAGCTGAAGTTAATTATGATGCAATGAAAGTATACCTGAACGATGGAGAGAAGTGAATCAACTCCATCCAAACGGGTAGCACGGACAGGGACACCAATCACAGGCAAAGGAGTGAGTGACGCAACCATACCTAATTTCCAAGAAAATCCAATACTTTATGGTAACAATCTTGTGGAGGGCCAAGATGAGTTCATGTTAAAGACATACCTGGTAAGTGAGCAGCACCACCAGCACCTGCAATGATAACTTGAACGCCTCGGCTATGAGCTGAGGTTGCATATGTAAACATCATCTCCGGGGTGCGATGAGCAGAAACTATCTTTACCTGTAAGCAAATGATACCATATTGTACCATTCAGGATTCACTAGTTGAGGCAATGAATTTTGTTGTGATAAAACATAAAGAAGAAACTCTTCATATTTTATAGGAGAAGCTGCTTCCGAAAATGAGGTCACTATCTATGTGAACAAATATTTGGCAATGCGTATCTTTGATTACAGAGTGAGTACTATACATAAGGCCTGACATACTGGACTATATTTGAGCTTCTTCACAATTAGTTTACCAAATCACAAATTTCATGTTTCTTATATCCGTCTTCAGTGGATTATGATGACCTCATGTAAGTCGTGCCAAATTCAATTATGTGAGCAGATCTTAAAATTTACCTCATGTGTCACACCAAACAGGTCCAGAATTTTGGCAGCATCCTTCATAACAGGAAGATCCGAGTCAGAACCCATTATGATACCAACACGAGGTGTCTCTACAATGTATAAACAACAAGCAACAAAATTCCACTCAGGTACTTTGAAAATTCATGAAGAGTTCAACAATGACGGTAGCTTCACAAAAAAATTATACAACAGATTTTGGCAAGTTAAGTTTTAAGGTATTTGGAAACTAAAAGCCAATAAAATATAGATACCAAATGATGTTACGGAAACTGACCATCTACTTGGTGGCTTTGCTCACTTAGTATACTATGTAACCTTTGTTCCAAAACACCCATAGACCTCCCAACAAGAGTGATGTGACCCATCTTCCTCTGCTTTCTCATTTCTGACAATAAGAGTTCATCATACAAGCTTTATGAGTAATCAAGGTCGTTCACAAAAACTGGCATCAAACCACAAGAAAACTGCAAGGGAACAACAATCTAACCTGGCTTGTCATACCAATGAATAGATGCACCTGGAGTACACATAGCCCTTGCAATAAGCTGATGAGCCAATTTGAAACCAGCTTCTCCCTGAAATTTGAAAAATTGAAATCAAAAGCCACTACATGTTCATTAAACAGATAAAAAGATAATACAATGGGTATTATTATCAAGAATAATTCAAACGATAAAGTAAAGCAAACATCAATTACATCATCTTCTCCCAAAATATTGTACATAATCGATGCCGGAGTTCTCATTGATGGATCACCGAGTGGAAGACCAACCACAGCCCGCAAGTGTTGTTCAAACTGGGAAGTATAACAGCACTCGATCGTTTGATGGCCACTGTTGTGTGGTCTAGGTGCAACTTCGTTTAGCAGGATCTGGGAGGAACTAAAACTCTGATAAGTTAAAAATGAAAATAGAAAAGGTAGAGTGCCTAAAATGTATGAAAATACCTGACTATCCTCTGTCAAGAACAGCTCAACTGCAAAAACACCAGCGCCTTCTAAAGAACCAACAGCCTTTTGGGCAACATCGGTTGCAAGTTTGTTGATCTTCCAAGGCACATCTGCAGGTGCTTTAACTATATGGCATATGTTATCCCTAGAGTGATATTTCAAGGTGGATTAGTATAAAGTCAATATACCCTACCTTTCATCTTATAAATAATTTTTAGTCGAGCTTTCGAGTTACCTGTGAATGGTTTCAACAACGGGATAACAAACCATAGAACCATCTTTTCCCCTAGCCACAATAACAGCTAACTCCTGAAATATGTAACCGATTATACAAGTCAGAGCTCAGTAAGTTACTAAAGCAAACAAATTTTATCATCGTTTACCTTCACAAAAGGAGCCCATTTCTCAACATACAAGCCACGACTGAAACCTCCAAGAGCTGGAAAAGAGGAAAAAATATTTTTTGAAATATTAAAGCTAAAGGAGGAAAACAAAGTTTACACTGTAGAGATAAAAGGTATGTCATTAGGATAGCTATTACAAACATAGGTGTGAGGGCTTAATACCAACTTAAGATAAAAGCCAGGGATTGTCTCAACACTATTGCTAGTTTGACAGGAGAGCATTATTGTTCATGTAACACACAATTTTCTTGTTTCAACATTGAATGTGGCATAGTACACGATTTAACTGGTTCAACTGTTACTAGAAACAGTGAAACCACATTACATATGGCAAGTTAAGGGTTTACCCATTACAGCAGAAGAAAGCTCATCTTGGTTGTTGGCAACTGCATTTCCACGTCCATCATAAGCCAATCGTTTGCTCTTGATCATAAGAGGGTAACCAAACAGTTCACCTGCTCTTCTTGCTCCTTCAATATCGCCTATCTGACGTGGCGAAATTTAGGGGTTAATATATATGACAGACTCCTCATGATTCATGGAGAACTTCATTAGTGATTCTTTCAACAAGCATAATCAAGAGCCTAACCTCCATAAATTCTGGAAGTGGGATGCCATGATGAGAGAAATGAACTTTTTGCATGTATTTATCCTGGAAGATCAAACAGCCTCATATAAATCACATTGCTGGGAAAACTTCAAGTATTCATAACATAGGTATTTTGTTTACTAAATAGGAAAAAAAATCTATTTGATGAAAATATTTTGAGAGGCTAGGAAACCTGTATTATCCTGATAGTAGAAGCTTTCGGTTGGCAATCCACTCCTTGTTTCTCAAGCTTCTCTAATGTTTCCACGTCAACATGTTCAATTTCTACAGTCAAGACTCCACATCTAACTACGTCAATACACAAAAATAACCATCAATAATGACAATCAAAATTGAGAACCTGGAGCATTCGAAAAACAAAACAAAAAAAAGAGACCTTTTTGCAAATTCTTCTACTGTAGCACTGTCATCAAAGCTATCAACCATGTGACCGTACGACAATGAACTTGCTGAACAATTTTTTGAAGGATCTAAAATCATCACTTTGATAGCCATTTGAGAAGCAGCTTGGCAAAGCATACGACCCAGTTGTCCACCCCCAAGAACTCCAACAATTTTCTCAGAAACACCATGGGCATGTTTATTCTCGTTATTTTCACTGTCAAAGAGAAAAGAAAAATATCATTAGAAATTCCTTCCCCAATGTTATTAATTTCAAATCTTCGTGTCTAGTAACAGAGAAACGAGCAGGGAAGCACAGCTATTTTCTTTACAATTAGCTTCATTGCAATTAGTGTGATGCAATCTTAACCACAACAGCTATGAAATTTCTCAAGTCCATGACACTTGCAAGAAAAGAGAAAGTTTTCTTCATTTGCAAAGATTAATACATGCAAGTTTAATTGATCTGTTGTTCAAATAAAACGACATCCAACTTACAGCTTAATTGATCGACTCTTATCTATCTTTCTAACCACCATAATCACAATAGACAAGAAAATAATAAGAATCACGAACATACACATACTTAAAAATAATGGTTATGATATTATACTCAAAACACATAAGATTTGCAACATATTAAGCGTATATCGCAACTAAAAGATGCTGTGTAGCCAAAATTCAAAATACAGGGGACATAAGATACCTGATAGGAGATGCCTCATGGGAGCTACAAGGCACCGCTGAAGCGCTGCAGGCTAACACCGGATTCAATTTCCCAGATGAAGAAGTGGGAAGCTTTTGTGAATTTGCCATTGTCAAACTCTGGGACAACAACGTTCTGCTCTCTGGAAAAGGCTTAACGCTGTAGGTAAAGCGAGAAGTATGGAGGACTGGAGTTGTATTCCCAGCGAAAAGAGCAGCAGCTGAGCTTTGCTTCAGAAGCAACATCTACAATACAATGCAAAAGAAACTTTGGAACAATTACATACAGAACATAACGCTTTTAGCACCGTTCATAAGTAAACTATGGTAAATCAAACTAGAGGATAAACTCAATCAAACCCAAGTTAGTGTTCATAGCTAAACCAATGAAAATGGCATAAGAGGCTCATGTGAACAGATTCAAGTAGCACTCTTAGAGTCAATAATGAACGAAGCACGAACAGTTCAATAGCTAAAAGTAATACAGCCACAAAAAAATGGAATTGTGCCACTAGAATGGCTTCAAATTGAGAAGAAGACAAACCTGGTGTCGAGTGGTGACAGAAGCGGCTAGACAAAGAGAAGCGTAGAGAAAGTTAGATTTTTATAAAGCAAGTTCGATAATAGTGGTGGAAAAAAGAAAGCTTATTCCTTTGTAAACGAGCCAATAATATTACCTTCGGAAGATGAAAAATTCAGTGGCGCCGGCGAGGAGAGAGAGAGAGAGAGGATTCGGTCTGACGGGGAGGGAGAAAAGGTTTTTGTGAGGTTTTCTCCTAGCGGTGAGTAAACCGGAGAAGCGTAATCCTCTGTATAATTTCACTCGGTTAAGAAAATCAGACCGGGTATAATCGGTTCGAGCCTATCTCGTTTATTAAGCTCCGCAAATTTGATTTGGTCTCACCAAAGCTCGGATTAGTAGCAGACGGCAAGGAGGAGGTGGGAATAAAATGCCGGTGAGAGTCGTGGAAAGCAACACGCCTGCTCAAGTTCCAGGTTTTTAACGCTTCTTCGGTTTGATCCTATTCTTGATTTTATGGTTCTTACTCATTCATTGAAATTGTTGTCACTTAGGAACCGATCCTGGGAATCGATCACAACTTCCGCCTAGTTCACTTCTTGGCGCTGGCCAGGTAAAACGATTTATAAATGAACAAAAATTTTGATTTTGCATGAATCTTTCTAGGATTGTAATGGGATGATAAATTTTAATACTTGGATTCACGAGCTGTTCTCTTTGTTTAACAAATTGACTTTATAATTGTCTGACCATAGAAAAAGGTTGTGGGAATATTGTAGGACTAGAAGGAACTCTGATTCTTGTATTTATGCTTGTGCATCTCTGGTTATGTGTGCACACTCTTTTTTTATGAACATAGCCTTAAGTGTAAGCAGAATCTGAGTATACCTACCTTTATATATAGATAAAGACATTGTCTTTAGGTATTCTTGTCTTTGGGTATTCTTATCTGTAAATTTGAAATTCGATGTTCTGAATACTTGAAATCGCTAGAATTGCTTATTTTCTGTTGGTTCAGTCGATCGACTGTAGTAGTTTACAAACTCTGCTTCATAATTGCTTGTTACTATACTGAATGTAAATTTTGTGGGTGTGTAACTATTGCAATACATGAAGGAAATTTATAATATCCATCTTGTTTTAGGCTTTGAGCTACTTAGAAAAGCAAAAGGAAAAAAAAACTTAAAGATCTTGTGCATCTGTTGTTTAGACTAGACAAATCATCATTCATATGCAGGCACCAAACATTATGGGGCCATATACTTTCTTCCAATTAAATCTGCAACTTATACCAATGTTTTAGTTGGTTAAAGATTGTAGAGTACTGCTGATTTGTTTTTATATGATGTAGAACTTGGCTTTGACTGGCTTGATATATTTTTTCATGTTGACTTGTATGCTAAATCCAAGTGCACTAATGAGTTATATCTAGTAGGATTTGTAGAACATGTATTGGCTTGAAACATAAAGATGAGGGCTTTTGAGTTGTGGCATACATACATGTTTTTATGCTGCAGGCATTTTCTGGTACGCAAAATGTCTCTAATCAACAGAAGGAGGAAGCTTGGAGAGTTAACGTTCAGATACAGGGAGTCGACCTTGAACATGGCTATCTTTGTGGCACCATGGAAGCTCTAAACGTCCCCATGGCCGACACTCCTGTGAGCTCCTACGGTCTTACTCGTTTGTTGTCTCATTTTACTGCCCCTTGGAATACAATCACAGGAATGATTCTTGACTGTTGTTATGTGTGTCAGGTCATAACATTCTGGGAAGGGGAAATCGTTGATGGAAAGAATTATACCTTTTACACTGGAAAATGGGAAGCCACGTATGTCACAACCCCTTTTTCTAGAAGATTTTAAACTGATGATTTCTTGTAGTAATTTTTTTTTTTTGAATTTGTTCTGTCACAGGAGGGAAGATGATATGAGACATTGGTCAAAGTTCCCATCTTTTTCGCCTCTTCAGGTAACACACAGGTAACTTGCTTGTAGAGTCAGTAACATCTCTTAAGCGATTTTCCGGACTTAATCCTGCAGGGAATATTTGAGGCTGATGGTGGCAGGCAATTGGATCTTCAAGATTACCCTTATATATTTATGGTACAACTCTCATTTGATCCTATCAATTCTTATCATCACAGTTTCTCTCCAAGGATCCCATATAACTCCTGCAACTCCGGTTTATTTTCTGGTGGTGCAGAGATGGAAAGAGCAATACTTTGTAAATGTTGGCACAGATTGTGGACTAACAATAGCAGGATTTTACTACGTATGCTTCTCCTGCAGTGACGGATCCATCAGTGGTTTCTATTATGATCCAAACAGCAGGTTAGTCCAAGATCTTCCTCATGTTTGTTTACAAACTAGAATCTGTTGTTTTGAGTTATAGAAAATTTGGTATTTTTTGGTTTGTTTTGGCCAGTCCGTTTCAGAAACTGGAGCTTAAAACAGTAAACGAAGGAAGATCTGGTTTCAGTTTTTCTTCTTACGAGTTGCAATGATGAAAAAGCCAAAGGCAGCCATCAGACAGCGCCATATGATGCTCCCGTGGGCACATGTAAGGCACGTGATCCAGTAGACGTGTCAATTATTATTATAAGATTATTTAGTAGGATATTTCTTTTTTTTGCTTAGGTAGCAGACCAAACCAGTGAGAACTAAACTACTCTTTTGTCATTATGGTACAAGCTGATATTCTAAGTCATATCACATTTTCAATCACCAAATCTCTCAAAAATATTACCAAATTGTTTGAAATTGCTCTTAAGTACTTGTATGAAGCCAAGTAAAGTAAAAAAAAAATACTACTAAAGATGAATATTTTATTATAACTATATAAAAAAAAAAAATTGATAAATAGTAAACAGACCTCATCCAAATCCCATAAAATCGTTATGGGGCAATAGTAAAAAAAGATTACAAAATCGTATGGAGCGAAAGCTAAAAATATGGAAAAACCAAAAACGGTCCCGTGAAAGGAGATGGGTCACCTCTCCAACACTCAAGATGCTTTTCGCCGTGTAATACACAAAGCATGCATAGACGAGATCAACGGATTCAAAATGGTCCGTGGAGTACACGTTCTTACGTCGAGCGTCGTACACTTGATGATTAAATTTACATAATAAAAAAGTTGTAGTTTCCAGATTTTACGACCCTCCGAAAGGGGAAAGAGCATAAAGAGAAACAAAACAACAATTATCTTTGAAACTCTCTCTTTATCTCTCTTAGATCTATGCCTGAAGTGGAAGTAGATAACAACGAAGACGAAGCCTTCCGAGATTAACAGGTTTCAGTTTCCTCAATTTTTTTCCTCATCTTGTTTTATTATTACTACCTTTTTTTCCAAATATTAGATCTCTGTGTTTTGGAAAAACTAGTGTTTAACTTCGAGGTCAAACTTATACTTATGCTTCTTCTCAAGTTTCTTAAGATACTGTTTGATGATTTGATTAGCAACGTATGTGTATTCACAGTTGCAAAGGATGATTGAAGTATTGTTTTGATCATTGAGTTTTACAAAACTCTTTTCTAAAGTTGAAGATCAATAAACTCGATAAGTGTGTTTGATGATTAAAGATCCATTCATCGTATGTTTATCTTAATCTGTGTTGTTGTTTTCATGGTTTCTTACGCAGGGTCCATCACATGATCATCAGTAGTAGTAGAAATGTGTTGAAAATGGAAACAGTTGAACTGAGCAAGAAGAGGAAGTTTCAGACAGATCAATCCGAGTTATCATTATTACCTCTGTCCAAGCACGTTTGTTTCGCCAATGTTGCTTGTTCTGAAAATACCAATGGTAGCTCGGAGATTGATACAGAGTGTTCAATGTCATATGTGAACTCAACAGCTTCTATGGAATGTAACAACGAGGTTGAGATGAAAGAGGAATCAACTGGATCGTGCGGGGGAGACAAGATGACCTGTTTCGATAGCCATCTTGATTTCATCTATGGTACTCAGAAAACAGAGGATTACTCAGAGAAAGACATTGAAAACATTCTCTATCTCGATGACGATGACGAAGAAGCTAAAGGATGTAGTAATGCTGCCAAGTTTGTTCTGTCATCTGGGAGATGGACTATTAACCAAGGTAAAAAACCGGTTTTTGGTTTGACCATATTGAATCACTTGAACCGGGAATTCACTAACTTGGTTTCATCATGTGTGCAGCAGATTCTACTCTACACGACACACAGAAGCCTACAATTGATCAAGAATTTGAACAATACTTCTCAACGCTAATGCTGTGACTAAATGATGTTTAGGACTCAAGACATATATGAAGAGATGTACATAGAGAGCTGTACTCGTTCTGTTTTGATTCTTGTCAAACCTTTAAAATGTTCAACTCAAAAGTAATTAGAGAGCTTCTTTTAAATGTTTGTAATTTTGTAAACAGCTTACAAATAAACCAGAGTCTTTTTTTTGTTCAAGCTCTATAGTTTTCCAACTTTCAAGATTTTGATTAGCTGCAGAGACAAAACTTTATCTACTTATGTCTGAATCAGATATAAATTTTAGAATCACAAAATCATATCTTTCAATAAATCTCGTATATTATGAAAATGACTCGAGAGAAGAACAACAAGCATATATGCAAGGGGCAATTTATAATGTTGATGACATCTATTTTTATGGGCCGATACTTATGGCCCATTGGTTGTTACTTAGTCCACAACAGGCCCGATACAAAAATAAAACCCGATTACTTGTTTAGTTTTTCGTGAAAGTTTATCATTTTCTTCATACAGAAAAACCTTAAAATTAGTTATAAATATTTTCACACGTAAAGTCTAACATCTATTTATATGATTTCGTTTCATATGTATTAATTAATCATAGTATCGAAACCAAACGTAAATTAGAGATTTGAAGTATGATGGAAGCAAAACATGCTTCCACGACCTTTGGTTTTAGTATTAGCATACATGGCTTTATCATAATTTTAGTACTTAGAAGTTTTGGGTAAATTAATTGAAAAAATGTTGTAGTTGAACGTGAAGAGATTGATGTCTTGCAAAGAGAAACACGTCTGAGACACTTTCCCCCATAATTCCCGATTTGCCCATCCTTCCATAATCATCATCATCTCCCAATTCTTTTGAAAATCCAAATAAAAATCTCAAATTCTAATCAATCTCTGGAGATTTCGAATTCGCTGGTTTGAGTTTCGACGGAGATGATGGAAGATAGAAATGGAGGAAACAGATTGGATCGGAAGAAGACAATGACGATGAACTGGGAAGGATTAGGAGATTTCGAAGAAGACGAAGACGACGATAGGTTCTTCGAAACTCATGATCGTCTCTCTTCTGCTCTAGCTTTCGACATTGCTGCTTCTTCTTCCGACGAGGACGAAGACGAGGATTTCGACGATTGTCGCCTTTCGTTTTCCTCCGCCGTCTCTTCCTTAACCACCGCCTCTAGGAAGTTCCGTACGCCGGCGATGTCGCCTGATTACGATATCTGGATGGCTGCTCCGGGATCGATTTCCGAGCGGCGTCGCCGTCTTCTCCATGGGATGGGGCTTGTTAGCAATAAGGATATGGTCGGTGCTGTTTCGATTCGTCGTGTTGTTTCTAATGCTAGTACTAGTAATGGTGATGATAAGATGAAGATGAAGATGAAGATGAAGAATAAGATTACGAATAATGGTGAGGTTGATGGTGTGGAGAATGGTTTTCACGGTGAATCATCGGAGATTCTGGATCACGATCATGACCATGTTCCTGTTATGCTTGCTCGGTCGAGATCGGAATCAGATATTGAGAGATTTTTCATTGAGAAACGGAGGAAAGATGAGATTTTAGGGAAAATCTCCAAGCAGCGCCTTACGAGAACCTATTCCACAATTGGAGCTACGCGGACAAGGGTTTGTCAGTACCAAACTCCCATCAGACAATCCCCTGCGGTTTGTCGAAATGGGAAGGCTCCCCGCGGTGGTGGCTCAGAGGCGTTGACATCGGTAATGTCGAATGCGAGGGTTGGTGCGTTCTTCTTGATTAAGAATCTTGACACAGGGAAGGAGTTTATAGTGAATGAGTATGATGAAGATGGAATGTGGAATAGGCTTAGTGATTTGCAGACAGGAAAGCAATTAACTTTGGAGGAATTTGAGAAATGTGTTGGCTATTCACCTGTGGTTAAAGAGCTTATGCGTAGAGAGAATGTGAATAGGATTAACTACGAACCTATAATGGATCTTCGCAAGTTCAATTCCTATCTTTCAAAGAGCGTGAGGCTGAGCAAGAGAAGAGGGGCTGCGTTGTTGAAGAACATTAAAGGTGTTGCTCATTCTATGAGTTTACGGGCTGCGGATAAAGATGTAAGCGATGGAAGCAGTGATAGTCCTAGAACAGGGAAAGATCATAAACACGGTAAAGCTAATGAGTGGGTGAAAGTGAGGCAAACAGGAAAGTCGTATAAAGAATTGAGTGCTTTGCATATGTGTCAAGAGATTCAAGCTCATGAGGGTGCGGTCTGGACAATCAAGTTTAGTCCAGATGCTCATTATCTTGCGAGCGGAGGAGCGGACAGAGTCATTCATGTGTGGGAGGTCCAAGAATGTGAACTAATGTCTATGAATGAAGGGAGTCTCACTCCCATTCATCCCTCACTTTGTGACTCTGGGGAGAGATCATTGGCTGGAAATGAGATAACTATGGTAGAAAAGAAAAAGAAAGGAAAAGGCTCATCGGGAAGAAGAAATAATCAGATTCCGGATTACGTCCATGTTCCTGAAACAGTCTTCTCCTTTTCTGATAAGCCTGTTTGCTCTTTGAAGGGTCATTTGGATGCTATTTTGGATTTGTCATGGTCCAAATCTCAGCTTCTCCTTTCATCTTCCATGGACAAAACAGTCAGGTTATGGGATCTAGAAACCAAAACATGCCTCAAATTGTTTGCCCACAATGACTTCGGTGAGACACATCTTTTGTATCCGGTCTTCACATCTAGCTATAATTTGCTGCATACCCTTTTGACCTTATTGTCCTATTGATTCAACAGTGACATGTATTCAGTTCAGTCCAGTGGATGAAAATTATTTCTTAAGTGGATCACTTGACGCAAAGATAAGGATATGGAGCATACAAGATCGACATGTTGTGGAATGGAGTGATCTTCATGAAATGGTCACTGCTGCTTGTTACACTCCAGATGGTCAGGTATTTCCTCTGTTTCTTGCAGTAGTCAGCAAAATCCAATCCATGCCGGTTCTTTAATGATGGAAATTTCTGTTTTTTCCTACTGAAGGGTGCTTTTATCGGGTCACATAAAGGAATTTGCCGTGCTTATGATACTGAAGGTTCTTCCTAAGCTCTTTCTGATACAAACATAACTTCCTAGTTGAATACTCCTTTTCATTTCTATGCGTTTTTTCTTCTTCTGTAGAACAGATTGTAAGCTGAACCAAACTAACCAGATTGATGTTCAGAGCAACAAAAAATCACAAGCGAGAAGGAAGATCACCAGTTTTCAGGTTCGTTTCCTGAAAAACCAAAACTCCACCTTAAGATAAACACCATTAACTGTTAACAACTTGATGCATTATATAGTTTTCCCCGGTGAATCCATCCGAAGTTCTTGTCACATCTGCTGATTCACGGATTCGAATTTTAGACGGTTCTGAAGTTATTCATAAATTCAAAGGTGAATTCTCTACAGGCATTGGCTGATTGAATCGATGAGCTAACAACAACAAAAACAAAAACTGATACTTTTGTTGACAGGCTTTAGAAACACGTGCAGCCAACTCTCTGCTTCATATAGCCAGGACGGGAAATACATAATCTGTGCGAGCGAAGACTCTCAGGTTTATTTGTGGAAGAACGACAGTCACCGAACAAGATCAACAGTCACGACACAATCTCACGAACACTTTCACTGCAAAGATGTCTCAGCCGCTGTTCCTTGGCACGGTCATGTTAGAGGCGAGCCACCACCTGTTCAGGTTCACTCTAAACGCCACTCAAAGCGCATATCCACTTCGAGCCAGCCTTCATCCTCCACAGACTCACCAACAAGTGATGACACCTCGGCAACGGCACCAACTACATCTAAGCGCAATAAAAAACCGGGGTTACCTCCAATGCCTAAGAAAGCCGCTATGCAGAGTCCGCAGCAACCAGAGGAAGAAGCGGGACCTGAGCTGGGAAGCAGCGAGTCGTTTCGGTCGAGTATGAACAGTTCGGAGCAGCATTCGTCAAGGTTTGGGGAATCTCCATCGATAAACACATCGTCAAGGTTATCTTCATGGTCGTGGTTCGACAGTGGTGGCCACGGTCCACAAACTATACATCCAACGGCATGGGGGATGGTGATTGTAACGGCTACTGTTCATGGCGAGATCAGATCTTATCAAAATTTTGGCTTACCGAGACGAATCGGTCGGCAAACGACACTCTTTTGATTTTAAAAAGGAAGGAACCGGTCTCTATTTTCTTGATTTTGTATCTTTGTTGCTTGTAGAGTACGTAAAGAAACTGTCTCATAGTGTTGAGAACCTCTCCCGACGTTGAAAATATTTTGTATTTGTATCATATCAACACAAACAAAAACTTGTGAAGTTCTCCAGATAGAAATCAAAAACAATTTACTCCACTTTTTTTTCTCTAGATAACAATGGGATACACCAAAAAAGAGCCAAAAGTAAACTGAAAGTTTTGTTAATTAACATGTAAATAAATCTACAAGCAAGACGAAGCTACATCATCCAGAAATTTAACGATGACCACCGCCACCAGAAGAGTCTCAACCGGAAAAGGCGATGTTGTCATGATGCTGATGTTGTGATGACCGTCATTGTTATATCATGATGATTGATGATGATGATGATGAAGCTGGCCAGTGCTGCAGGTCAGACTTGGAATATGTTTATTCCCTTTTGACTATTTTCCATGTCAACAGCATCGGACAGATTCTTCTTTTTCCCCCAATTTCTGCAACCAGAGACGACACAACATGCTAGAAGAAACACAGCAAAGCAAGCTAGGACTATAAATGTAATGAAAGGAACATCCATCTTTTGAGAGAAGAAGATTAGGTTTTGGGTTTAAAGGGAAGGAAGTGCAGGTATTATATTTAACTCAATCTAGAAAAAATAAATATATTTATAATTTGGTAAATTTTGAGACTGGATTCATTAATGCTAAAGTCTAGTTGCATTAGGAAACCTAATTATATTTGGGGAAAAAAAACCTTGACAAATGACTTGTTGTAGGAATCGAAAGTCTTATTTAGATTTAGGTTGATTATAAATTAAAAAAAAAATAATATAGAAAATATATAAAAGTTTCAATATTTTAGTGTAATAACTTTTAAATTTTAATAAAATTTTATATTTCTTTAATAATTCAAAACTTACAGCTGTATATTTTTTAGCAGTTTGCTTGTCTTATTGATTGTTTTTTTTTTTGGTCGAATTCTTATCTTATTGATTAGTAAACACTAAAGATTTTGATTATTTTTTATTAATTTGTTTGCCAAATGTATCAAGTTTTGAAATAAAGTTTTCAAAAAGGTTAAATTGGAAAATCAATGTATGTACATATATAGTAAAATTAAATCAATGTATATTTGCATTTTTAATATCTTTTTCATCAATCAATCACTTAAGAGATAGTGAGTACTACATAGGAACGAACAAGAACTATGAAATCATAATTGCGAAAGTGACCGAATGGGTTATTTTCGAGAAGCCCCAATCACACGTACACGTACTGATGTACTTGTGAGTTTATGATAACAATGTTGATAAATATTACTTCCACACGTCAAGATTGTCACCAAAAACTTCGAAGTGATAATATATGATAAGTTAGTACATCATATAACAAAGTTGGAGTTATTAACAAATCAAATTCCGGATTCATGATTTTTTTGAATTTTCCAAGTTTTAGCTGTTTGACAAATTCCTGGTACCTAAAGACAATAATTACCAGGGTAGAGTGTAGTCAAAAATCATAATATAGTATAGGAATTGAATAATGAGTGTGGTTTATTTACAATCAACCAGATTCTATAAAAATATATATATATGAAGTTATCATAAGAAACAAAACCGTGTGGTACAAGTCCTCTTGTTTGATCAATTATTGTATGATATGGCATTGTTGATCAATTATTGAAGGGTAAGTTTGTTCCAAATACAAAACAAAACAAAAAGTGCTAATCAAAAAATAATAGAAAATGAGAAGGTGACAGCTCATCGTCTTCAACTTTAAAATTTTTGTTTTTGCAGTTGTGTTGGCCTAAGTAATCAATCACATGATTCTTTTGTTCAAAGTTGGTCGTAAATCAATAGCTGTATTCACTGCATTTACACCACACACATGCCTCAGATCGATCGAGTAAGCCTTTTGGATTTAGTTGTCTTTCGTGTGGTTCTCGAGTCTCAACTCTTGTATATATACTTGCAACAAGTTCCGAATTAAAAATAAATTATTTACTAGCTAGTCGGGTAAAACAGCTTAAACAAGCTCATAGTTTTCTAAACCAGAAAGCTTATACTACGATAATCCAAAATATATAACTCTGACGTTTATAGAAAAATAATTACTTTATACCTATAAGCTACATATAATAATTATGCTGTTATTTAAAGTGAAAACTCTTATATAAGTAAGTAGATTAACAGTTAGCCCAAAAAAAAAAAAAAGTATGTAGATTAACAGTTAAAAATTTCTTGATATTCATTACAGAGGTATGATTATTTCCTAACCATAAAGTTTACAAAAATATATAATTATATTGAGTATATGACTATCATATTTGACAAATTGCGGTAAACCTAAACTTCTATAGTCAGAAAAAGTGCATTGTTTAGTTCCGGTTGACGCATGAGAAAACATTTGATTCAAATTGAATACGTAACGTAACTGTATGTATATTCTTAGATATTGTAATGAAAATTTAACATGAAAAAAATTGCCAAAAAAGAAAAAGAAAAAAAATGGGAAGCACGTAAAAGTGGAACAACGCGTTGGCTTTTTTCTCACCCTATATATAAAGAGCATTGTTGCCTCTAATCTTTCTCTCCTTCCCTTTTCTTCTTCTGCCTTTGTCCTCTCACCACTTTGTCCTCTGCGTTTTCATTAGCTCTTCATTTGTCTTAGATCAGGTTCGATGATATATACAGATCCTTCTTGATCTTTTCTTTTCTTTTCTTTTTGTGTTGCTATTCTCGCATTTCTCATGATTTGAGGATTTGTTCTTTTATTTTTATGGATACTTTAGGCTACATGCATTTATGCAAGCTTGAAGAAATTCTTGTAATCTATTAGTCTTCATAGTTTATATGATGAAAAAACTACATTGTACATAGGCTTTGTTAATTTGTTATAGAGGTTCTCTAGTGTCAAAATGCGTCAAGATTGATATTACCTATAAGGTTTTAGTTTTAAAATACTTTTTGAATTTCATAGATCAAATTCAGTGAATATTTTAATTGTACTAATAAGATTATACAAGTCGTTGGTGTGACATCAGCCAATCAAACATATAATTCTTATCCCCAAACATATGGAGAGTTAAACTTGCACACTTTGTTCCCACTACTTGTTTTGTCTGAATCTATATTTCCTCCTCTTTCTTTGATTAAGCATCATTGTCACTGAGTCTAAGATTCTCCCTTTATATAAAGATTCTCGAGGAGTGAGTAAAACCAACGATAAGCATCCCTCATCGACTACAAATGGAGATTGAGTGCCCAAAATATGATACCCTTTTGTTTGGTAAGGTCTCTAATTCCTCTGTTTTTTCTTTGTTCTCCTGCAATTTTCCTCTGTTTTGTTATCTAACAAAATCTATATCTTTGTGGGAAATATTTAGATCTTGATGATACCCTTTATCCATTGAGCTCTGGGATTTCTAAAGAATGTGGACAGAACATCAAAGGTGACTTTTGTTTTTTGTCCGAAAGTAATTTCTTGTTTTGCAAGTCACTACGTTTTCTTTAAAATTTGGTTGTGTTTTTTTTGGTAGATTACATGGTGGAGAAGCTTGGAATTGACAAGAATAAGATCCTGGAGTTATCTAATTCACTATACAAGAATTATGGAACTACCATGGCCGGTCTTCGAGTAAATTTACTTCTCTATTTTGTACTTGAATTAATACATATGGCTTAATTCTTAACCGTGTTTAATCATATTTATTCTCAGGCTATAGGTTATGACTTCGATTACGACGAGTATCACAGGTATAATATATATATATACAAAAACCATTGGGATAGTGTCATATTTATTATTCTAAATTGTCTTATTGTTTCCTAACAGTTTTGTACACGGGAGACTACCTTATGAGAACATCAAACCAGATCCCATTTTGAGAAGTCTCTTACTTAGCCTGCCTCTTCGCAAGATCGTAATGATTCTTCTTAACTTAATCATTCCTATAAAAAAAATATATCATCAAAAGTCTTAAATTTCTCATATATACGTATCTGTCACAATTCTTTCAGATCTTCACGAACGCAGATAAGTTACACGCAGCAAGAGCCCTAGAGAGGCTAGGGTTAGAGGACTGTTTCCAAGGAATACTTTGCTTTGAATCATTGAATTCTACTAGTCTTGACAACGTCAGTGAGGACAAGACAGAGATATTCGACATCATCGGATACTTATCCGATCATGAACAGCCAGTTACCGGTATACCTAAGACACCTATTGTCTGCAAACCATCTGAATCCGCCATAGCAAAGGCTCTTGATATCGCCAACATCGACCGTCAAAGAACCGTTAGTGCCTCTTAGAGCTTCTTCATAAAATCTTTAAGACCCATTTGTTTGTTTTGATAAAATATCTGTTTCTTGTAGTTGTTCTTCGATGACAGTGTTCGAAACATTCAGGCTGGTAAACGCATTGGTCTGGATACTGTTCTGGTAAGTTTTGAGAAAAAACGTATAGTGAAGGGCCGAGAATATAACAGTGGAGTGATGATGTGAATTGTGAATTGTTTGGTGTAGGTGGGAACTTCACAGAGAGTGAAATTTGCAGATTATGCGTTAGAAAACATTCATAACCTTAAGGAGGCTTTGCCGGAGCTCTGGGAATCGGAGGCTAAGCCTGAAAATGTTAGTTACTCCGGCAAACTTGCCGTTGAAACTCCGGTGATAGCCTAATAATTTAACCAGTCCCGGTTATTTGAAAGATTCCAGCAGAAAATTTAGTTTTTCTTTTTGGAGTAATCTGTGTTGTAGTAGTATTGTAAATAGCCTTTTTCCTTCTGGCTCATATTATGAGTTTAATAAAAATATAAAAAATCAGAGTCAGATGGGTCGAACTATAAATTTCAAATTACACGAAACGCTGGGCTAATGGCTTTGGCCCAATATAAAGTCAGGCCCGTTTAAAATTCAAAATAATCCAAAAGATAAGGTGACGTGGAGAAGAAAATCGGAAATTCGATATCTCCTCAGCTCCTCACTCTCTCTCTCTCTCTCTCGACTACAATCATCTGATTCTGAGCTATCAAACTCTTCAGTCAATGGCGATGATGACGACAACGACGACGAAAACATTCTTCTATACACAAATTCCTGCTAACAGTCACAAATCCGGAGCTGTAGCTTCTTCTTTTGTCTCAGTTCCTCATTCTTCGTCTCTTCAATTTCGCTCGCTTGTTTCGGATTCAACTTCAATTAGTGCTCAAAGTAAATTAACCGGGAAGCTCAGAAGAGTGTCGGTTGTTGTTTCCGCAGCCGCAACATCTGAACCTCTCACCGTACTCGTTACCGGTGCCGGTGGAAGAACAGGTTCACTCTCTCTCTCTCTTTCTCTCTCACTCACTCTCTTAGATCATAAAAATTGCTGTTCTAAGAAGATTTTTTTTAGATTCTCTCTACAATGTGGTACTGTGCAATTCTGTAAGAACACTGTTCAATGTTGATGGTGAACGTGACAGGGCAAATTGTGTACAAGAAATTGAAGGAGAGGTCGGATCAGTTTGTGGCGAGGGGTTTAGTGAGGACGAAGGAGAGCAAGGAGAAGATCAATGGAGAGGATGAGGTGTTCATTGGGGATATCAGAGATCCTGAAGCTATTGCTCCTGCTGTTGAAGGAATTGATGCTTTGGTCATTCTTACAAGCGCTGTACCGCAGATGAAACCCGGTTTTGATCCTAGTAAAGGAGGGAGACCTGAGTTCTACTTTGAAGATGGAGCTTATCCGGAACAGGTGAGAACTATATTACTAGTGTTGTGTGTTCTTGTGGATTTCTTAATTCTCCTTGGTTTTTGATAATTGATTTTTTTTGGCAGGTTGATTGGATTGGTCAGAAGAATCAGATAGATGCTGGTTTGTATTCATCATCTCTTTAATTTTTTTGTATGTGTGTTTCAACCAAGGTGCGTAACTGTTTATGATGATCCATCTTTGTTTGCTGAAACAGCCAAGGCTGCGGGAGTTAAGCAGATTGTTTTGGTTGGGTCGATGGGAGGAACTAACATCAATCACCCTCTCAATAGTATTGGCAATGCCAACATTCTGGTGAGACTCGTCGTTCTCTGTTTTCTTCAACCCAGAAAGACAAGTTTCACAGCAGATGTTCACAGTCTTTCTGCATTTTGTAGGTTTGGAAGAGAAAGGCTGAGCAATACTTGGCAGATTCTGGTATTCCATACACCATCATCAGGTACCTTTAATTGTTTACTTGATCACTTATATCCGATACAAATTGCATTGGCGGAATTCTCATCTTGCAATATTTCTCTTGGATTCAGGGCGGGAGGTCTGCAGGACAAGGAAGGTGGCATTCGTGAATTACTCGTGGGAAAAGATGACGAGCTTCTCGAGACAGAAACAAGAACAATTGCAAGACCTGATGTTGCAGAAGTCTGCGTTCAGGTGGGTTCATTATGATCAAAAGGGATTTCATAAACTGAATGATCCATCAACAGTCACCATATTTTTAAATCCAGTTTTGCTTCTCCTAATCCATGGTGTGTTCTATTCGAGCAGGCGTTGCAACTTGAGGAGGCAAAATTCAAAGCACTTGACCTGGCCTCAAAGCCCGAGGGAACAGGCACCCCAACAAAGGATTTCAAGGCCCTTTTCACTCAAGTAACCACTAAGTTCTGATCTGTTCTCTTTGTCCTCATAGCAGAGTCCTAGGATTGACACTGAGAGGGTTGAGTTCATTATGTGTCTGAACCGGCTCTTTCTATTTCTCATGAGTTCTTGCTTTTGAAATATATTTAGAGATCATCAAAACTCTCAAATAGCATTGAGGGACCACAACTAATAACTAAGAGCTCAGATTCCAAGCAGAAGAGCTTTCCAGAAATAGTAAAACCTCTTATTTCAATGTAGCCTTGGTCCTAGTGTGTACATCGTAGAAGTAAAAACCTTCTCTTTAAACCATAGTTCATCTAAGCTTCCTCTAATACGTGTTACAATCTAGATAATTTAACTCTGCTAGCAATATACAAAATCTCTGATCATCCCTAGCTACAAGAATACTGTTAGGAGAACCTAGCTGAGAAACCAACAAATATCCATCTAGAAAGTTATAAATAGGGACTTACATCAATATCATCTTTTAACAAGTTCTTCGGGATGTCACTGACTTTCATCTGCAAAAGAGATGACACAGTCTCAGTACAATGCCTAGAAAACATAAGATAGCATTTCGAAAGCAATGTGAATATGAATCCGAGCTGTACCTGTAATGCTGTATCTAGGAATTACAGGAGAGAAAAAAACAAGATATGGTTCTTTCTTATGTTGACGGGAGTTATCGGTCAAGCCTTGGAAACTGGTTTCCATACAGAAAGAGCCATGACGGTTCTTCCTTTCCACCCTTGCAAGAGCCACTTGTTATCTTGATCGATCACAAAATCCTTATGGTAGAATGTGTGGACCTTTTGCAGCGCTGTCTTCATAATGCTTGAGTCAAATGGAACTTGTACCAACCCTGACCTCATAGCACGGACGTGCCACTGCTTGTATGTCTCAGGCCTCTCCACTCTTTCCCAACCTTCGCAAGCAATTACATTCAATGCCTCTCTCCCAAAGACCTCCATCTCAAGGAGCATCCTCCCTTCGTCTTCCCCTGGCACAATTGTCTCAAGCATGTCGAAAATCGAGGAGAAATGAAAGAGAGCTTCGCGAAACCGTGTCACAAAGAACGGTGCATTGTATGCACCATTCACAATGCCAAACACAAAAAGATCGGGATTGATCTTCCCGATCAAATTGAGAACAGTGTCTCTACAGCTTTCTACTTTGACCGACTCATCATGCAAATTCTCAGCTCGGTACAGGCAATTAACTATAGTAACCTCATCTCTGTCTATATCGAGATCTTCAAGTTGAATTGCATCCCACTTCTTAGCAATTGCTTTATACTCAAATGGCACGCCAAAGTGTTTGGCATACGCTGCTAACCTTTGACCAGTTTCTTCAACCCGCTGTGCTGGACGAAACCCAGGCTGCGGAAACTCAATCCCGGTGATCCTAACCTTTGGTGATCCATACTTCGAAAACCGGTGAATAAGAGTTGGCCATTGGAAACCATAGAGGATACCAAAATCTATAACATGAACCCGCGGAGATTTATCAACAAGATCGCGTATGGTCTTATTGGTTATGAAATAAGAGAGCTTCCTAAAAGGACAACACGCAAGAAAAAGCTGGTGAGCCTTCAAGACAGCTGCAGCGGATCTCGGTTTACTCACAATCCCTTTATAAATCTGGCTTCCGGTACCCGCTAACCTCGCCTCAAGACCATTAGCAAAACAATGAGCCAATCTCTGGTTCCCATCACCAAACTGTGTAGAATGCAGCCTAATCTGTTGCAACAACTGACCCGCACACCTGCGATCATCAGCTGCAACAGCTTGAGCACAATGTATCAATAAACTTCTCAAATCCACAACTTCTTTTTTCCCATTTTGCCCTCCTCCTCCTCTCCCTCGTCCTCGTCCTCGTCCTCTGGGTCGTCTCTTCCCGCCTTGAGCCACTGAAGCTTTCTTCTTCTCCACTCCATTCTTCAGAACTTCACGCAACGCATCAAACTCCTTCATGCTCTCTTCTCCAGGAACGTGAACCAAGATCTTATCTACAACATCTGACCTCAAAATATCCTCACCAAACACAGCAGGTAGTTTACTACTCCTCTCTTCTTCCACACAAGTCTCATCACGGCTAGAGTTCTTCCTTCCTCTGCTCATACAACTCTCCTCTTTAAAATTCACAATCAACTCGTTTTGTTGAGGAAAAAACCTACTAGTTTCTTCAATCCCACGCCTGAACAACCATACAGATTGATGACTCTCCCGATTCGAATCAGAATACAAAGTATTCTTCGACGACTCGTCAATCCCATCTCCGTAGATAGTACTAGTAGTAACCAAACCATTAGATTGCGGAACACTTAGAAGCGATGAACGACCACTCTGAGGATTTCGAAAGTCTAAAGTAAAACCACCACTCAGTGGCTTGTTTCCACCATCCCCAAAGCCAATACAATCTCCGCCGGTGTAGTTACCTGGAACCACACGGTCAAGATTCTCACCAGCGAACGAAGAAGCCAAGTTTCGTTCAGGAGATGGAGGATACTTCTTACCAATAGCTTCGTAAAGCGATCTCTCAGCAGCCTCGAGATCTAGAGACTCTTGGAGCATGCAGACTTTATCATCCATGTCTTCCTCATTCAACATCTGACTAATGTATCCTAAAACAGCATCGGAGAAATCGAAATCATTAGCCGGGTCTTCTTCTTCCTCCATTTCCCGAATAAAAACCGAATTCTCCGGCGGAGCTGCGAGGACAGTGTTCCTACGATCGGAAGAGAGATTGAAATTGAAACCGTCGTAGAGTGTCACCGGAGTGAAGGTATGATTCGGGAGCAACGAAGTGGATTGATCAGGTAAACCGGGTAAACGATTCCGATTAATCGCACCAGAAATCCCGGTTAGACCTGGTTCAGTAATCATGTTCTCTAGATTGAGAGATTATTAAAGGAAGAAGATGATTAAGGAAGAAGGAGAGACGAGGTTTAGACTTTAGAGGGGTGGAGAGGGGACCGAGAAAAGGAATCGGAATAAATGCGTTTTCATTTTTTATATAAATAATTACAATTTTAAAAGGGGAAATAATTGAAAAAAAAAGTTTATTTTAAAAAGGTCTAATCTCCGAGGTAGGGAATAGCAAATCACAGCCGTTGGATCTATTATGCGTTTTTGTGGGGACCTGTCGTCGTCGTGCTTTTCATCAAATTTGTTTTTGACAATTAGCTAAAATGTTTCTTTTCTTATATCGGTTCATTACTCGCCACGTGTCGTCATTACAGTAAGTTAAAGCTTACATAACTGTTTTTTAAATATGCAAATTAGTAAGTAGTAGTACACTATATATAGTTTTTTTCTGAGTTAGTGGTAAGTACAGATATATAATGAGATTTATCTATAGTTTTTTCCCCCAAGTTGGATAGTTGGATGTACTAAAATCAAACCTTAATTAGTTTTATTTTTCTTTCTTTCTAGAACCTTAAAATTTTTTGACAAATCATTTTCTTAATTAAGATTAGGGGACTAGTTAACTAATAAGAGAGCCCCCTGGACATTTCCCCCCAAGACCACAATGGCTATGAACTTCGTTCCCAACTTCTACGATATCAACATGCTCGCCTAAGAAACGTAAAAGACCGGATGGATCAACTAGTGTTATGTAAAATAGCACAATGAAATACCTTATATACATATTGGTTGAGTGCATACGAAATCACGTGTATTGTTTGCATATCATTGTCTATATATAATATATGATATATCTCTTGTAATCTTGTTATGACATTTCGTTATCTTGCTTTTTCTTAGCCACTTTGTATGTTTTAATCCATTAAAACCAAACAAAACGTTATTCATTTCGTCTTAGCTAAGTTTGTTTCTTACAAATACACCGTGCGACGTCTAGATCTATGTAAGTCCATTATTATTTTTCACCGCAACACTATATGTCTATATATATATAACACATCTATTGGTAGATTCCAGGAGTTTACTGACGACTACCAACGTAACTTTAATGTTTCACGAGTTACCAACTAATATTTTGGACCATTTAAAGTTGTCATAGACTTATAGACCCAAACGAGAGAGGCAGCTCCATGCGCGCCAACATCGCCATGGATGAAAACCCCTTGGTAAAACTAGAGAAGAAAAGAGACTTTAGTTTCAAATCTTTTCCATGTTCTTCAAATGTTGGCTATATTAATGTATGAATACCATAGCTGGTCCTCATAGAAAGCTTGGAGCCCATGATCTTTTCAACACTGATATTTATTATTGAGTAAACATTTGTATACTCTTCCTGTTAACTGTTTTTTTCCTGTTAAATTGATCATCGAAACAAAATTTCTTGTTTTAAATAACTCAAATCATTTGGATAAAAATTATTTTCATAGTTACATAACACAATTCTAAAATTGTATGTGTTATCTTTTATCTTTTACTTGATAATTTCACCATTTCACGTTTATAAACGGAAAACCAAATTTTACATTATTTTTTTGGAAGCGTTCGAATAGTGATCTCAATTATTGTAAACAGTAAACACAGAGAGAGAGAGAGAGAGAGAGAGAGAGAGAGCTGTTGTAAACTCACCTATCCAGTGCCCTTAAAACTTACAACTCACATGGAACCCTTATAGAGAACTTGTGTAACAACAACAATTATATCCAGAGACACTCCACATGCACATGCTCGTGCTCATGTAATACGATAACTCTCAAAGAAGCTTGTCATTCAACTATTGCGGCCCTATCTCACCCAAATTTAATACAAAAACTTTATTATCGTTCAGAAATTAAAATTCACAAACAATACTATATTTATTTGTATGTCGACCTTAGTCTAACCACATGCTCTTAATGTGATGCTCTCTATTCGTTTGGTTCATTTATATGATATGTTCATAAGAAAATGTACATGTATATGTTTTTCCTTTTTTCTTTTTATAAGCATACACATACACACATGTATTTAATTATGTTAACATGCGTTATGACTAAAGAAACTATAGTATACATGCGTGCATGCCTAGATAAATGGCAAATAAAATACTATAAGCTATATACTTCGTAAAGAGGAAAGACAAACATACGTAATTGTGTTTGGCATTTGTTTTTGTTTTGATTCGAACTTTTTGGCTTTCTCGGTTCTCAAGTATGAATACCGAAATTGTTCTTTGGGTTATAATCGGTTAGGTTTTGGATGAACTATAACCAATAACCATGTCCCGATTTTTATATAATTCATATAAAATTGATGCAATTTCAGTTTACTCTATCAGCTGCATGAAGACAATGTCACCGTTTAGCTTAAAACAGAAAAGATCGATTCGGTTAAGTCTTGAAGTAATAAACCACAGTAAAACCGGTGAGAGGGATATCAATTAATTACCTCAAAACCCTGTAAATCTAGAAAATTACAGAAAAGCAACTTAATTTTACTGTAAAATTAAAAAAACCCAACCAGCCTCATCAGTCCCCATAAATACCCTTGGTCCTTCCCGCTTTCTCTCAGTACTATCCAATACACTTCTCTCTCTCTCCCCCCCCCCCCCCTCTAATAATGACGGCGACTGCGTTTGGGATCTGCTTGTGGTTGGCCGTTACGGCTTCTTTTCTCTTAACAGCTTCAGACGCCAAAATCGCCGGCGTTTATAGCGGTGGACCATGGCAGAACGCACACGCCACTTTCTACGGTGGTAGTGACGCCTCTGGAACCATGGGTATTACCATATTCACCGTTTTTAATTTCATTTCATACGTAACTATAAATTATGATTCCTAACTTGTTAATTTTTTTTATAAAGTTCCTGACTTTTTCTTGTGCTCTGTTTTTGTGGGTTTTGTTAGGCGGCGCGTGTGGGTACGGGAACTTGTACAGCCAAGGATACGGTGTGAACACGGCGGCCTTGAGCACTGCTCTGTTCAACAACGGGTATAGCTGCGGTGCTTGCTTCGAGATCAAGTGTACCGACGACCCGAGATGGTGTGTGCCGGGAAACCCCTCGATTCTTGTGACGGCGACGAACTTTTGTCCGCCGAATTTTGCTCAGGCGAGTGACAACGGAGGATGGTGCAATCCGCCGCGTGAGCACTTTGATCTAGCTATGCCTATGTTCCTCAAGATCGGTCTTTACCGTGCAGGCATTGTCCCCGTCTCCTATCGCAGGTCTCTCTCTCTCTCTGATTTTTTTTGTTTTTTTGTTTTTACCGATTTGGTTTCGCCGGCGATTATAATTTGGTGAATCGATAAGAATTTAACAGTAAATAGGTACGGTGAAGAATTCTAACTAGCCAGTATATATAGTCACAGCTGATATTTACATAAACACGCGTATGGATGTTGATAATAGTAACTTTTGCTAATCTAGATTATGTAAAATGAGATTAATGTTTTAAAGGGAACTAGTCTTTTGGTTGTGTGAAACATAAGAGGATTTAGTGTTTGATTTATTACTTGCTACTATAATATGGTAGATAATTAGTATAATCTTTTACAAACTTAATTAAGACACCTTTTTCATGTGAAATAGAAAATTTTTAAGATTTCTTATTGAGCTAGATAGTAATAAATAATAATAGTCGAAAATAAAAATAAAAACGCTTGAAGTGGTATTTTGATTGTATGTTTTTTTATTAATAAAGTGAAAAGATATTTGTACCGACTACCGAACATGTTATTATGAACTATCTGTGTGTTTTGTTTTCCTCTAGGTTTCTACTTTCTAGCACTTTTTAAGATAACGGCCTATGAGTTTCAGAGTTCAGAAACTGAGACCATCGCTCTCAATAGTATTATTATTATTATCTCAATATTTCTATTTGTTTTTTTTTTTAACTCTGAAACATTTTTATTTTTTCAAAATTATCTTTTTGGGAAAAGAAGCAGGACACAGTAACCCAGAGATCCATCTCCCTCTTTCTTTACCTCTTTGTCTTGTTGTTAATAATTGTTCTGTTTCCTCTGAAGGGTACCTTGTCGGAAGGTAGGAGGGATAAGATTCACAGTAAACGGGTTCAGATACTTCAACCTCGTTCTGGTAACTAACGTTGCCGGTGCCGGAGATATCAACGGAGTTAGCGTAAAGGGATCAAAGACAGATTGGGTGAGAATGAGTAGGAACTGGGGACAGAACTGGCAGTCCAACGCCGTCCTTATTGGCCAATCACTCTCTTTCAGAGTCACCGCTTCTGACCGACGTTCCTCTACCTCGTGGAACGTTGCTCCTCCCTCGTGGCAGTTTGGTCAGACTTTCTCCGGCAAAAACTTCCGAGTCTGACTGAAGTCTCTCTCAAACCACACCACACACACACACCCAAAAGAATCAAAATCTTTTTTCTTTTTTTTTTTCTCCAATACTTAAAAGAGAGATGTTGTTATTTTTATATTTTTAATATGGCTCAGACATTTTCCAGCCCTGGGGTTCTCCCTTTAATTTTCTCGGGAAAATTTTCCGGTGGCTTCGGGAAATTATTTTAGTTTTATTTCGTTGGTGGCATCTTCTTCTGCTTAGCTAATAAAAAGCCAGAGAGAGTGTAAACAAAACAGTCTGTGATTTGAGTCTGATGGACCTTGTAATGGGCCCTTGGGCCAAGTTATTTATAAAAATCTTAAATTCGGATTTCGTTCACTATTCGTGTGGGACTCTTGTTTGTTTGTCTCAGCGTAAAGAACAACCGACTGAATTTTGCATTATTTGGCCCAGACAAAAAAATACAACGGTTATAGAGTGAATAAGGTGTAGTTAAAAGACGATTTTGCTTGGTTACAGTTTCCTGCACTTATTTGCTATTGTGAGTGTTATCTCTAATACATGTGCTGATCGATGTAGGTGCATCCGTGCATGTTATATATAATGCTCTCTATCCCTTTACCGTTCCTTTGTTTATTGTTTGGCATTGTTATTGTACCTTATGTATGTTTGTTGATACTCAATAAGGATTCATGTTCAGAGTGCAAGTTTAAATGTTAACGATTTTATACTATCTACTTAATGAATATTGAGTGTTCATGACTACTTTATGAACGCAAACTTGTATGAAGCTCAAGTTAGAAAATACATGTCATGAAATGAGAATTCATCATTCATTATACATCATACATCATACATGATGCACGACATTTGATCTAACTCATGCTCATTAATTATCATGATCAGGCTCTTATAAAATTATTATTATATATCATATTTCTTTTACTTTAGTTATTTCATTAATTTCTTACCCTCATTACCTTGTCGTTTGTCATAAAAACATTTATGCTTCAATTCGAGTTAACAAATTAACCAGGTTCGATTAGACGACGATATCAGCAAGGAACGAAGCAACTATTATTTTTTTGTTCTGTTACAAAAAAAAAAACTATTATTTTTTTGTTTATATTAATAAGAACAAGTCAGTTCTCATAATGGTTTGTCGACAGAAAAACAAAATGGCTGCCCCGTTAAAAGCATGCATGACCCAAACAAAAACTACAACATGTCCATAATAACCTCTGAAGAAGCTATACCTTATTAGAAGAAAGAGTTGGTAAACTTCTAGTCACATGTTATTCACCGTACTCAGCTATGACCACAACCTAGCTAGTTTCTCGACCCAAACTCATCAAATTCCACATACCATACAATAGTTACAAAGTTAAATGAAGATCGATAACTTAGCACACTATATCAGAGTAGTTCTCGAGGCAAAACAAGAATGGGCGGATAAATATCCAATTGGTTCAATACACCTAATCTCCCTAGCTGACATTTCTAAGCTTATTAGAGAATGCCCAATTTATACCATCCAAAATAAGAAAATGAAAAAAACTAGCTTATCTACCCAAAAAAATAAAATAATAGTTAATTTCGCAAACACTAGAGACAAATTCTATTTTTCAAAAAATAAAAGAAAATTCCCATAAAAAGAAAATTCCATGTAAGAAGAACGGATCCAAATGAAAAAATATTACTATTATATATCTCATAGTTGTATAAAGAAAAAGTTTGATAAATAGTTAATAAATAAATAAATAAATAAAAAGAGAAAAAAAAAAAGAAAAAAAAAAGCGGGAGGGGATGGAGCGGAGCACATGAGGTAAAAGGCAAGAAGATGGCAGAGGGAAGATCAGAGAAAGGATCTGCCCTCTATTTTGACAACTCATATGTCATGTCTTTTCATTTCTCTTTTTTTATCTTTTTTTTTTATCTTTTCTTTTTTTTTCTTAGACACTCTTTTCTCTGATTCCATCAGCATTTAATTTTTTAATTTTTTTTTACTGTCTTTGCTCTGTTTCACATTCTATATTTTATACTCTTCTAGACTTCTTCTAGTGTTTCATTAAATCATTCTTTTTCCTTCCAAGAATCAAAAAAAAATTATACAGTAATATTTACATATCATTACTACTTAGGTCGCGACTCATGACTCATGAGAGACATGCAATAATATGAAGGATGGTTAATGTATGTGGATCCATTACAAATATTTATTGGATGTTGACCAGAGATTAAATGGGCAAAATTATCGGATCAATTGTTGAGGTCCTAAGTTTACAAAACTATCCACCATTAGGGAGACCAATTCACATCAGAGACTAGATTCGATAACTTATGTGTTCATAATCTCGGATCGTGTATTGCTAGCAATTCTGGAAAAGAAAGTGCATATGGTTAATCATAGTGGTCTTACTTACCGATTCGCAACTGGAAAACATGTCCCTAACTCGAACACTAAAAGTTCTATCAAAATTTTGAAAGTAAAAACACAATATATTGGCAAACAAACGGTTCAAGTAAATCAATCATATATAGTACACATCCATGTAAATTCTTTTTTTTTTTTTGCATCATATTACAAAGCAGGCCCATCCAAGGCCCACCACTAGTCTCCTATCAAACATACTTTTCTTGTCTTTGGTTTGTATAAATCAACCTACCATGTTGGCTGTTCTCTCATCTGTCTAATATATGTAAAAAGATCACTACCACATAGTATAGTTTCTTTGATAGTGTTATTTTGTGAGTAACGTATGTATTAAGTTTGATCAGCATCTTTAAAAAAATTGATAATCAGTGACCAACCTTTTCATTTTTTGAGTCATGTACACACTTAAAGTTTTATATCTTTATTTAGATGATTTAGAAAACCAAAATCATGCAATAAAGAAACGTGGATTGTTAATTAGTTGAATTTTGCAGATACTTTTAAAGTAGTTAAAAGAAAGAAAAAAAAGAGTTTTCCAGCTTAAAATAACTATTTTGCAAATTTCTTATTATTTAAAAAACAAAACAGAGAATAATAGTACTGAGTAGTATTGACTTAACTTAATAGTGTTGAGTAATTGCTACAACGATTTCGAAATTCCTTCCTTTTGAACTATACATTTGAGCAACTCTCTCTGAAAATGTCCAAAGGAATTATTAGTATAATAGTAATACACAATATGGCTATTTAAAACAATAACTTCACTATTAGAATGGGGTTGCCAAATTTGTTGAAAGGTAAAAGATACTCGAGGGGGGATGATAATGATAGAGGGAGTGAGAGAGAGGGAGAGTGAGACTTAGCTAGTAGAGGCAATAATAATAAAAGAGTGAAAGTTGTGTCTGCCTGATTATAGGAGTCTGAGAGAATACTAACATACGCGCATGTACAGAAAACTGTGGGTGCGCATGGTAGCAAGAAAAAACCGAAGGTGAGTGAGAGAGGGAGAGTGAGTAGTGGTAGTCGGATGTGATGGAACAAAGGGAAAAAGTATGTATTGGTAGGCCTCTCACTCTCTATTAGGGTGAGAAAGGGGACCATTTACACACTTACAATGCTTTTCCCCCTTCAGAAAGATACCATTCCCATTTTCTCATACGTGTTCTCTTCCCTAATTACTCTCTCACTCATACGTCTAATCCCAATTTTAAACCAATAGAAAACTCATATCAAGAACATACATAAATCGTCTATATACATTCAAGAACATACTTGATCTTTGCACAAAACCAAAAAATTTCATTACTAACTTTACTAATGTATTATAGAACCAAAAACACATAGTTATAGTTACATGTGATGTTAATATATTATCTTTCGCATTTTCATTAGTTTTTTGCGAAAATATTCATTTTCTATGTTTTACCTTAGTAATATACTGTTTTAAGATATAAAGCTTGGAATATAAAAACCTAATTAAGGAACCTAACTGTTAATCATTTTATGGTATTATAATTGTGTTTATCCTTGTGGCTTTAGTGGAAATTTTAACTCAAATTGGAGAAAAACCTTCTAAAATGTTTTGAGTGGATCAAAAAGTTTTATATAAATGGAGCTTTATTTTTTTCTCTGGTTCTTCTATCATTGTTCGAAGTGACGATTAACAATTTTAAATAAGTTATTAATTTTCTGTTACAAAAAAAAAACAATTTTAAATAAGTTTTTTCTGAAATATCAAACTACAAAATTAATATAAAGAGATATAAAAACACAAATATTTTCAGCCACTAAAGTACAACTCACTTTTTGGCGATTTTTTTGGCTTCTAAACTGAAAGCATCTAATATCAATATTCGATTTTGTAACTTAAGATTATAATTGGATTGAAATGAAATATTGAGATCCCAATGTGATATGATTTTTGACGCACAAACAAATAAATAGATAAATAAATAAATAAATATTGGTGTAAGTAATGTAATGGCAACAAACAACGAACTTATGGAATTACAACTTTTTACCTCCACGCGCCACTGTCAGAGTTTTGTTTTTCCCCCACTTGTGTGAAAAAAGGGAAAAACGTCTGTGTCTCAGTCGGTAAACTTTTTTTTTCCTCTTTTATTTATTTATTTTATTTTATTTTATATAAAAAACAATAATTTTGCCGTCTCTGTGGTCTAATCGTGTACGTTCGTCGCCTGGTTTTAAAAGCCTCTCTCACTTTGGTCTTTTCGTTTTTCTCTCTTCCATTTTTTTCTCCAACTAGAAAAAACACAAAAAAAAAAAAAAAAGTGAAAGAAACCAAGCAAATCTCTGTGTGTGTGTGTGTGTGTGATGGAAGTTGCTTTAGAGTTTGGGATTGTCTTCCTTTTCAATATTATTTGGTGAGCACTTCATTTTTTTTTAATAATTATTTTACTCTTTACATAATTCAACTCTCTTATCTTCTTCTTAACAGGGGTATGCTAATAGTGTGTTTTGGGGTCAGCATTAATTTCCCCTGTTTCGTTTCCAGACGATTACTTTTGTATAGTTATGAACTGATCATTCCCTAGTTTTTGCTTATAACCCTTTCTCAAAGTTTTGTCATTTTCATTTTCTTGGAGATTCTTGGTTTCGTTCAGAGTTTTAGACTTTCTGATCCCAAAATTGGAGTTTCTAAGTTTAGAAAGTTAGTGTCAGATCTTGTAGATGTGTGCTTTTGGTCTTGTAAGAGGTTAAAAATTTGTGGTAATTTATTTATGAAAAATAATGGTTGGTTTTGAAATTGGAGCAGATGAAGAAGGATGGTGAGATGGGAAGAAGTGATGTCAGGAGGAGTAGGAGATGAAAGAGAGGCAACGTTGGAGTGGTGAAGAAGATGCATTGTTACGTGCTTATGTTAGACAGTTTGGTCCGAGAGAATGGCATCTTGTGTCTGAGCGTATGAACAGACCTTTGAACCGTGACGCCAAGTCTTGTTTGGAGCGATGGAAGAATTATCTTAAGCCAGGGATCAAGAAAGGTTCTTTGACTGAGGAAGAGCAGAGGCTTGTCATCCGTCTTCAGGAGAAACACGGCAACAAGTGGAAGAAGATTGCTTCGGAGGTTCCCGGGAGGACTGCCAAGCGTTTAGGCAAGTGGTGGGAAGTCTTCAAGGAGAAGCAACAGAGAGAAGAGAAAGAGAGTAACAAGAGAGTTGAGCCTATTGACGAGAGCAAGTACGATCGGATTCTTGAGAGTTTCGCTGAGAAGCTTGTCAAAGAGCGTTCTAACGTTGTCCCTGCTGCTGCTGCCGCCGCTGCCACTGTGGTGATGGCTAATTCTAATGGAGGGTTTCTACATTCTGATCAGCAAGTTCAGCCTCCTAACCCGGTGATCCCTCCTTGGTTAGCTAATCCTAACAATGGGAACAATGTTGTCGTAAGACCTCCATCCGTGACTTTAACTTTATCTCCTTCCACCCTGGCTGCAGCCGCACCTCAACCGCCAATCCCGTGGCTGCAGCAGCAGCAGCCCGAGAGAGCAGAGAGCGGTCCAGGGGGACTTGTGTTAGGGAGTATGATGCCGTCTTGTAGCGGGAGTAGCGAGGGTGTGTTCTTGTCAGAGCTTGTGGAATGTTGTAGAGAGTTGGAGGAAGGGCATAGAGCTTGGGCGGACCATAAGAAGGAGGCCGCATGGAGGCTAAGGCGGCTGGAGCTGCAGCTTGAGTCAGAGAAGACGTGTAGACAAAGGGAGAAGATGGAGGAGATTGAGGCTAAGATGAAAGCTCTGAGGGAAGAGCAGAAGAGCGCAATGGAGAAGATCGAAGGAGAGTACAGAGAACAGCTCGTTGGTTTGAGGAGAGACGCTGAGGCCAAAGACCAGAAACTGGCAGATCAATGGACCTCTAAACATATTAGACTCACCAAATTTCTTGAACAGAACATGGGTTGCAGATTAGACCGCCCTTAAACTGCTTCCTAAGCTCTTTGTTGTCATGTAATGTAAGCTTTTTGTTTTGGTTTTCTTTTTTTTCTTTCTTTGATCATTTGGTGTCTCCAGTGTTTAGTCAGACTTCTGGGTTCTTTAACTCAGCTTTGTATTTGTTTCTTGGCTTCTCTCATCTTACCTTTGTTCCACTTTACCACTTCTGTTTTATGTATGGCTTTGTTTTCTCAAGCTTGGTGTTGAACTTAGTCAGCTGCAACACTTTTCCATCGTTTATAAATAAATTTGATACTAGTATATAAGTTTTACATATGTATATTAAACTAGGTTACGTAGAACGGTAGAAGATTGGAAACAAATTGTTACATAATTATAACGAAAGAGGAAGAGGTGTGTACTTATTCACCCAAAAACACAGTTGCATTAGACTTTAACCATACTACAAACAGATTACCATAAATCCTTGAAAATGTATTTGGCATGAATTCCAAAACATAAAAGAACAAAAACAAAGAGCAGAATAATGGAAGATTAATAACCCAGCTTGAGGAATGGTCGGATAAACCCCGGCGGTGCTTCGTCTCTGAAAAATGATCAACTTCGAACTCAGAAGCATTTCCTGTGAACAATTGATGGACCTGACTCGTCGTACTCTGCCTTTGCGATCCACATCTGCACAAGTTAAAACATCGTTTGAGTTAGTATAACAAGAGAGATGAGAATTAAAATTTAGGCAGTTTTAGATGAAGGAATGATGGGACTGTGTGTACCTGCTGGAAGGTACTGAGGGAGGCCAAGATGGAGCCTCCAATCCAGACAGAGTACTTCCTCTCCGGAGGGGCAACAACTTTGATCTTCATGCTGCTTGGAGCCAAAGCAGTGATCTCTTTGCTCATTCTGTCGGCGATTCCCGGGAACATTGTAGTTCCACCACTGAGCACAATGTTGCCGTACAAGTCCTTTCTGATGTCGACATCACACTTCATTATGGAGTTATAGGTGGTTTCATGGATACCAGCATTCTCCATACCAATCATAGATGGCTGGTAAAGAACCTCAGGGCAACGGAATCGCTCAGATCCAATGGTGATCACTTGCCCATCAGGTAGCTCATAGTTCTTCTCAACAGCTGAGCTTGTTTTGGCTGTCTCGAGCTCCTGCTCGTAGTCAAGAGCAATGTAGCAAAGCTTCTCCTTAATGTCTCTGACAATTTCACGCTCTGCTGTGGTGGTGAAAGAGTAACCACGCTCGGTTAGGATCTTCATCAGCGCATCAGTGAGGTCACGACCAGCAAGATCAAGACGAAGGATCGCATGTGGAAGGGCATAACCCTCATAGATAGGAACAGTGTGGCTCACACCATCTCCAGAGTCGAGCACAATACCTACACATCCATAATTTGAAAGGCTTTACACTTTGAAGGGCAAAATGTACAAAGAATCAAGCTTTATACCATAAGAACACAAGAGGGATTCACTCACCGGTTGTACGACCACTAGCGTAAAGAGAAAGAACAGCCTGAATAGCCACATACATAGCCGGGGCATTAAAAGTCTCAAACATGATCTGAGTCATCTTCTCACGATTAGCTTTGGGGTTAAGCGGGGCCTCAGTGAGTAGGATTGGATGCTCCTCAGGAGCAACACGTAGCTCATTGTAGAAAGTGTGATGCCAAATCTTCTCCATGTCATCCCAATTGTTAACAATGCCATGCTCAATCGGGTACTTGAGAGTTAGAATACCACGTTTCGACTGAGCCTCATCGCCAACGTAAGCATCCTTTTGCCCCATCCCAACCATCACTCCGGTGTGACGAGGACGACCCACAATACTAGGAAACACAGCTCGAGGCGCATCATCCCCAGCAAAACCAGCCTACTCAATACAAAAGCAACATAACCTTAAAACAATAACCAAAGGCTACATTTTCCAAACAAGGATCATCAACAAGGTGAAAAAAAACAGAGAGAAAGAATAAATGACACACCTTAACCATTCCAGTTCCATTGTCGCAAACAAGAGGTTGAATGTCTTCACCATCAGCCATTTCTTCTACCTTTCTACATACCAAAACACATAAGATTTTTTTAAAGATACAAATTTTTAATCACCAATTCAGATATGAGGAAACAACAATACAAAGGCCAATCCTTTTTCCAACGACAAATCAATAGAAAAAAAGAAAAATCAAACCTTAAATGAAGAAGAACAACAAGGATATTATAGATCCTTCCCCAGAATCAAGTTACAATATTATAAAATTCAACCAGAAAATAATTGTTTAAAAAAAAAAAAAAACATTTGAAAACATTAGTCGCGGTTGAGAGAATTGTTCGATTAAACAAATAACACAAAAATGGTGAGATGAACATACGCATGATTAAAATCGATTAAGCACAAGGATGATAGTAATAAGACCCAGATCCAATCAAACAACAACGACGATATGTATGCAAAATCGATGATTTGGTATATTAAAAAACAAAATTAACATAATTCTTGGGAGTTTTCGAAAATCAGAGTAAAGGGTCTCAAAAATTACCTGAAAAATTACGAAAAAAAGAAAACTTGGAATCGGCTGGAGAATGGAAGGGAAGAAGAAGAAACAGAAAGAAAAAAAAGGCAAAGGAAGGAAGGAGAAGAGGAGGAAGGAACGAATGGAGAAGAGTTAAAAAAAAACTAAAAACGGGTCCAAAGGCTTCGACTTCGGCTCACCTTGTTTTCCGGTTCTAAATACTTCATTTCAAATCCAATCCCCCAAAACTAAATATATTTTCTGAAATGACTTTTTTACCCCTTTAGCTTTTCCAAAGTTTAACACTTATCAAATAACCCAAAACACACACAGCTTTTACCACATTTTACTCTCACAAACCAGTAAATATTTATTACATAAAGTATATTTTCATATTTAGTAACTCATATGATTAAGTTTTTGATAAGATTTTGACAAATGTAACAAATTATAAATTTTGAAATAAAACTTTCAAATTTAGATTTTGACAGGTGTAAGTGAAAAATTTTAAATCTAAAATATATACTTAGATTCAAAGGAAATGCAAAGAATTATCTCTTTTCTTTTAAATGAATTTAAATAAATTATGCAATCAATTCCTAATCTTAGAAAGATCATGGAAAAATTCAATTTATTTTAATATACAATTAACTAAAATTTCTGAAAGTAAAAGAATTAATTTTTAAATAGAATAAAAAATGGAAATTAATATAGTAAAATACTAAATTAATAATAATTCAATTACTATTTGGTAAATATATACCAAAAAATGAAATAACACCCACAATAAAGAATTTATTAAATTATTTTACAATACAAAACTTTATGATTTGAAATTAGTAAATAACATAACTGTGAATCATGATATATATATATATATGTCACTCACTGAATCATATTTTAACACATGTAAACCTTGAAATTTTTTTTTTTGGATAAATTTTGTATGTGTTAATGGGTCGAGAAAATTTGACATGTATAAAAATAAATATTTGCAAACATAGAACAAAAATTATTTAAAAAATAAAAAATAAAAAAACCAAAAAAAAATATAAGAAAATTAAAGAATCAAAATATGTAATTAGTGTTTTTTTAAGTTTTCTATTGGGGATGTTTTGATAGCTTATTCAAATGTTATTTTATATCTAGCATATCAGGATAATTAACACAAATTTATTGTTATAGTTTAGCCCTTATTGGTAAAAATGATGAATAGGAATAGCAGTAACTCCTATGTTTCGGGTGAAATTTTTTCATGGGCCTAGTAACCCAAAGTAGACATTACTTCCTAATGGGCCTATCATATATGTTTAGTCCATTGAACTCAATATTATATATATATATATATATTTGCTTTTAAATTTTTGTATGTTTTGTAAACTATTGCAACTTTTGTTTGTGAATTGTGACGAATACGTGATAACAACAACATTTGCAACTATGTTAATAACGCCCAGCATATAATTTGGCGTATAAGCATTTTTACTTCCACTAAGAACTCTAAATTCTCCAACATGCTCACATTGAATCAATTTGGTAATGGAACTATCAATAATGAACATTTTGTTTTTGGATTTAGACCTGTAATTAATTTAACATTGCTGATAAGAGAAGAGTTTATAAGGTTTATACAATTATTATGCCTTTGGTGTGGAGTAGCGAGGCCTTTAAGCTGTAACTAAACGAGACATTCCAACACAGAAGAATAAGAAAGTTAAAGAGAATTTTCAGCTTTCACAAATGAAGAGAAGTACTCTTCCATCAATACTTCTTTAGAGATCGATGGTTCCAACTTCCAAGCGTACGTGTACCTAACGTCATTTTCACCATCGCCAACAATTAGTTTCAAAGGTCATCACTGACACTTTTTAATGTTCCATGCTCGTCATATACATAACCTATGCTTTCGTAATTTGGTACCAGTAAGTACATGCGATTTTTATGTTTTTAAAGTGAAAATAAATATCATGAAATTCAACAATAATGTCTATTTTAAAAGAAAAATAATAGAAAAACAAAAACAAATAGAGAAGAAAACTTTCTTACATTCAGCTATATATCGTTCTTCTCAATTTTCACTCTTCGACATTCCAATTTTGTATTGTATTTCAGTATTTTGTAGCCTAGTAGTTTTGTTACTACTAGCTACAATACTTAGTATGAGTTTTTTTATTTATTTTATATACATACATGATATGACTGCGTGTATCTATAGTATATACTGTGTTAATATGGTTTTTAATTCTTATCCAAATGTTTTAGAAAAAAAAATCATAAAAATATATTATTCCTATTTGAATTTTCTTATGTGTATAAGAAAGTAATTAGATATATATCTAAACAGGACGCATATCTCATAGAAGTAATAAATTCTCTAAAACAAGTTGGGTCTCCTTATAAATTATACTCACAAGTTATTAGCAATATTAATAAGAAGAGTAATTAGGTGGTAATTAACAAATACTATGCCAAAAAATTAATAAAGTCTTAACGGCAACAAATATTTTTATTCAGGAGGAAGCAGAAAAAGCGCACATGGAGTTTGGAAACGTAAAGGCAGACGTCAATTTTGGTGCTTAACTTGCGAGAAGCAGAAAGGCATCGAGCCATCATTTTTTTACTTTATTCGACGATATATATTATGATTATAATTACGATGATAAATGTATATATAATACGATAATAACGGTAAGGTCTTTCCCTACCTTCTGAATGAATCAGAGGGTTTTGGTTACGTTATGTATGCCTTTAGACTCTCTCTCCCTCCTTCTTACCAGTTACCACAACCAACAATAATACCACAATAAACTCGCTCCAATCTTTACGACTCTCTAAATAAACAAACCTGACAAAAGATAAAAAACAAATAAAAGCTGACAATTTTCTTGATTTATATTCTTTACCACGTTGGATCTATCTACATCCATCAATCATTATTTCTTCTTCTTCTCATTCTTCTCATTCTCTCTTCTCTCTATCTCTTCTCTCTCTCTTCTCTCTAGCTAGAACAAGAGTTGTGCATTTCTTGATGAGTATATCGGAGACGATCTTGATGAGAGAGGAAGAGGTAACGTTAGGTGGTGTTACGGAGACGAGAGAAGATCACGAACGTTCGGACAAGAAATCTGTGTTGGACATTTGTCGGAAAAGGAAGAGATCATCCGATGATGAAGGAGAAGAAGTTGTGGAGGAAGATAATGACGGATTCAAAACACCGACCCGTCCGGAGAATAGAATCCCTAAGGTCAGAGAATGTCCACCGGCGCCGAGGAAACGGGAGTATTCTTATTCGTCGGAGATTATTAGAGCTAAAGCGATGTATTGCCGGAGACGGTTGAGTTTCTTGCCGGAAGATGACGTGTCCTCGTTTATAACGGATTTGCAGTGGAGGACGACCACTATGACGATCAAGAAATAAAGATTAAAGACGAGACAAATAAATATATTTTTAACCTTTTTAGGTTTTTTTTTGTTTTTTTTTATTTTCTATGAACCATATTTTTAGGTCACGTTTGGAAAATATCTGAATTTTTTTCTCTTTCTTTCACAAATAGACAAAACAAAACAAAAATACTCGATTAGATTAATGGTGTTTTGTTATAAAGAGTTTCGGATCATATAGAGATTTTTTCGTTTCAAGATGATGATTGATTATTTGTCCATTGTTAGTTTTTTCTTCTTTTTTAATATGGATGATTCTCTTATGTGTTTTATATTATTTTTTAACTGTGGTTAGTAAAAGGATACACAATTAGCTATGTTGACGAAACTGAAATATTGTTTCTTCATGATCTTTTATATAAAACTCCAATATTACTAGTATGACACGAGGGTTCAACATTAGTTAAGTGTAATATTCAATACGTATCAGTCAACCAGCAAGCTTGTGAAATGGGTAAGCTACATTGTACAGAGAATTGTTGACAATTGTATAATGTACACTTGTTTACTAATATTCATTCACTCACAAACGAAGGAAGATGACATCGTAAAGTTAAAGAGTACGCAAAAGAGAGTGAGAGAGAGAGAGAAGAAAAGTGAAAAAAAGGGAGAGAAACATGAAGAAGAAGACAGGACAGGACAAGAAAAGAGAGATTGGGATACATATATAGAATTTTTGTAAACGCTTTTAGGGGTCGAGACCTTATTTAAGTTCATTCGACTTGTAAAGTTGGCAACATCCAATGCTAATTTACTAGAAAAAGGCTACAAGATATAACTCCTCCTTAAGCTTCTTCCTTTTTCTTATGGATCTTCAAAATCCTCTTTTCTTTTCTCAATATTTTTATTTCTTTCTTTTGTTGCCGTTATGTTCGTTTCGTCTGTGTTACTCTCTTTATTTCTTTTTATTATGTGGCTTTCGGTTTTGTTGACCTGTCTCTTAATTTGTTAATTAATTGACCATTAATTATTATAATTTGATTGCAGCTTCAATGAAACGTTATGTGGTATCTCACTCAACAACAACGAAAAATAATAGTACGGGAAAGATTCATACCAAAAAGAGAGAGTACGTATAATATGGTAAGGAGATTGTAATTAAAGTTCACACGAAAATATAAACTAGAATATTCATTCGAAATATATTGTTTTCTTACAACAGTCTTCCATCAAATTTTTTATCATGAGATCATCTGAAACAATAGATTTTGTAATCGGCTCTTTTTATACAATATAACAATAGCTACTATATATATATATTGAACGGAAATGGAACCATCTGATTCTCAGAGTCTAGCCATCAACCATTCTTGCTTCACTACTATGCTTTAAGTTTATACTTAGTGATTTTTCTTTGTAATCATAAAAATAGTCCATATTATTGTATGTAGGATTATTCACTGAAAGCTTAGGTAAGAAAAAGATTTGATGAGGTCTTTGATGGTTTTAGAGAAGATATGACAAATGCATTAAGCTCAGTAGCTCACTAAAATAAACCAAACGATTATATAATGATCCCTAACTTATATTGAATTTGTTATAAAAGTAATGACAAGGGGACGATATATATATCCATGGTGCTTGATTTTAGCTAGAGAAGCATTTTCAAATGTAAAGCTGGCTTATATGGTACTTCAGATTTTTATTTGTTGTCTGAAAACCTATGTCTGCTGACACCCAAACTCATCCAATTAATGCATGGTCAAATAATGCATGATATATATATATTCGGATCGGAAGGAAACAAACAAAGTTGCAAGGTTTATGAAACAACAAATAGATTAAATAAATCATTGTGAAAAGTGTGAAAACTGAATATAACACTGGACCAATGACCTAATTTCCATATTGATGATGATCATCCATGATTATTCCCACAAAAGAAATGGTTGGTAAATATTTAGGATTACGATTATGAATCTTAACTCAGTCATCTTCCTACGTAGCTTGAGACATCTTCTTACGGAGGTTAGCTTGAGGCATCTTCTCACGGTTAGCTACCTTTCGGGTTAAGCGGTTCCACATATATAAAATTATATATGTGGAGTTCGTAAGTTGTGACATGCGAGATATCCATATTTCTTACTTTTACTGTTCTTAGTTTACATACGTTAGTGTATATAAATCCCCTAATAAGAGTTTAAGCTAAAAAACTAAGAAAAATTAAGAAAAACAGAAAAATGTCTCTGGTACTTAGACCATCCACAATGGGAGAGACCCATTGTGGGTTCTTTACAATATTTATATTATAAATTTTGAAACTTTTGAGATGAAGAGTTTGTGATGGGGTTTTTAAATTTATTGTGCTACAATGGTAAGAACTTTTAGGTTCTTTAAATTTTATTTTAAATTTTATTATTTTATTATTTCTTAAACTTTTTTCTAAAACTTTTCTCCCAATTTCACAAAACACAAACAATCATCACACAGATTATAAAACTCTTCTCTATGAACTCCTTCCAGTGATGAATGATGATCAAATAATGTGAAGATGTCAACAACTGCAAAAAGTAGCAGTCACCATTCTACAAGAGAGTTCGGTAGTTTATTCCACATGGACAGTTGATCTCAACCCAGTGTCTCAACCACAAACGCTTCACCCACTTTATCCACCTTCACACCTTTACAGTCTTTCTGTTGCTCCTCTTGTACTACCTCATCTTGTGCCTGCAGCAGCGCAATAAAACAACCATTGAACTTCTTGAATTGATTGTGTCTTAAACTTACACATAAAGACAATACAAAGTTCAAAATACTATAAGACAATACCTTAATCGTAAACTAACACATAAAGACAATAAAAAGTCTCCTTAAACATTAGAACATACATAAGCCGAAATAAAATACAAAGAACAAACACAAGCAACATACAAACAGAAACATGTTTCTAAACATCCAACAAAAACATGTTTCTAAACATCCAACAAAAACATGTTTGATATCTCTATGCATGATCCCGGAACAAGAAGGCCCATTCAACACTATATCATTCAACACATTCACAACAGACACATTCAACACTATCATCACGGATTCTGAAACAGTTTCAGTGCCCATACTCAGTGGAAGAAGACAAGGGACTCACCAACTTCAGACCAAAAAACAAACGAAAAAACATTTTGACATATATATTGTAGGGGGTTACAAAGACCCACTAACAAGGGACTGTATCGTGATTAGATGAACACAAAATTAGATATAAATACATGTTTGAAGAATCTAGTGCAGTTGGTATACCAAATCCCTAATTCAGAACGAGACACCCTAATTTGTGCTATAACTGGGTAGTAATGCAAATTGAGCTTAATCAAATCAAATTTCAGAGAATTAAAGAATCTAAGGTCGGATTGAAGAAGCTACCTTCTCCACCGAATTCTCCTTTGGCGCTTTGGTGAAGATCCGATTAATTCCCCTTTCCTCCACAGAATTGACGCCACTTCTTCCTTTCTAGGAGCAGGAAGCCCAGGAGGCGGTTTGGTGAAGAGCCGAAGAGGCCAATACGAGAGCTACAAAAACTGGCGTTCATCTTCCCGACGAAATCGCTTCGACCTCGGCCGCTAGTACCATCGATCGAAAGAGACAGAGAAAAGAGAAGAGAGAAGAGAGAAGAGAGAAATGAAACGAAAAAGTTTTTGTCGTTTGGGTTTTTTTTTCCTTAAATATTTTATACATTAGCCACTCACAAACGGCCACGTCACCGTCTCTTCAGCCAACTCAAGCCTCTCAATAGAGAGACGGTTCTCTCTAATTTACCCAATTTATGATTTAATTTTAATGTCAAAAACCTAAAGAGCTGGTGTTAAATACCCTCGTTGTGGTTGCTCTTAAACTGTCACCGTGAAAGAGGGTCTTGTCTGATTTCGTCGAGGTGTATATAAAAGACATCTTTTAGTTTTTTTATAACTTTTCTTATCTTAAAATTTTACCAAAAGCCTACCAATAATGGTGGTCTAAAACAAGTTTTTAGCAATAAAATTAGGTGGTAATAATTGATAAATACGAGTTAGAGACGAAAAATGAAAGTCATAACGGCAGATACTGTAACTGTATATACGTATTAATACTGACGCTTATACATAACTGTGCGATACTACCAAAAAAAAAAATACATAACCGTGCCAACAACGTAACATTGATTGTTGGGCCTGTGTCAAATATAAATAGGTATAAGTTTGAATTGGCTCATTTTATTAAGCCCATATTATAGCAAAACAGGCCCAATTAGTAGAAAACTTAGGGTTTCCTTTTTGTCGCCGCATATATAAAATTCCTTTCTTTTCTGGCCAAAGTTTCGTTGTTTTGCAGCGGCTGCTTCTCCTCCATTGCAGGTACGGGATTCTGATGCAAACTCTCTCTTCTTCGTTTTCATTGTTTAAGATTTTTAAAATTGATTTCTGAATCTAGACTCTGTGAACCATTGAGTTTATTGCAGGTAAAGATGACAACTCCAGCAGTGAAGACCGGTTTGTTCGTTGGATTGAACAAAGGACATGTCGTCACTAGACGTGAGCTAGCTCCTCTTCCTAATTCTCGTAAAGGGGTATCATTCTAACTTCCCTCTGATTACAAAGTTGATTGCTTTCTAATATAGGGCTTTGTGGGTTAGCTCCATTTTTTGGATTTACCGAGATGAGCTTAGAAATGCGTCACTATATTGTTTAGTGTTGATTTGATTCTTTAGTATGTCATTTTACTGGAACTGTTTGAGTCTTGAGCTGAGAAATGGTGATGTTTTGAGCATTGAGTACACTGTTAGATAGTCTTTGATTCTCTAAGTTCACGAAAGTTTCATTTTGATTTCTTTGGGATTCATTTCTCAAGAGTTCTGTTTCGACATTTTTTGTTTTTTTATAGAAAACGAGCAAGAGGACATTGTTCATCAGATCTCTGATCAGGGAAGTAGCTGGGTTTGCTCCTTATGAGAAGAGAATCACTGAGCTTCTTAAGGTTGGCAAGGACAAGCGTGCTCTTAAGGTTGCTAAGAGGAAGTTGGGTACCCACAAGAGAGCCAAGAGGAAGAGAGAGGAGATGTCTGGTGTTCTCCGTAAGATGAGGTATAATAATAACTTGAGTTTTATTTCCATTCCTCACTCATTCTCAATATAGTTTATCAATTTGCATACATATTCTTTTGGATTAAGGAGACTGTTGCATCCTTTTCATATCTAGCAATTGATTTTTAGCTGACTTGTTTGTTTTTGTCTGCTATTCGCAGGTCTGGTGGTGGTGGTGTTACTGAGAAGAAGAAGTAAACATCTTAGTCTTGTCTGTTATGGGATATTTGTTTCTTTTGGAACTCAAGTTTTGGCTTCTGTATGCCCAAAAAGCGTTTATGTGTTGTGCTTTGTTAGGGATGTGGATTAATCTTGTTTCACTCTGTTCCGTTTTTATGATGAAGCTTATTAAACTTACTATTACGTTTATGCAAATGCTTTGATTTGCTCTGTTCGATTAGGTGATACCCATTACAAAAGCAATCTCATTCGGGCCTGTAATGAATTCGTCAGAACAAGTGAGCAAATAACACTTGATTTAGTACAATACCTTATTCAGAGATGAGCCATACTCGTTCCAACATTACTCGATCCTAGATTTAGCAATTTTCCTGTTTGTTGTGTATGATAATCTAGAATTGAGAAATGTTGGACATCCACCATTATTTCAATAATCGTTGTAAGCTTTTTATGTAATCGTAAGGAGTTTTGAGATTTACTTCGAGTTGTCGATGTTGTTAAGAACTCCCATAAAGTGATTGTAAATTTCTGATAACATCTCTAAAGGTCCATCTATTTATCAGCTTACAAGTTGCAACAACGTAAAGAAACATGGGTTTTGTAAAATTTGTTATCGGATGTTTTTACTGCATTGCTGGAATATATAAACTCGGATTTACATGATGTCAAACAATAAATATAAGTTTCTCTGTTTTAGGATTTTCTGATTGCCTGAAATATAATATGATAGTTATATAAAAGAACAGAATGAATTATTGTACTGCATTATGCATGCACGGTTGTATATGAGTATAGATGTACGCTTGTGTACTTTTTCATAAAGTGTATGGCTAATAAGGAATCTCTGGTCTGAAAATGAAGAACGTGTGTGGTTGATGACAACGTCAGGAAGAAACGTCACAAGGCAATACTACTAAGAGATTATAATCCCTTCACCACTTTAGCCACATGTATGATCCTTATATGCACATCGATCAATTTTCCAACACCTAAAAGATGATAGAGACTCTAGATCCTTTATGTATATATGCACATATCTTCTGTATTTTATTTTCGATTATATGTGAGGCAACTTGGATTGACGCGAAACTTTTAGAGAATTGATGATGCTTTCAAAGTAAAACCAAAAATAATATGATTACAATTTGTTTAAATGTGAATAATTTATAACTAATAACTGATTAGTTCATATGTTCAACACCGGTGGTGGAGAATGAAATCAATGAATTCAATTTAAAATCTTTTGGTAAAAAAAAAAAAAGAAGAAGAACTTTTTGTTGTTCAAAGGTTGATTAAAAGGTCTATAATTTTTTCTGTTACGTACAAAATGAAAAGTCCATGTTACAGTTTCAATCATAAAATATCTATGAGAAACTTGTGGCATTTGCATATTACATATGTTATTGTCCAAGCCGCCATGATTTGCTCTTATCTACAAAACACGAAATATTAGTAACTCCACTACAACAACATTAAAGCAAGCGCGGCAAAAAACAAGATTTTGGACTTTTTTTACTTGCAAATGCCGAATGGGTTATTTGTTTTGTTTTCTTTTTGTTGTGTTTATTTAAATTATATGTATATCAGTGGCTACTGGCTAGTGTGTTGTCTAGACCAACAGATACGCCTGATGGCCCAAATCGATGTGACACTGTAGTGAACCATTTAGTTATGCGGTCAAATAATGGCCAAAATCGTCGAACATATGGCCAAAAATTTTGTACCACATATTATTACCCTAGCTAGTATCGAACACGGTAAGACCCTAGGGGACCTAGTGTAAGTCTTAAGATTATAAATAACAGTTAAGCGAGAGCGTGATTATAACATATGTACGTTAATTGACTAGCAAGAAATTTTTACCACATATGCTTATAAAATTTGTACCTATACCATCTAAAAATTTCGACAAATATGCATAAAAAAGTGTTTGTATACATGGAAAAAAATACAAATGAAATTATTTATGGGAAAAATGTTATTTAAATCCCGAACTTACAAATTTGGCTATTTTAATCTTGGACTTCCACGGTGGCCATTAAAATCATAGACTTCTCGTTGACGTTAATTTTAATTACTATTTTATGTTGACTGAGCCAGATTGAGCATTTTGTCAAATCAAATTCTCTAACAGATGAGTTAACAGCCGTTTAGGATCGTTAATCGATCTCTGTTAAGTCGAAAAATGAGAATCACAAAGACAAGCGACATCGATTTGAGGATTTAGGCATTTCGTTTAAGGCAGCACAACGTCACTTGTCCTTGTGATTCTCATTTTCGATCGATTAACGATCCTAAACGGTTGTTAACTCCTCTATTAGAGAATTTTATTTGACGACAAGTTCAATCTGGCTCAGTCAACAGAAGATGGTAAACTAAAAATAACATCAACGAGAAGTTTATGATTTTAATGGCCACCGTTGAAATCGAGGATTAAAATAGCCAAAATTTGTAAATTCAGGATTTAAATAACATTTTTCTCAATTATTTATACTCTTTATTTGTAGTCCCAGGGAAGTAAGTGAAAAACACATGCTGTAAAAGTGAAAGCTGCAGTAGAAGTAAGTAGTACACAAATATGCTGGTCGTCGTCTATATATGCCTAGACCTTCGCATGAATCCATACATGGATGTGCCTACATATTGTAGTATATAGTTATACACAGAAATACATACATATGATTAGGAGACAAGATTCTAACTTGGACTTCTGAGCCTACAGAAGCCTATCTATCTTGATTTATGCCTAGCTCATTGATCACTTGACACGTCATATCATTAATATTGACGAGTGATAAAATAAACATGTCTAGGTTAGTATAAATTCAATATAATAGAACTAAATTTCAAGAAAAAAAAAACTGATTTTAAGATTTTCAAAGGCCGGTAAAATATATCAAGGTACATTTACCAAAACAGTAGCGCCAAATAAAACTACATAGTACATATCCCTCAATGTGTTTTATCCACTTACATGTAAATTAAGTACGAACCTAAGTTCGAGTGATATGATGAAATTCGAGTAACCAGTGTATCAATATTTCTGATCACTTCAAAGTTCAAACGGATAGTTAAACTTTGAAATGTAAATTATGATATGAATACGATATTTGAGTTGTATATTACTAAATTGAATTAGGTGAAATTAACATATTAATTAAAATATATATATACATCTAAGTTATTGGGAGATCGATCGGGCAGGTTTTTATTATGTAGCGTAGCTTTTATAGGTTTGAATGTGCTTTATTCCATATTGATGAGCAGCCTTGGTACTTGCAAAAGCAGAACACAATCATCTAATTTAGATTCCTTTCTTTCACTGTGAACCAATCCATCCTTTTTTAAGGACCCAAAAATATTATGTGTATATAATATTCACTTTATGTCTATTCGTCTTGAATTTATCCTTTTCGAGAGGGATGACCGGATGATGAAGGACGTTCCGCAAAGGACTATAACATCAATAGTTAAAATATTATGTACGTGTTTCACTCTTTTTTTGTTTTTCAATTTTGAACTTTGTAGTAATCCATCAACTTCCAAAAGAATCCAAACTCTTTTACTCAATTACCATTATTCTGACGTAGAAATTGATGATAGGCAGGGGCAAAAAATGTAACCATGTACGTAAGTGGAACACTGGAACAAACTCTAATAATAATGACCAAATCAGTAGAGAGACTTGAGGAATAATGAGTTCTTCTTCTAAGAGAGTGAAAAAAATAAATGACGTTGCCCACAATAAACTGACAAAAAAGCAAATTTGTCGCCTAGTGAGTTGTGTACAATTGTACACGCGTTCCAAGGCGCGTCAAACTAACAAACTTAAGATTAAAAATTCTCGTCCCGACATTGATTCTCTGCTTCTGTCCTTCTTAATGTTTCGAAGTCACATGTAAGAAAAAAATTCCAGCCGGCCGTCATCTTACGATTAAATAAATTATCGTCTACGTATTTAAAATGAGATTGACAAAAATAGTAATTCACTACACTAACTGCTTTCAAACACGCTGTTAGAAGTTAGAAGATCTTCAAATCGACTTAAGTGTATCTTTAATTCTTTATTAACACAAAAAACTTATAGTATATGAAAAGCATACAACGTTTATCACACACACAAATAAAAGATTAATGTGTGTTTCACACAAACTACATCTCAATAATAGTATCATTTTGTTTGATATCAACCAAATTGTGCGCAAGAAACTGCTTTATATTGGACATAGGCACATTTAAAAAAAAAAGCTAGAATTACTAAATCTAAGATTCTTTGCTTTTAATTTGGTTTAGTCAATTCAACCCAACCCACAACGATTAGTTGCTCTTTTCGTCTCTATTCACATCTCTTTTTGTTACCCCATTATATTCAAAAAGCTTTAACCTCGAGATTTTTTATATTTATATAAAATCCTTGTAAATTATGCATTTTTGAGTAAAGTGTACCTTTGCATTATAGCCAAAAAAAAAATTGTTGAAACTGATTAGAAAATTTTGTATTAGAATTTGAAAGTAATCTTTAAAGATGTTATTCTTCTATAATGTTGTATTATTATTATAGAAACTACTACTGAAAAAGTACATACTTGATATTTAATTTTCTACGATCCAGCCATAAATCAGACAATTGATTTAGATTCTTCTATTTTTGGAATTGTGACTTCTATATTTACATGTTTAGCTAAAAAAAAAGAAAAAGAATTGTGACTTCCGCCCGAGGTAGAGATTAGAAGAACAAAATGGATACGAGACTATTTATGGTTTCATTCAAGCACACATAGATACATCTATGTTCCCTCTCCAACGATCCTTATGTTCTAGTCGTTACACATAACATAAGATGATAAGAGGAGCTGCATATATAAAATTTAAGAGTAATGGTGAGAACTTGCAGAATCAACTATATAGTTACCATTTCGAGATATGATTTATCTGGCGAGGTTTAGCACTCTATAATGACATAGAAGGTCGATACAAAATAATTCAAGCAGTTGGAAACTAGATAATAGAATCACATAAACTGATTGACTTCTTGATCCAAAAAAAAAAAAAAACTGATTTGACTTCTAAAGAGTGAAGATTTATGTTCTCTTTTGGTAGGTTCGGTTAAGACAACACAAATTTTACTAGTCACTACAAAGTTAAATAATTATTAACATCACACTAAGTAGGACAATATAATATTCACGGTGAAGACAAAAAATAATGAGAAATTAAATTAACTCGTCCAACACATCGGAATTTAAATTAAGATCGATAGATAGATCTATCTAATACATTAAGTTCATTTTGATGGTAGTAAAACTCGAAAGATAACAAGGAACAGTGACAAATAACAAAAGAACAGTCTCAAACACATCTAATAGCTTAAGCTACCTAGCTAGAGCCATAGATCGGTAACGCGGAAAGTCGTAAACAACATAACTAAACAAAAACTGAAAATAAGACAAAATTAACCAACTAACTAGTACGTAACTAGGTTTGTTTCCACCAAAGTATACCCCTCAAGTTTCCTTTTTTTTGGTGTGTGTGTGGTTGAACTCAACGAGAAGAGCCAAAAGCAGAAAGATCAGTCCAGGAAGAGCAATTACCATTGACATTAACCCATTTGTAAGGGTTATCTTCAACTTTAACCGAAGAAAACTGCGATGCCAAAGCAGAAGAGATCGATGCTGAAGTTATCCTCGGCGACTCAAAAGGGTAAAACCCATTTGAGGATGGATTAGGATTAGAAGAATCCTCCAAGTTTCCACCACCCAAACTCGGCTGATGATGATGAGACGTCGATCTCCACTCATCAACACAGCTCATAAGCGAGCCACCAGAAGTTCCCATGTGGATTGACCTCAAGTCTTGGCTCAATCCCCCATAGTTCAGCAAGCTCATGTTGTTGTCTGTTTTTGTATTATTTGTGAGATCTCCAAGATGCATATAAGTAGGATTCATTAGCCTCCCGGGAGACAAAATCTGGCTTAAGATACTCTCTTGGTTTCCTCCATAGTGGGAGGAGAGAATCGTGCTGATGGTCGATGCATTCCCGGAGGAGAAGCTGGTGTTGTTGCTAGTAGCGGTGCTGTTATTGTTACTGCTGCTTTTAGAACGCCTGTTTCTTCGGCAGCCACCGCCGACAGGGACGTTGCGGAGGGCACCGCCACGTGTCCAGTATCTCCGGCAGGTCTTGCAGAAGTGGCGTGGCTGAGTTAGGCTGTAGTTGTTGAAGTAGCAGAACTTGGTGTTGGTGGATTCGCATCTTGGACATTTCAGTGCCGCTTCGGGCAAGGCTACGTTTGCTTGTCTGGCTCTGTCCACCATGGATCCTGCTCGGATCGAGCCACCGCCTCCGCCCCCGCTCCCATTAGGCTGTGGCTGCTGTTGTTGCTGCAGCTGAGGTCGATGAACATGACCTCCGGGTGCCGAGGCTCCTTCACCATCTTGATTATAATTGTTCGGAGCCTAAAGTAACAAAATAAAAATAAAAAAGGATGAGGAATTATTAAAATTGAACAAGAATATTCAAGAACATGCTAAGCAAGAACAACTTTTTATGTCTTTTCCTTTTTCTTTTAGTTTAATTCTTCAATTAGATCATGCAAGTCTCAAAGCAAGACGAAATTTCTTATGAACCTCTTTTTTTTTTTGCTTTGAATTAAGATATATAAGCTAAGAAGTGTATATATGGAATAGTAAAGCACTTACTTGTTGCCAGTTGGATGAATCAAGATAAGCTTGGATGGAGGAGAAAACCATTGTTATTCTCTTTTGATTTTATTCTTCAAAGTTCTTAAAGTAAAGTTTTTTCTTTTCTTTTCTGTGGTGGGTGATGATGGATTAGAAATAGACTAGAGGAATCCGATCAAAGAGAAAACAAAGCCGAGAGAGAATGAGAATGAAGGGAGAGAGAAAGAGGAAGGTTGAGTGTGAGAATGAAGATGGCTTAAATTTAAAGTGGATGAACCTTTATATATATCTATGTCCATATATATGTATGTGTCATGTGTATCTATATATATATATATATTACAATAATTATGTATGGATATATAAGAATATAATTGTCATATATGTAATTATTAGGGTTTGTGTTCCATAACATATGGGGTGGGACTGACATGATTCTTTTTGTTTCTTGCTTTAGTTAGGGTTTAAATTTCTTATCACTACCTTCGTATGTGTACACGTATAATTTCTTAATTCATAAGGTTTTTATTTTTTGCCTTGTGATGGTCGTCTCGACGTCTCTTTGTTTCATAGATCCACACATGTAGACCGTGAGATATCAAAAACGCCTAACTTAGTAATATCCGTTTCATACTACTAAATGTTGTTGTCAAACTTTATTTTTATTTCAGAAAGATTTGTTTTAATGATGAAATACATATGTTTAAACAAAAATTTAATTTTCTGCCCAAAGGCAAAAACAAAAATTTAGTATTACATATCTATCTTTCAGATTATTAAATTAGAAAAGTAATCTATAGGTGTATCAATGAAGGGTTCAATAAAAAATTCAATTTACTATAAAAAAATTCAATTTACTATAAAAATCAAGTTTTATATGTATGGAACGCATGAATTACAATATAACTATCAGCTAGAGTTAATAAATAAGTTATTGAAATTATAAATATCTGTGAAAATATGATATATATAGTCTACTATACCATAGAAAATCAATTCATTAACAATTTAATAAACTTGGACTCGCTTTAGAATCCAAGATGTTAAAGAAACATTTTTCGAAAAAAAAAAAGATGTTAAAGAAACATGCATCCTACTAGTATGATTTTGTTACTCCAATCGAACAGGATTAAGTCCTTAGGTAAATGTTAACCCTTGTCCCTTAAAATAATGACCACAATTGTGATTGTTTCAGGTAAAATGATCGAAATTTCTCTGGTTAAAAGCGATTATAATGTTGATTTCTGTGTAGATTTGATCCTGAGTAGAAAATATGGAGTGAATTTAGGAGACAAAGGTGTTATGTAGACCGCATACCGAGGCGTTAGCACAATGATTATAAAAGTTCGTTGATCATATAACTAACAATTTGAAAACTTGAAAGAAATGAAAAAAAGAGATTGAAAATAGGAAAAAGTGGGTTAAAAAATGGGTGCTTTGGTCGTTGGACGACAGCCGAAGCATCGCGACCGGTCCATCATGTTCCCCTCTCTCTCTGCTTTTTTGTTGTGTGTTGGCTCTGCATGGCAATATCTTCTCGTAGAGATGTGATTGATCCTCACGCTCCCCTCGAACCGCGTGACTCTTCTTAACTCGTCGATGTTTGGGCCTTGGGACCATTTTCCGAGGTTTCTTTTGTAAGTTTTAACGCCAAAACATTCTCCCACACATTTCGATAGATTTCATCTGCCATCTATCTTAGTACAGTACTACAGCATGATACTACTATATGGATCACCTAGTAAACTTAAAACGGCAAAACAAACTAATTTGCAGATTTAAATATCTTGTTAAATGTTTTTTTTCTTTATTCTATTTAGATTTTCGATAGATTTGTTCAGTTACTGATACTTTGATTTTCGAATTGTTATTCCTATACTCCATTCCTCGTTTATTATCATTTCGCAGCTTTTACCAATTAGAGCTATATGTCACAAACAAACAATAATTTGGTAATAAGTGGGAACTAGTACAATCGTGTTTACAGTGTAGTCCAAAAGTTCAAGTTCTATTAAAATAAACATTTTTGTTTTCTTTTTTGGCCAAAGGTATAAAAATTCTAAGGATAACATTTTGGAACAAATTGGTGTTTATGTACTGTATGATTTTTTAGACGAACGAGAACAAATATATTCTTAAGGCAAAATAAACCTTTCACGAAAAATTAATGATTGGAACAATAAAATCAACCATCAAGAGTTAGACAACAACACAAAGTAACTATTTACACTGCTTAGCCCTGAAATTATCATGGTCAAGAAGCCTAACCATGAGCTTCTCAAGCCTCTTCCAACTCACCGTTGGCTTAACAACCTCCGGAGTCTTCAACCTCAATCCCGTGTCTGTTTGACTTAACAGCTCGGTGTCAATCTTATCGAGCACGAGATCATCTTCTCGGAACTCCCTTGCGAATGGAGCCCCGCTTTGGACCATATCCTGGAAATTCTCAACCGTTAGATTCAGGGCACGCTGTTGGAGAAGCGGATCCCAGTTTGTGTAATGCAGGTCGTGATTGACAGTTGTGTTCTGATAATCTTTGTTGTTGCACACAACTGTCTGAAAATAGCCTTCAGATGACAAGAGGAAGTTGGTATAGTACATCAACAACGTTCTTGGGAGATTGTCCCATCCCCAAATGCAGAACTCCATGAACGGTCTTGTTAAAACTAAGCTGGTTGAACCTATTAGAAGAGATTCATTCACAAAAAGAAGAAAAAGGCAATCATATGCTGAGGATAAGAGTGATCATGAAATGAGGTTAAGTGCTTTCTTACCCATGAAAAGTTTGAATGAAGCTGGCAAAGATCTCCGTTCTTTAGCCCAAAAGACACCAGATTTCTTCAAATGGTAAAAGCCAGGATCGATAATGATAGGCCTTGCTCTTTGGTTCCTGCAAAATTCACAGTTGGAGCTATTACGCAAGAGGCAACGTAAAATGATCTGTTTCTAAATATAAAACAGAGGACATTCAAGGTAGGTATACATAATATTAGCTCCCTCACTCTTTCCAACCGATGTTGCTTGTGTGCTCGATGAAGTTCAGGTAACGTGGCAAGTATGAGAAAATATGCAAAATATCTGAAACCGAAAAAGAGCCAAGAGTACAATAAGATCACTGAACTATAAAAAAAAGAACTGATAAGTCGAAGCCAAAACCAAAAATTTAGATACTTTCTTGTGTCTTACATTAAAGCTCAGTGTTCAAAGTCTAGTTAAAGTGAATACACAGAAACAAACCTAACATATATACATCATATATCTTCCTACTTTTTGTACAAGTCAATAATGCAAGAAGACAGTAAGTCAACTGAGAGGACTCCATTGAAGGACACATCAACCAGAGGGGACGAGATTTGAGGATAAATCAGGTTCAGAGGACAATCACAAGCATTCTGATTTTCTTAATTCCTATACAATAGAGCATTGTCTACAAAGACAACCAACCAAACCATAAGACTTTTGTTTCATATGATATTCCTACTTTATACAAATGAACACTGTCTACACCTAATTTGATTTTGAATTACACAACACGAACATTTTCAGTTTGAAATCTCTAATGAACTTATCACTACTAACTAACACAAACACAACATGAAGCAAAGATTAAGAAATTGGTTTTAAGAATTGAACAAAAAGTAACCATCTTGAGGCATGAGAGGATAATCAGAAGAACTAAGATTAATAAACCAATCCCAATCCTCAGCTTTCTTCAACAAAATCGCAACACCATGAAGCGTACTAGCTAACATCGTCGGACCTTTCTCCGTGACCAAATCAGCTAAACCCATAACCATAACATTCCCAAACTTCTTCTTCTCCGCTCTCACATACTTCGCCAGCTCCATCCTCTCTTCATCCGAAGCTTCGAGGTCCAAATGAAGAAGGTAGTAGTTTCTCGGATGGTATATTGCTCCGAGCAGCCGCTTCACACGTCTCCCATCTCCTTTCGTCCCCGTCACCAGATACGCGAGCCTCGGAATCTTCGATTTTCCGGTTAGGCTTCGATTTGGGGTTGAACCGGAGGATGAATCTGATGGTTTTCGAGAGGTTAGTGTTAAACCCAGAAGGAATAAAAGAAAAACGCCGAATACTGAAATCGCTTGTCGAGAATAAGAACGAGGAGAAGAAATGTGAGATCTTTTCATGTTTGGTTCATATAAATTGAGAGCTTAACGATTTCTCCGGAGCATGTCCGTCTAGATCTGAGCCGACGGTGGAGAGAGAGAGAGTTAAGCCGGGAAGAAGACGAAAGTTTGGTTTTTTAATTTTGAAAAATTAAATCGGTTGGTGGAATAACTAAAACGCTGTCGTTTTTGTTATGACGAAACGTGGATGATAAGAAACCGTCCGATTAGTATAGGATATTCACAGACCGTAGGATGAGCTTGCTTTGAGTCAACGTCAGATTTCACATCACTCACAGACACACTCACAGTTGCTTATGGAGCAACCAAATTCAATAAAAAAATTTAGGACCTATAATTTTTTTCGAAATTGACGTAATTTGTTTACAAAATATCTATAAAAAATTTGTGGAAAATAACGAAATCGAGAATTATATTATAGTTATTGAATTTAAAAAGAAAAAAAAGAAAACAAAATCAAACTAAACTAGAAGCATCAGGTAGACCTTGACGCCAATCGTCATCTCTATTTGTAGCCGAAACGCGACGGTTTCCGCCGCTGCGATTGGCGTTAACGGTGACGTTGGTAGCGGTGGATTCGGTGGAGTGTTGTTTAACGGGGACTTCAGCTCGGCAATTGGGACAATTAGTGTGATCTTTAAGCCACGTTTCAATACACTTGACGTGGAAAGCGTGCTTACACGCGCTAAGCCGTCGAATCTCTTCACCGTCCTTGTAGTCCTCGAAACACACGGTGCACTCGTTTCCTATCTCCTTTGAATGTTTCTCCTTATGGAATTTCTCGTCGGAGTCATTAGCCGCTGCGGCGGCGGTGGTGGTCTCGGCGGTGGTCGGTGGGGTGATATCCACGGTAACGTCTTCAGAGGAGGAAGAGGAGCTTCGGCTGCGACGGGGAGAAGAGGAGTTGCGGCGGGAGGAAGAGCAGGGAACGGTGAAGAAGAGAGCGTAAACTAAGGCGGGAACGGCGACGATTGCGATGACGGCGAAGATTAGTTTGAGAGGAGAGAGATCGATGCTCCGTGGAGGAGCTGGGAAAGGTGGTGGAGGTCCGAAGATGATGAAGGTTGAATTGGTAGTGATGGTGGTGCCGGGAAAGACGGTGGTGGGAACTGTAACGGCGGGAGTTGGGACGACGGCGTCGACGCCGGAGCCGAAGGTGGTTGTTGTTGAATTATTGAACATAATTATTTGGTGGGGAAAGAGAGATAATGGAAAGTGCTTGTTTACTAAAGTAAGTTTGGTTTTGTCTTCTTTTTTTTTTTTTTTTCTTCTCCGACGAAATGTCAAAATTATATATTTGTATATTTGTAACGACACTTTCGTTAAACAAGCTTACAGGTTGTAGTAGTATATGATAAACTCGTATACAACAATCACGACACTTACATAACAAAGTAAGTAAATTTATTTCATTGTATTATTAATACAGTGATAAAGATGAAGAAGGATCTTCTTTGGTGTTTTGTAATGATGGTTACATGGGATGGGAGATTGGGAGTAGTGGTTGGAAAATTTGGTGGTGGTTTTTGTCGGTGTGCCACCTCAATTCTTTATTCTTTATTTCCCACTTTATATTTGTATATGACACTTGGTTTGGGTTGTGTAAGCTAAATGGGCCAGTGATTTGAGTTACTCTGACTAACGATGGATTTTATCCGGCGCACAATTGTTAAATTATGCATAATGTTATGAATTTTTAAGATGAGTAAAAATTAAAGAGAGTCAAGATCTTTGCCAAATTTGATCGTAAATGAAGATATCTACTTAAATAAAGATGAATATAAATCACTAATAAGATACCTTTTTTATGTGTTTGTTGGCTACTTCTGATAATTGGTTTATGATTGGTATATTAGAATCGTTTAAAAGGATTATACAATTTGTTTAATATGTAGAACTCTATATGTCTTTCTCTATCCAAGGTAACATGTACGTACAGGTAAGGCCTAACCTAAGGAGATATTCCAAAATATTTAGTAGAGAGAGCTTAACCACATCCCACATAAATTAAATCACATGTTCTATAAAAAAAAATCATGAAGCTTTGTTTGATGGAGAAAAAAGCAAGAAAACATATCAAGACCACAAAGATAAAGACAATATAGACTACGATGTAATTAGTTGGTAGATACATATGTATGTTGTTGTTCTTCTTTATTTACCACAAATCCAACAACGTTGGTTAAAAGCCAAAACTCTTTTTCTGCTATCTTCTTATCACCAAAATTTCAACATATTTCATAATTTTCTTTAAACAACAAAATTAAAATTAGAACTAACGACGAAAACAGTTGACGGCGTGTCTAAACAAAAAAAAAACGGGTTAATTAATAAAATAAAAATCATCATCACCGTTAAGTAACGGCGGAAAGTCTCCACGGTGCCATCCAGGGCAGGCGTTTACTTCCGTCGGGGTTCGTATCTTCCTCTCTCCTTCCTCTCTCCAGAAAAAAAAACGAGGAAGAAGAAGAAAATTGAAGATTTTGTTGTGTTGGCGACGATGATGACGATACCACCTGCATCGTGCTCATCTTAGCTTCCTCCTCTTTTTGAGTTTATCTGTATTTATTCCACAAGGGAGGAAAAAAACTCCTTTTTGACTTACATTTGTTTTTAAGAAGAATCTAGAAGATAACAATTGAGGAGCTTCCTGTTATAGGATTCACGATTAGGGTGTTACTTCATCTCATCGGAGTTGTGTTTTTACGGAGGATTTCAGCTGAAATATTGGGAATTTAGGAGTTTAGAGTTGGATTGAGATAAGGAGGGTTGAGGTATAAACTTAAGTGGTTTGGTTCTTTTGTAGCAATTGTTTATGTTTGGGAGAGGAAGATGAGAATTGCAAGTGTTGTTATGGTTATTGGTGCTATGAGACTTGTCTCTGGTGTGAGTTGAAAAAATAGTAGATACTTTGTTTAACGTCTTTTGACTATGGAGAATCATCATCCTTCGACTCTCTTGTCTATGGATTCTAGTGCTTCTTCTCATGAGGAGCTTGATTTGGAGATGAATAATAATAACAGACAATCTCTTCTCTCTGGCCCTCCTGATATCAATTTGCCTCTCTCTGCTGAGCGAAGTCCTCCTCCACAGCCTTGGAACTTGGATTCTTGCGACATTTTGGATGTTGGGTTAGGTTCACAGGCTTATGAGACTGAGAATTACTTGAGTGTTGTGCCTAAGGTTGGGAGGAAATGCGCGAAACGGGTTGATAGTATCTGGGGTGCCTGGTTTTTCTTCAGTTTCTACTTCAAGCCTGCGTTAAACGAAAAATCAAAGGCGAAAATCGTCCGGGATAGCAATGGGATCTCTGGGTTTGACAAGTCGGATTTGAAGCTTGATGTGTTTCTAGTTCAGCACGATATGGAGAACATGTACATGTGGGTTTTTAAGGAAAGACCTGAGAATGCACTCGGGAAGATGCAGTTGAGGAGTTACATGAATGGGCATTCTAGGCAAGGGGATCGCCTGTTTCCTTTTAGTGTTGAAAAAGGTTTTGTAAGGTCTCACAGAATGCAGAGGAAGCACTACAGAGGTTTGTCAAATCCGCAGTGTGTTCACGGGATTGAGCTTGTTCCTTTGCCAAACCTCACATGTCTTGATGAGGAAGAGAGGAAAAGGTGGATGGAGCTTACTGGTCGTGATTTGAATTTCACCATTCCAACTGAAGCTAGTGACTTTGGTTCGTGGAGAAACCTTCCCAACACTGACTTTGAGCTCGAGAGGCCGACACCTTCTTTGAAGAATCCTTCTGCAAGCCACTCTAAGAAATTACTCAATGGATCAGGGCTCAATCTCTCAACTCAACCATCCAACCATTCCAATGGTGAAGCAACCGATCTATCTCCCTCAAGCCACAAGAAGAGGAAGGACTTATTCTCAAATGGGATCCATGAGGAGGAATGTTGCTTAACCGTGAACCCGATACCTCCTGTTATCGAAGCTCACCAGAACGAGCTACCAAATTGGTCAAACGAGTTTACCGGGGCCATGAAAAACGTTTATGGACCTGTTACTGCTGCAAAAACGATATATGAGGATGAAGAAGGCTACTTGATCATAATCAGCCTTCCTTTTGTGGATTTAAACAGCGTTAAAGTCTCATGGAGGAACACCCTCACACATGGAATCATAAAAGTTTCATGCATCAGCACATCGCGCGTTCCATTTATAAAGAGACATGATAGAACATTCAAGTTGACAGATCCAGCCTCTGAGCACTGCCCACCAGGAGAATTTGTCAGAGAGATCCCGTTATCAACCCGGATCCCAGAAGATGCAAACATTGAAGCGTATTACGACGGACCTGGATCAGTTCTTGAGATACTTGTTCCAAAACTAAGAGCTGGCCCGGAAGAGCATGAGGTGCGGGTGTGTCTACGTCCTCATCTCAGTGGAAATGATCTTATGCTGACATAAAAAAGAGAAGCATCAGTCCAGTTTTCTTGTTTTTAGAAGCTTATTATAGGAGTCATCTCTCATTGATATTGGCCACTCATACATAGGCGTTTTCACTGTTTTAATGGGATTTTTCATCACATTGCAATCTGTGTGTACGATTCCTTGGATTCGACCCTACCCGTAGATTCAATTTGTGTTTGTTGTACAAAGATAGAAAATTTGTCATAATTTAAGATAGTACTAATTTACCATAATAGCTCGTTCAAGAAATAAAAAAACAAAACATATCAGATACAATTTGAGGCTACTGATTGAGATCAAGCAAGAGCTGTCGAAGTGCATCCGAAGAGAGAGGTATATTCAGACACTCTTGTCCATCAGAGTTTCTCTTAGTCTTAACCAGCTCATGGTCTTTAAATTCCGTGAGATGTGAGTTCAAAGTCACTTGACTGCTCACAAAGAAGCGTTCCCGAGAGGCTGAGTACAGATCATCAGTGGGCATGCCGTCGTCATCTGGGTGAGAAAGTTGATACTCAGCTAGAATCTTGAAGACGTTTTGAGCGTTTGGCGTTAAACTCTGTAAGACAATGGCTGCTGTTTTAGCAGTTTGGGCTGTGCTTCCCTGTGCAAGAACCAATGGGAAGAATACGCCTTCGACATTGTATGGGGCAAATGTTGGAACATGGTGCCATAGCCAGTTAAACTGTGTATGCACCATTTTCTTGTCCCACACTGCCAAAATAACATAGCCTTAGGTCAAAGAAGCAATACTTTAAAGTATTGGATAGATAGCAGGTGAGCAGAAATAATTGTAATAGAGCCTAGTCATGATGATCAATTAGCAGTTAATTTAGAGAGCGATGGAGAAGAATGCTTACATAATGGAGCGTTGACATGGTCAATAGAGGCAACAATACGTATGTGCGAACAAGAAGCAAGCCGGGCAAGAGTTTGTTGTGATTCAGGATCCCTTAGAGCAGGGCCGTCAATGTTATGGACAACAACACATATGAAGCAGTCTTTATCTTCAGACTGTGGGTCATGTAGAAAGGAAAGAATATCATCTATAGAGCGTGAAGGAAATGTTTCTTGAGCTTTAGACAAGCTCCCAGAACTCTTTCTTCTACACTTCAACAGCTCGGACAGAAGTTCAGCTAATGCTAAAAGAACCTGCATTTGCAACATAGAAAAGAAAATTTTGCTATTACCTTAAGCTAATTTCTTTCCAACATGTGAGAACATAGAGCTGTTTAAGAGAAAGAATTGCTGGGTTCCAAAGTGACAGAAGGGTACCTGTTTTAGATTAACGGAAGGGAGGTAGCCATTGATAACCACAACGGAATAATCAGTCAAAGAAGCAGAAGCAAAATCTTCAATTAAAGCTTTCTTAGATCCAAAGCCATACATTAGAAGGCCAAAGCCACACCTGTAAGCAACAAAAAATGAAATGAGGACACACCAAAGTATGAAAACGAAAATGGAACAGGATTTACTAACTGCTAGAGGAGATATACAGGACAAGGTCTAGGCTCAATGTCAATGTTATATTGCTCTCAATAGTTTCTATCATATGTGATATTTCAGATTCTAACTTGTAAGGTTCTTGTATCTAGGAAAGAGGAGGATATGCTTGTCAAAAGAAAAAACCTTTTCTCACCTGAGCTCAAAGACCCACTTTGGGTACATAGTTTTGTAATCACCCATAAGCTCAGAAATCTCATCGGCGTGCTTCATTTGGATATTAGATGCTGTTTCTCTAAGCTCCTGAAACACACATAGCGTATCTGCATCAGCTTGTTAAGGGAAGCATTTATCACCAAAAGCATAATTTGGAAGAGAACATCCAAAAAATTTCACCTGCTCATCAACGATATGAATATCAGAGAGCTTGTGGGCTGATCGCTTACTCGCCCCACCCAATTCTTTTGCCAAAAAGTAGTTTCGTGAGAACCCACACTCGTCTTCTTCGATGTTGTCAATATCCTCCATCTTTGTTTGCACAAAACAGTGAACAGTAATAAGAGAGTAATCTAGAATTTTTCAAACACTGAGTAAGAAATTAACAACATAGCAATGCCTGAACAATTAATCAGTAACTCAATTCACCCAAATCTATGCAGGGAACGAGAATCACCTCTACAGAATTGGGACACTACACGAACAAAATCACGGCAGCGAATGACTCGTGGATTCGATTGGGCCGATTAGATCGCCGGTAAGAACTTCGACGATAAGATTTAGCTGCCGGAGACCAAATAAAAATTGACCTACGATGACGATGAGATGCAGTCTCGATTTTCCCGCGTCTTTTTTTCTTCGTCGTTTTCCCGGTTCCAACTCGACGTCGTCGTTTCACAAGTATAAAATTATATACGGTTCAGATTCCATTATCGGATATGATAACAGATCCAACGGTCAGCATTGAAGGATTTTTCTCAGTCTCCATGGCTTAACGGCTTAACCTCGTTCTTCTCTATTTCACCTAGATTCGACATTCATATTTATACTACTTACTTTTTTCGTTACATTCATATTTATACTTCTTACTTTTATTTAACCTACTTTAGTTTCTAGATAATTGTACTTCAATCCACATTTCAACTAATCAAATATAACATTTCTTACTTGCTTTTTAGAAATACATATGAGATCTTTACTAGTCTGAGTTCCTCAGTTCATATCCCTTGTGTGATGCTTAGGAATTTTAAAACTAATTATATATATGCAGCCTGCCACATAGAATAGTTTGTATTTATATACGTTGATTTACCGGCCATTGAAATATTTTAGTCTCAATAATATACCACAAGATCAAACAAATTAAACACTTACGAATCTCTCTGATAATCATAATACCATAACTTGTGATTATTGTGAAAAGGTGATGAATCGTGTACCATTAGCTATAGCGCTGATATTATGATATTAACAACTATATATATATATGACTTCAGTACGTACTCTAGAGTTTAAACATGATATTGAATAAAAATTAGGCTCCAAATGTTTACGATCTAATAAGTATTTGGAATGCTCCGCTCCATATATACAACGTAACCATTCTTTTTTTTTTTTAACCAATACATAAATTAAAAAGCTCAAACTCCATTAAAGAGGAGTAGTTACAGGAAGAAGGTAGATCCTTTGCCAAAGAAACAACCTCAAAGATTATTACAAAAGAAACAACATGAAGAGAAACAAAAAGAAGATTGGTACGAAGCTCTCTGCAAACTGCCAAGATAACGTCGAGCTCTATTGCATAGCCGACGACATTGAGGAGAAACAAAGATTCTCCACAATCCGCAAAATAAGCTAGCCTAATGTTATGATGGAGGAGATTGATGATACAGCAGTGGAAAAATTGATAAAACGTAACCATTCTAAGCTTCAATAATAACTAACTAAATCTTGTTATGATGCAGGAGATTGATGATATAGCAGTGGAAAAAAAATTCAAGCAACAATGTGAAAGGTGTAGGCGTGTAGAGGTAGCCAGGTAGATTACGAAGAGATAGAAGTTAAGAAAATTATAGTTGAGATTTTAGAGGCAGTAGGAAGAAGAAAGGACTATGAGAGCTTCTGATAATTGGAAATTTACAAGCAACAAGTTGTCAAATGGGACGACGACTAGTGGTTTCAACACTAGTCTCATTCAAGGACACATTGAAAAGAATACAGCGAAAACTATTGTGGGAGACAATGTTTGAGACTAGAAACGATGATTGATTTATTTACTAGTGATATATTGGTATCCAGCTATGATGAAACTTTCACACAGGTTTATCCAGCTAAGACGAAACTTAGTTTTTTTTTTTTTTTTTTTGTTTGTCATCAGACGAAACTTAGTTATGCACAAGATATTAGCGCACTTAATAATCAAGAACGAGCAAACAAAATTAATTGTTTGTAGCTATTCAAATTTGGTAGTGATATACAATGAAAATATTAGCATAAAAACTAGAATGTTTTAATTTATATATGTTGAATTTAGAGCAATGTTTTATACTAATAAAGGTTTTTGTTTTTGTCTACTATAATTTGGAGCTCGTTTAAAATATTTTTAGCAGGGGAAGGAAAAAAAACAATATTAATATTGGAATTTTTCAGTGAAGGTGCCGCGAACCCCGCACGTGCCAAAAAAAAAACGCACCAAAAACAAAAAATTTCCAAGTTTATTAGCAAAACGATTGAGCGAAAAAACGCGTTGGTGTATCATCAGAATCTGGACCTGAATCAGATCTATTCGGGTCGGGTCGAATTAGTAGCTGATCGGAGAACCGGCATTATGGCGGCAGCGAGAAGATTACGGGCTCTCCAATCCCAGCCGGAGAACAAGGTGTGTGTCGATTGCTCCCAGAAGAATCCACAATGGGCTTCGGTTTCATACGGCATCTTCATGTGCTTGGAGTGCTCAGGGAAGCACCGTGGCTTAGGTGTTCACATCTCCTTCGTCAGATCCGTCACCATGGATTCATGGTCTGAGATCCAGATTAAGAAAATGGACGTCGGAGGCAACGAGTGTCTCAACAAATTTCTGGCTCAATACGGGATCGCTAAAGAGACCGATGTCATTGCCAAGTACAATTCCAACGCCGCGTCTGTGTATCGAGATCGGATCCAGGCTTTAGCTGAGGGAAGGCAGTGGAGAGATCCGCCGGTTGTGAAGGAATCGGTTGGTGGTGGAGGCATGAATAAGAAGCCTCCGTTGTCTCAGGGAGGTGGTAGGGATTCTGGTAATGGTGGATGGGATAATTGGGATAATGATGATTCATTCAGATCTACGGATATGAGGCGGAATCAATCGGCGAGTGATTTTAGGTCATCGGGAGGTCGTGGTGCTCCGGCTAAGTCGAGATCGTCGGAGGATATATACTCGCGGTCTCAGCTGGAGGCCTCGGCGGCGAATAAGGAGAGTTTTTTCGCGAAGAGGATGGCTGAGAATGAGTCTAAGCCTGAGGGACTTCCTCCTTCTCAAGGAGGTAAGTATGTTGGGTTTGGATCTAGCCCTGGTCCAGCTCCGAGAAGCAATCAACAAGGTGGTGGTGGTGGTGATGTTTTCTCTGTTATGTCTGAGGTAAAATTAGATGCTTTTTTTAGAGTGATTTGATTAGATGTTGAGTGACTTCTCTGTTTATCGTGTGAATGATTGTGTTTGTTTTACGTTGTACTTACAAATAGGGTTTTGGAAAATTGTCTCTTGTTGCTGCATCAGCTGCGAATGTTGTGCAGAGTGGCACCATGGAGTTCACTTCCAAGGTACTTCTTTTATCATTCTGCTTTGGTGATGTGCTCGCTTTGTTAGGACGTAATCATTCAGCTCACTTCTTGGTAACAATCTGTAGTCTTAGTTATTTCATAGCCGTGTCAACTTAATGTTGAAATCTAAGTACCGCTGTGCTCAATACTCTGTTAGGATATCTCATTTTCAACATTTTTAAGTAACAGAAAGTTAGACTCCTGTCTAGCTGCATAATGTTCTTCAGGCTTACTGTATTTTGTCTCTATGCCTTTGCAAAATCTCTAGTGAGGTCCACTAAAACTCTGAATAGCATAATGCATGATGCTCTCTATACTTGTCAAATACTGCTGACAAGAAAATCTTGGATTGTATGATAAGAAAATTTTGTTTCATTTCAGGTCAAAGAAGGTGGCTTAGATCAAACGGTCAGTGAGACTGTTAATGTTGTTGCGAATAAGACTACAGAGATAGGACAGAGGACATGGGGGATCATGAAAGGAGTAATGGCTATTGCTTCACAAAAGGTTGAAGAGTTCACTAAAGAAGAAGCATCAACCTGGAATCAACAGAATAAAAACGAGGGCAACGGTTTCTACCAGAACTCTGGGTTTGGAAACAAAACAGCAAATTCATCTTTTGGAGGGTCACAGTCGTCATCATCAAGTGGTCAAAACAACAGTTATCGGAACTCGAATTCTTGGGATGACTGGGGAGAAGAGAAGGATACCAAAAAAGAAGCAGCACCAAAGGTGTCGACGTCTAATGATGATGACGATGGCTGGGCTGGTTGGGATGATAATGATGCCAAAGATGATGACTTCTATTATCAAAGTGCAGGCGCTAAGAAATCTGTAGGTCACAACGGGAAATCAGACACTGCTTGGACCGGTGGAGGGTTTCTCTAGCGGTAAGCACTAAACACCAATCAAGTTGAAAACTACTCCCAACACTTTAATGTCAATACGTTTGCAATAACACGAATTTGCTAATCACAGGTGTTTCAGGATGATGGTGAATGAAGTTGTACAATTAAGGAAAAGCAGAGGCTGCGGTTTTAGTGCTCTGTCACAAGAGAGAGCAGAGTGGTTATCTCAACCATATTAAGCCATCACAGGTCCTTCTTTTCACATATCAATTGCTTTGGCGATCAATCAAATCGATCGTCACTATTTGTTCTTCTACAATATAGTTTCATTTATATTTGTACAAGCTTTATAGAGGACGGCTTACTGAACCATTCGGGTTAGTCTTCAGCTCTTTTTTTTTTTGAGATTCAAACTTTTATTTTTCCTGAAATCTGTAATGATCCACAAAAACAATTTTTTTCCTTTTTATTACTGTTATCTTTCTCATTCACATACTATATATTTGCTTGTCCGGTTACTATGTTACGCAATATCGTTTCCTAGTTCATAATAATTTCTAATTGTCTGAACTCTGAACTAATGAAAATAAGTTTAGAATTTTGAAGTTTGAAACTTAAAGAAGGCTACGTTTAACGTTTGCTTAACGTATACGATGCAACTTGATTTATGTATTCATTATAAATGTCATATATTTCATTTGTCTCTCAGACAGTCACACGTTATGTGTTCGATCATACAAACTGGACCAGTTCACACTTCCATTCAATAATCCGACATCCCTGAACCGGGACAAGACTTTTCAAAAAATTTAAGTAATTATGAGTTCTTATATTTATTTTTATTTTTTTGTCAACGAGTTCTTATATTTTTTATAATAAAATTTTGGTCTTACTGAAAATCCTAAATTATTTCAAATCAATAAAAAGTTTTACAAAAATCAGTCAAATCTACTTAATAAAAAATCATTGCCCTAATAAGTAATAACGCATACGTTTGGATTTGTTTCACTATATGATTAAGTAGGAGATTACATACTTTTCAAGTCATTCAACAAAAAATGTAAGCATTAATATTGTAAAAGCTGTCAAATGAAAGCTTAATGGACCACATGTGGACAGCAAACTCTGTTCTAATTCTAATCTACTCACGCGTGAGCCTATTTAAAGCCACACAAAGTTCCTTACCTGTGTATATCCCTCTCTTTCTCTCTCTCTCTCTCTATTTCTTCACCAATTCTTCTTTTTCTCGTTCACCAACAATATTCTAGGGTTTATTATTGGTTTCTCTTCATTCTCTCCTCTAAAATATTTTTCGAGAAAGTGAGAGAGATCATGGGGCTATATGGAATGGTAACAGGGAAAGCAGGAAAGAGTGGATTTGGATCAGCTTCAACTGCTGAAGATGTCACTCACTCCATTGATGCCAATCATCTCACTGCCATCATCACAGGTTCTGCTTTCTTTCTTTTTTGTTTCTTTCATTATATCTGATATTTTTTCTTCTTCTCTTACAAATCATGAAAAGAGGAAAAGCCAAGCAAATCTAGCATTGCCAAACAAATCTAGTTATACGTTTTTGGTATCTTTGTTTTCCTGTTCTGCCAAAAAAGACAAAAGAATAAACAAATACTTGTCAAAATGACTATAGATATAATTAAGGTAACTATAAATAGTTTTTATGGTGGAAGAAAAAGTCAAACTTGGGATTTTGTGGGAAATAAATATAAAGGGATTTTTTTTTCCATTTAAACAACCGAAAATTTAATTTCCTTTTTTTTGGTCAACAAAAAAAAAAAATTCCTTTTTTTATATTGTAAATAACCAAAATATTAATTCTTAATTTTCTATTTTCTCTATAATTAAGACTGAGATAGCAAAACAAAAAAAAAAATTTATATACATATCAAACTAATAAAATAGAAAATAGCAAATATATAGTATGACATAAATTTAATTTCATCTATGCATGCATCTTAATTTGTAAAAGACACGAAAGTACGATACGAATGTTATAGTTGTACGTTGCTTCATCCGTTTGTAGGATTATTCTTTTTTGTTTTGTCTGGAATATCTTGAAATGATTTAAAAAAAACTGCAAACGAATGGGAAACAAAAGGTGGAACAAGTGGGATTGGACTGGAGGCAGCAAGAGTGTTAGCAATGAGAGGAGCTCATGTCATCATTGCTGCAAGAAACACAAAAGCTGCTAATGAATCTAAAGAGATGATTCTTAAGATGAACCCTAATGCTCGTATCGATTATCTTCAGCTCGATCTCTCTTCCACCAAATCAGTCAGATCCTTCGCCGATCAGTTCCTTGCCCTTAACCTCCCTCTCAACATACTCATGTACGTTTGAGTATTCATTTTGATTTCATTGTTTTTTTTTTGTCTCTCTTTTGGAGTGATTAAGAGAGTTGATGATGTTATTATGTTTGTGTCTTTTTGAAATATTAGAAACAATGCAGGAGTTATGTTTTGTCCTTTCCAGCTTACTGAAGATGGGATTGAATCGCAATTCGCAACAAACCACATTGGTAAGATTCATATTTAAATGTTTCCTTGTCAGAAGACTATATGGAGATGCACAATATTTATGATCAAAACATCATGTTAAGTACATGAATTCTAGAGAAATATGCTAAAGTCAATAAACCCTATTAAAAAATTAACTTACTTGAGTTAGTGTAATCTATATTTATGCTATAATATAATGGATAGTCCAGGTCATTTCTTGTTGACGAATCTGCTTCTGGAGAAAATGAAGAGTAGCGCAAGAGAAAGTGGAATCGAAGGAAGGATTGTGAATCTGTCATCTGTTGCTCATACTTATACTTATCCCGAAGGTATCAAGTTCCAAAGCATCAACGACCCTGATGGGTAAGTTTTTAATTAGCTACTTGATACATATATATTGATCAACTTGAGGTTAATTTTCTTAAAACTAAGATTGTATATGGTATCATTATTTAGATATTCGGACAGAAGGGCTTATGGACAGTCCAAACTCGCAAACTTGTTGCACTCCAATGCACTCTCTCGTAGACTAAAGGTAATATATCTCTTTACATACATATATAACATGCGATATATGCCATAATAAAATGATCAATATGTATAAACTAAATTACAATGTGGTTTGGTGTATAGGAAGAAGGTGTGAACATCACAGTAAATTCGGTACATCCTGGACTTGTCACCACTAATCTCTTTCGCTACTCCGGTTTAGGAATGAGTACGTACCAATTCTCTATTTCTTCATTCCTACGTACACTTCAATCTTGATCATTTTCCCCTAAACTCGACATTTATTTACGTATGTTCAGAGGTCTTCAAGGCTATGACTTTCCTCTTGTGGAAAAACATACCTCAGGTGATTTTAAAACCTTTTTTAATTTTTGTTTTCTTTCCTTCGAATTTTTCTTATACTACGAGATTTTATAGTTAACGTTGTTTTTGTTTTTTTTTGGGTATTATTGTTATTTTGTTAGGGAGCAGCTACTACATGCTACGTCGCACTTCATCCTGATCTCAAAGGCGTCACAGGGAAGTACTTCGCCGACTGCAACGCCATCACTCCGAGCAAATTCGCCACCGACAATTCTTTCGCCGATAAACTTTGGGATTTCAGTGTCAAACTCATCGATTCTCTCCCTCACTAAAATGTACCAATCAAATGTATCCTTCGTTCTTAATATTGTTGTTACATTAATTGAAATATCTTTTCATCACCTCATATTTTCGTTATGGAATACAATATATGTTTAGTGAAAACGTTGTCCATTGTGTAAGAATCGTATAAAAGTATTAAAAACACACAACTGTTTGTGTAAGAAATAACATTATTTTCATCTAGTAATCTATTTATTTAATTTCTCCAAATGAAATTTAGAAATTAAGAAACGTATATTATTACAAAGGTTATAAAAAGAAAAAAAATGCACTAATGAGAATAGGTGTCAAGTCAACACTGTATAATGGGCCTATACTAGTGGGTTTCTTCAGCTTCCCAAAGGCCCATCGTTCGTACGACGACGGCGGAAAGAGCAACAACAATCGCTGCAAAAACCGGCGGCACAACGAGGTCCATCTTCGACCTCCGGAAAAGATTCGCCGGAAGACACAACACCTCCGTGGGAAGATCCAACGGAACCAAAATGGCTGCGTCGGAACCGCACCGCCGCGAGAACCCCGCGGAAGAAGCAGAGGAAGACGGGTAAATCGCCGACACGAATGCGAATTCCGGTGCGAGAGAGATGATCGCCACCGTGGTAGTCAGAAACAACGTCCACGTGGCGCCGTAGACGAAAAGCGGAACCCGCCAGGCGAATCGGTGAGTCAGAGATGAGAAAAGATTGCGAATCATTTTAGGTTTGAAGTTTTTTTGTTTTTTTAAAGGTTTCAACTTTATCTCTCTTTACTCTTTATGGGTTTGGAGTTCGATACCGATGGTAAAATAGTACTTGTGCCATAGAAAATGGAGTAGCTTCGATGAAGGAGATAAGTAGAGAAGAGAAGATAACCTAATCTCACCTGCTGCTCTTATTAGTTTTGCTAACGACGAATTGAGGATAAACTTTGAAACGACCACATTAATCGCCGTTTAAACTAGAAGAAGTTAGTCAGATTCACATTCACACCTATGCATCGTTTGCTGATTGTAATGTTGTGTTTTGGGATAATTTACTGTTAAATTATGCTCATTTAGGACAAAATTTAGCTGTCGGAGACTAAAAGTTAAGTATTTGACGAAGACTAATGTTTGTGATAGCTCACATAGGACAGACAGACACCAATAGAGGTAAATTTACAAACAAATCAAAATGTCTCATATGTGGTATGACTTCCATTGGCTCAAACACACCACACCACTTTATGTGCCGGTTGTTTGGAGTTTTGCTAGGGGTTTAATAAATTAAATAAACTAAAACTCAAGGTAAAGAATTTTAGAGTGTGAGAAACTTTTTGGACTTTTTCTTTTGGGGTTGTTATAATACAAAAGTTTGATATGAGAAAACACCTAGATTTGAAGGTTTGAAACAAAGTTAACATCATTCCATCTTTTAAATATATAAATATTTATACGCGTGAATATTTTAATCAAAATAAAATTTCAAAGTATTTAATATGTTTGATAAGTATTTTAATATGTTTCTTTTTCTTGCGAATCTGAACAAATTTTCTTTTAATATATTTTTAAAAATTTCAAATCCTTACATTTTAAAATACAATAAACTCTATTCAAACGAAAATGATAACACGTTGTTTGTTACTACATTTCTATTTGAAAAATACAGTATGTTTCATAAAAAATCTATTAAAAACCCATATAATTTATTTTCTTTTTATTTACTATGAAAATAAAAATATTCCAAATCCAACACCCAATCTTTTTTCCAAAGTGTAGGAAATGATTTTAAAATGTTTGTTTTTTTATACTAAAAATACTTAAAATTTTGTAAAAAAAATATTTGTGGGATTTTAGATGTTCTTTTTTTTTTGGTAGAGAAATATTCTAAATTTTGTTTAATACTAAACAAAGACAGATTTTAATTAATATAATAATAAATGGCCTACATATACACGTGGATATTCACAAAGTAAGAAAAAAAAAACAGAACAGAAAATAAAATGATTGTTCTCTTCTCTTCTCGTACCTTCCTTCCAAGATGTCATCAGCAACTGCCACGTTTCCCTTCCCCATCTTTTTCCTTTTTTTTTTCTTTCTTTCCCTTTACTTAAATAAAAGTCACCCCCACAAGTTTCAGTTTTTTCTTAAAACAACCTCCATACTTTTTAATTCTTTTAGATTTCCCCCTAGAATCACCACAATCTAAAAAAAAAGATCCAATTTTCCACTAATAAATTTTTTAATTACAATATATAGTCAACTCATAAATATTAATATAATTTCTGAAAATAAACAAAAAAAAATAAAAATTACTAAACATTATTAAAAAGGAAAACTGAATAGCAATTAGTTAAAAAGATACTAAAAGTTAAACCAATTAGGGACTGTTTTGTATTTTTCTTTCAATTTGGATATACTACTGATTAACTATTATTTCCTTTTCCTAAAAATTACAAATATATAAAAATATCTGTTTTTCTGTTTTTTTTTTTTTTTTTTTCTCTTCTAATCTTTCTCTCTGCTTTTGCTTTGAAAAGTAATCTGGACCGCGAACAAAGCTTTTCGTTTTCTGGTTCGTTGCCGCCTTGCACGTTCCTTCTTCTTCCTTCTCTCTCTCTCCCACCTTATCTCCTTCCCCTTTTACCCTAACCCTAATTTTCTTCGCCGTCCTCTCTTATCTCTAACCCAGTTTCGTTCCCTATTCAAATCTTCCAGCCTTATCTACAGATCTTCTAGATCCGTAATTCTCTACTTTTTGATTGATTCTTCTACCCCCAAACTTTTAGTATTGTCTTCCTCGTTTGATTCGTATATGAAATGATTTTAATTTCTTCTGTAAATTTCATCATCTCCGGATTGATTTAGATTTTTTTTTTACTAAAACCCATTTGTATTCCAGAGCTCTTCTCCGAGGAATCAGAATACAAGTTTACGGATTGGATACTGGAACTGTTTTTGGATTTGGAACTGTTCAACCGCTTACGTGATTCAAACCACAAGGCTCAGATCTAACTTTGGTTAGTTAGTGTTAGTGTTGTTCTATATATTGGATGCCACGGTGCGATGGGAGAAGGAACAGTTTGTTTAGAGATGCCAATGGAAGAGATCATGGCGGAAGAGAAGATGTCATCATCAATGAGTCAATTGAAAAGAGAGCGTCTTGATACTACTGATGAAGGTGTCAAAGGAGATCACTTTCCTAATAAGAAACAAGCCAAAGAAGCTTCTAACGATGACATTACATCGGAGATTTCAAATCCCGTCGCTTCTCCGGTTGAAAGCACATCTCTTTTCCGCGATGTCTCTAGCCAGCCGGTGAAACCCGGTTTAGATGAGCCCGTCGAGTGCTCCGGGAGTGATTTTGGTTCTGAGGAGACTATAAGCGACGGAGAACGTGGTGCAACAGAGCATTCCAGTGATGTGTTACCGTCTCGTTTTGTGTTGGAGATTCCTAAGCATCTTAGCTCGACTGGAATCACGAAAATCACGTTTAAGTTGAGTAAACCTAAGAAGGAATTTGATGAGCTGCCTTTGCCCGTGATAAAGGATCATACTTGGGACGGTGGTGTTGTGAAGATGCCCAAGAAGATTGTTTCTATAAGCTACCCATCTAATGTGAAGAAGCTATTGGAAACTGGTATTATCGAAGGCGCTCGAGTGAAGTATATTTCAACCCCACCGGTGGTAAAGTCTGAATCTTTGTGTTTCTTATCGACTATAAGCTTTGATATTTTCATTTTGGGGTAATTTGTTGGTGACTGATACACTTTTTATGACCTTCAGAGAGAGCTTCAGGGGATAATCCATTCGGGTGGATATTTGTGTGGCTGTACGAGCTGCAATTTCTCGAAAGTGAGTTTCTTTCAGATCGTTATTTTTTGGTTTTGTTGTTTATATGATTATTTGTTCTGTGTGTTTTAACGATGTCATATTTTACTATGCAAAAAGGTTTTAAGTGCGTATGAGTTTGAGCTGCATGCTGGTGCAAAAACCAGACATCCTAATAATCACATATTTTTGGAGAATGGAAGGGCGGTTTATAACATAGTTCAAGAACTGAAGACTGCTCCTCGTGATGTTCTCGAGGAAGTGATAAGGAATGTAGCTGGTTCTGCTCTGAGTGAGGAGGGCTTCCAAGCTTGGAAAGGTGATGGCCAGGTGTCTAGATTGTTGGTGCATCTATGCGCTCTCCATAGATTCAGTCATTTTCTTTTTGATTAATAGTACTGAGCCTAATATGCTGTTATTTCTTGCAGCAAGCTTCCAACAAAGTAATAGTGTGTCTGACCGGAACTATAACACGGAACATTCCACTGTCAGGTACTATCATTGTGGTTTACTACTTGATCTGTAATTGGGGAGTTTATTTGAGATGATAATCTGTGATACTTTTGGTTTTAGATAGCTTTTGGTTAATGCAGTCTAAGTTGTCATTTTGTGTTACGATCTTAAAGCTGCAGTTATCTTGGTCCTGGTCCTGGTCTTGATGAGAGTCAGAGCCTTACTCCATGCTCTGTGGAGAACCACTATTTTCCAGAGAAAACATATGCGAAGAACACATTAAATGAGCCGAAGCGGATAGCAAAAAAGTATGCATCTTTGATACTTTCACTGACAAATTCATTACTGTAGTAATCTAGGTATTTATGGTCAGTATGGGCTATTATATATTGAGCTATGGAGATTAATTTGGTGCTAATCCTGTAGGCCTGCTTCTCATGCTACGGGTTGTCATAAGAAAGTTTCTGAAGGAAGCAATAGGAAGAGGTTTGTGTTGCTTTTTTGATCAACCTCATCACTTGTGTTTTTCTGTTAGCATTTGAATCTCTAATTGCTATTCGGCATTGATGAAAAAGATACAATTCTCTATATCTAGGGACAATGATTTACATCGGTTGCTGTTTATGCCTAATGGGCTTCCGGACGGGACTGAATTGGCTTACTATGTGAAAACGCAGGTTTGTTATTGTAGACAAATAACTTACTGCATATCTTCTCCGAAATTTGAATTGAACTTAGTTTTGTTAACTTTTCCCCCCTACAGAAACTACTACAGGGTTACAAGCAAGGAAGTGGTATAGTATGTAGCTGTTGCAGCAGAGAGGTAATGGCTATGTTGATTGTCTATCATACTCAGTTTGAACTTTGGATATGATTGTACTTATGTTTTGTATTTATTTACCACAGATTAGTCCTTCACAATTCGAAGCGCATGCTGGAATGGCTGCTAGGCGACAACCGTGAGTAATCCAATAACATATATATATTCCTTAATGTTTGAATGTGTATCTAAAGTTTTTTGTATCTTTTACAGTTATCGTCATATCTATATCTCTTCCGGGTTGTCATTGCATGATATAGCCATGTCTTTGGCCAATGGACATGTCATTACAACTGGTGATAGTGATGACATGTGTTCAATTTGTGGGGATGGTGGAGATTTGTTACTTTGTGCTGGATGTCCTCAAGCATTTCATACAGGTAGGTGTAGGATACTACTGCTGGAGTATAGTACTCTTGCTTGTGTTACTCTACTATATAAAACATGTGTCTAGGTTTCAAACTGAAAGTAGCTGAAGCACAAATTGTTAATGGTTTCCTCAATCGTAATGCATATGGAACTCTTTATTAGCTCTCTTAAACCATTTTCTGTTGAGTGTAAATTTTAGTTTAATGTAAGTGTGTCAGGGACAGTTTTGCTTATATATTAACTCTCGTATTTTTCTCTGGTTCTGATCTTTCATGTCTCTTTTCATATGCAGCTTGTTTGAAATTTCAGTCTATGCCTGAAGGTACTTGGTACTGTTCAAGCTGCAATGATGGAACTATCTCTAGTAAAAAGGCTACTGCTACTGATCCTTCTGGCAACTTCAAGCCTATAGTTATAAGACTGACAAGAGTCGTTAAAGCTCCAGAAAGCGAAATTGGTGGCTGTGTGTTTTGCAGGTTGGTTGCATTCCTGTATTCAATTTTTTTAGTATGGATTTAAACAGTTGTAGAAAAACTAAATACATGTGTAAGTCACTGCAATAGGCAGTTTGATTACTTTGCATGATGTGGAATTACATGTGGATTATTGCTTGTTTCATTTTTGAAGCATATTAAGGTGCCACTTTCTATGCATGTGTTGTGCGCCAGTGGTGCCTAATCCTTAATGTGTTTCACTCTTGTTTATCATTGATAGGTCCCATGATTTTAGCATTGGAAAGTTTGATGATAGGACTGTTATTCTCTGTGACCAGGTATTCACTTGATTCCTGATTTCTTTTAATCAATTCTTCCAATTACCAGTTCAGCCTTTTCTGATAATCCCTTTCTTCTTTGAATTTGAAGTGTGAGAAAGAGTATCATGTTGGTTGCCTCAGAGCGAATGGGCTCTGTGATTTGAAAGTAAGTTGTGTAAGGCTGGCTCGTTCTGCTTTGTATTCATGGGGTCATTCATCTTTTCTGAACTTTCTTTTTCCTTGAATGCTGTAGGAAATTCCGCAAGAGAAATGGTTCTGCTGTAGTGACTGCAGCAGGATTCACACGGCAGTTCAGAGTTCTGTTTCTTGTGGGCCGCAAACTATTCCTACACCTTTGTTAGATATGATACGCAGAAAAGACAGAGAAAAAGGAATATTTACAGATAATGGGGATATAGTCGAATGGAGGATACTTAGTGGAAAGAGTCGATACCCAGAGCATCTGCCCTTGCTTTCACGAGCGGCTGTTATCTTTAGGGTATGGCTTGACTTCAGATATGTTCCAAAAATGTTTTGATTTTATTACTTGTTAAAGATGTGCCCCGGGGCTATATATGTTGAGCCACTTTCTCGCGTATAATTTTGACCTAAAAGATGCACCCTAATTCTTTCCTGTTTAATCATCTAGGAGTGCTTTGATCCCATTGTTGCGAAGTCTGGCCGTGATCTCATTCCTGTCATGGTGTATGGGTAAGAAGCAACGACTTCACAAACTCTAATATAATAGCCATGTTTTGGCAGTGGTTGATTGTCCTTCTAATTCTAATGATATATTTGCAGGAGAAATATATCTGGCCAGGAGTTTGGAGGAATGTACTGTTTGGTTCTGATTGTAAAGTATGTCCTATTTCTGTTTATTACTGTTATTTTTTCCTCTTACAACTTCTTGGTCTTCTATGCTAATTGCTTTTTCTCATGCTGTTCGTTTAGTTCTCTTGTTGTTTCTGCTGCGTTGCTGAGAATATTTGGTCAGCAAGTTGCTGAACTTCCAATTGTAGCTACAAGCCGAGAGTACCAAGGAAGGGTAAAGCCTTTGTACATGTGATGTTTTTTGGAAGTATCTCAAGTATTTTTTTTTTTTTTTTGCATATAGATTAAATTACTCTTATTCTGTGAATGGTCATTAGGGATACTTCCAAGGACTGTATGCTTGTGTAGAGAATCTTCTTTCTTCTTTAAATGTTGAGAACCTGGTCCTTCCGGCAGCTGAAGAAGCCGAGTCTATATGGATCAAGAAATTTGGCTTTACAAGGATGGCTGAACAGCAAGTAAGTGTAGTTTTTATTTCCTGTATTACGTTTTGATATGCTATAGAATAGTGAGTTTGTTTAGGATTCAAAAAATAGTTTGAATTATAGATTTGGTTAGTAAGTGTTGGAATCCAGTTTGGTAATAAGCAGCAAGAAGCAATAACAATGGTGTTTTTTTGCAGTTGCAGGAGTACCAAAAGGAAGTGCAGCTTACAATCTTCAAAGGAACCTCAATGCTGGAGAAGAAAGTACCAAAGACGAGTTGTTTATCAGAATCAACAACTCTCATCTGATCTGATATCTTGAAAAGATTGGTCTGGGATTTTTTTTGGTGTTTGGGATCTTTCCTCTTCTTTGTTTTTGTTTTCTAGAAGATGGAGCAGTTTTTTGGGGTATATTTTTTTTTTTGTAATATTTGGTTCTTTTTTTGAATATAGATTGTAGGTTTACAAAGGATGAGTCCCCAGAACAGTTCCATGGTTTGTATAGAGACCAAAGAGAAGAATAAAACAGATAAATAGAAACAGATATATAAACATGTTCGTGGGATTATTAGCTGACCTGTTAACCAGAAAAAAAAATCATTTCGTATTATTTTTCTTTCGAAACGTTTGTGGAAATGTTATGATTTGGATGGTGTTGCTACTCTCTCTTATGGAACAATCGAAAAACTTCAAACTCTGTTTGAAACAATCTTCATTCCAGTTACATATATGATATATCACATATGTTCATCTTTGTTAACTAATATGTGAAACAGAGGAAACGTCGACGTTTTGATTGATTAAAAAGAAATGTGTGTGTTTTATTTAGTTAAACCTTTAATGCCAAATCCTTGTCTCACTTGCTAGTTGATACGATGGCGTTCTCTTCCAGCTTTCGCCGTCTCTTTGCCGGAGCCAACAGCCTCTCGTCTTCTCCATCCTCCTGCGTTCGCCACTGCTCAACTCTTACGTCTCCCAGACTCTTCGTTAGCGGTATTTTCTTTCTTTGAATTGTCTTTAGTTTTAGTCAGAAATTAATTTCAGCGTTTTTGGGTGTTGTGGTATAGATGATGTCGATATGAAAGCTAGGGATGATTCTAGCCATGTTCCCTTATAGATGATAAATGTTTGTTTATGTGGATCAGTGTGGAACATTTTGAGAAATGATCATTCTCCTACTTCTTCAGTGTTAAGTAAAAATGAGAAGGGTATATAAAATGGACATTAGTGTGAAAGGGTCTTTGACCATTAGGTAAAGTGAGAAACTTTTGGCTTAGGGAGGGATTAGGATCATTGATCTTATCAATCAGATTCATCTTGTGTTTGGAATCAACATGAAGGTTGAGATCTACATGCCAATTTTCCATTTTTCTGATAAAATGAATTTAGTGGTTAGTGAGGCTCTGGGAGGCTTGTGGTGAGTGTGCTAATCGTCTTTGATATGGAACTCATATGGATGTTCTGAGTTATGAAATGCATCTAGGACCGTATTTTGTTTGCTTTGTTAGACTGTTTTAGGCCTGAAGATAAAGAGTGTTCTCATTACATGTACTCTTGTATCTTTGGTGTGCCTTGAATAGGTCTGTCCAGATTAACAACAAATGAAAAGCTTCAGGATGCATTTGCTTCTTTTGGGGAGCTCGTGGATGGTAATGCTACTCTCTCTCCTTATTCCCATCATATCTCAACATATAGAGCCTCAACTCATAGATTTTGTTTCGCTGTTGCAGCGAGGGTGATCACAGACAGAGAAACAGGGAGATCAAAGGGTTTCGGTTTTGTGACATATGCAACAATAGAAGATGCAGAGAAAGCCAAGAAAGGAATGAATGCAAAGTTCTTGGATGGTTGGGTGATCTTTGTGGATCCTGCAAGACCTAGAGAACCAAGACGGCCTCAGCAGGAAACTCCTCAATCTTATTCTGGATCTGGTTACACAACCAACAAAACAATCGGCTGGTGTAAATGAACAAAACCCAACTACTTATGTATGAAATAAAATTGGATTCTTGGAGCCATTCATCTATTTGGAGGCAAAAGGCATATCCTTTGGATCTTAAGTTTTATGTTTTCGAGATATCTATCTATCTATCATATGATGCAATATCAGGTTACAAAAACTGAAATCCTAACAACAAATGATTCTCGCTTCACTTTTAAACTATCATTACAAACGCAGAATCACTAAAAGCTGGATGGCAAGACAGAAGATGTTTATACAAATCAAAGATTTGAAAAGGATAATGATTGACACAATATAATCCAAGTAGAAAAGTCTAAAACGAAACGTTTTAATTTCTCACAGCCTCCCTCCGTCCCTCTGCCAAGGTGACTCTCCCCGTCCCTGTCACTGTGACTTTCCTAAAAAGAAAGGTTTCGATTTTCAGACAACAGTACAAACATAAGTACAATGTCAATGTGACAGGGATTCTCGATCCTTATTAGTCATTAATTTCTATCGTTTATGCAATTTGGTTTTGGTTTAATTTACAATTGATCCCGATTCAATGTTTAGGCTTTTATAAACCGGTTTAATTATTGAGGGTTTGTGTTTGAGAACACTCTATAGTCTATACTGTATTTTATGTACGGCCTGCAGCCGAAGCTAATTAGAAAAAAAAAAAAAAACATCACTCTTCGTTAATAAACTCTCGTTCGAGCTCAACGAACCCAAGATCTTCGAGGTGATTTCTCACCCCTTTGATAATCTTACTTCGAGTTCACATAGAATTTCTAGTTTGGGACTTATCATTAAGTTTTCCTTGTCTCATACAATTAATCAATCTGCAGCTTCCTCCTGATTTGGTGATTGTTCTTAAACAATGCATTCTTGTTCTCATACTCATTTCGCATCCTTCAAGCTTCCTCACTTCTTTGCGCCTAAGGTCACTTCTCTCATTCTTCCTCTATTTTGTGTGTTTGCTTTTTTCGCCAATTGAGAAGAAAAATTTTAAAACTTTGGGATTTTTTTTTAAGAGTTTTGTGGCGTCTTCACGGAGAGAATTGAGAGTGTTCGCAGTGGCAACAAGCGTGGAGGAGGCGTCTAGTAACATACCAGCGGCTCCAATCTCTTTACCTGAAGGGTCATGGAAACAGGTTTGACTTTGCATCATAAATTAGTAATCTTTCTGAGGAGTTGCTTCAAAAGTTTTGAAAATATTGAGAATATTGTTGTTGTTTAGATAGCTGGTGGAGTTACAGCTGCTAAAGGATTCAAGGCTGCTGGTATGTATGCTGGATTACGAGCTGCAGGGAAGAAACCTGATCTTGCTCTTGTAACTTGTGATGTTGATGCTGTAGCTGCAGGTACAATGCTAGCCTTTTTTTTTTGATCCTTGATAAGTGTGTTTATTCAGAGGCAAAATGTTTCTGACTTGTTCTTTTGAGAATTTTTTAGGGGTGTTTACTTTGAATGTGGTTGCTGCTGCTCCTGTAGTTTACTGCAAAAAGGTTCTTGAGACTTCAAAAACGGTAATCCTCTAACTTATCATTCCGGATTTAGGATCTCGAACCAAAGCATTTTGTGCTTCTGAGCTTTGAATCAGTAAATTTTGAAACCTTTCAGGCGCGAGCAGTGTTGATCAATGCCGGTCAGGCCAATGCAGCTACGGTAAGATTCCTTAGATGGAGTCCTATGCTTTTCAATAAGTTGAGATCTGGAGTTATGTGTTAAGAGTTCATTAATATGATTGTGAAGTAGCCTGAAATATATATGGTTGTTAGCTATGCATCACTCATTATTGTTATACTTAATTAAGGATTAAGTTCATTCATTTTTCAGGGTGATGCCGGTTACCAAGATATGTTAGATTGTGTTGGTTCTCTTGCCACGGTATGCCTTGGTGTCTTTCATTCCCGAGTCTTGCGCAAACCTCATGTCGTTCGACATTGTTACCGTTTGTTTCTTTATTGCTGCAGCTACTTAAAGTGAATCCAGATGAAGTGTTAATCGAGTCAACTGGGGTTATTGGTCAGAGGATTAAAAAGGTATAAACCTCTTTCTCATTAAATCTTTGCAGGAAGAGTTTCTTCACCATATTTCTCATTCTTCTTCAGTATAACTGATCCGATTAATATTAATCTTTTTTTTTGTGCGTGCAGAAAGAGCTTCTCCAATCACTTCCAACCCTAGTCAACTCCATATCAGACTCTGTTGAAGAGTATAATCTTCTTTTCTCAATCTCTCTCTGAGTTTGTGTAAATGGCACAACAATCTTCAATTTCTTTAGTAGCCATTGGACATAACCATATGAATTTGATATACAGGGCAGATTCTGCTGCTGTAGCAATCACGACAACGGATCTTGTGAGCAAGAGCGTGGCAGTTGAATCACAGGTAGGTTCAAGAAACACCTTTGTACTCTATTTCTGGCATTTAATGTATCTTACAAAAATTTGAAATTGCTCAGGTCGGTGGAACCACAATTAGAGTTGGGGGTATGGCAAAAGGCTCCGGGATGATCCATCCAAATATGGCTACTATGTTAGGTGTATGTCCTTTATTACTCTTTGTTTTAGGCGCTTATACGTTTAGTCATACATTGTTTTAAATGATGCCAAATCGATATCTATCTTTCTCAGGTCATCACAACGGATGCTCTAGTTGAAAGTGATATCTGGAGAAAGATGGTAAAGGTTGCAGTAAACCGAAGCTTCAACCAGATCACTGTAGGTTACACAATTTTAAACATTGTTGTAATTTGATTCATTTCATTTCCAAGTTCTGATCAAATAAACTCATGGTCTTATAGGTAGATGGCGACACGAGTACTAATGACACAGTCATTGCATTGGCGAGTGGGCTATCTGGATCACCTTCTATATCTTCTTTGAATTCTAATGAAGCTGTGCAGCTTCAGGCATGCCTTGATGCGGTATGTATGTGTGTTTTGCTATCTTCGTAACAGTTGTTCATGAGCTGGACTTAACATGGAATTCTTAAAAACATATATTTTTCAGGTGATGCAAGGTCTCGCCAAATCAATAGCTTGGGATGGTGAAGGCGCAACATGTCTCATCGAGGTTCACAAAATAATTTTTTTTTTCTCCCAATCCTCTGATTAGAAGCAAACCTTAACAAATAACACAAAAATCACCAGGTAACTGTAAAAGGAACAGAAACTGAAGCAGAGGCAGGGAAAATTGCACGCTCGGTGGCTTCTTCTTCACTGGTCAAAGTATGAGATGAGAATTAGAATAGACGTACATGAATGATCAAAGTGAGCATTCTTGTTTCTAAATTAGTACTAAACGTCTGTTGTTGCTGGTGTAACAGGCAGCTGTTTATGGGAGAGATCCAAACTGGGGACGGATAGCTGCAGCTGCTGGCTATGCTGGGGTTTCTTTCCAAATGGATAAGCTGAAGATATCGCTCGGCGAGTTCTCACTCATGAAGAGTGGCCAACCTCTCCCTTTTGATAGGTTTATCTTACAACTGATTTGTCTCTCAATGGGAAAATGAAGTTAGATCATGTCCTTATACACAAATGCATATAACAGGGATGGAGCCAGTGACTACCTCAAGAAAAAGGGCGAGGTTCATGGAACGGTTACGATAGATATATCCGTAGGTAAGAGTCTTTTGACTAGCCCTGTTAAATAAACGATGTACTGTGGACCTGAGTGCGGGTTTTGTCCGGTGAACAGGTGAAGGTGCAGCCATGGGAAAGGCATGGGGATGCGATCTTAGCTATGATTATGTCAAGATCAATGCTGAGTACACATCCTAGGACTGAGACCAGGAGACAGTTTCATGTACTGTTGTTGTGTTATGATCTTAATTTTATAAACTGATTTTATTGAGTTCCATTGAGTTATTCACATAAGTGAAATTATATCGCAAAAATTGAAAAAAAAAAACAGAAACAAACTCCAATAAAATTTTCACAATAGTGTCAAGGGATCCGTAATTTCGTTTTGTACTTTTTCAAAACATTAGGAAATGTATTTGTTAGGGATGAATTGAATACACAGAAGTTGGTAAAGCAAATTTTGATTATCATCCATTTGGATTTCCTTATTTGCATGATATAATTTGGATTTCTCAATAGTAATTAGTAAGTAACACTATTCCACTTCTTTATAGTGTCTTCCTTTTAAAAGGAAACTAAATCCGGAGAAGAAGAACAAAAAGAGAAGCAACAAACCATACAATAGTGTTGAGGATCATCTATTACACATAAGAAAAGTTATGAAACTCAACGAGAAACACACACAAAGATTTGATTAATATATTAGACAAGAGGTGGCCAAAGCTCATAGATGTGATGAAAGATGTGCTTGGTTATTAGTAGCAAATGCCATTCAAGAAGATGCTGCAACTATAGGCATCTGAGTTATCCATTCAAATTTCTCGCAGCTGTGTTTGCGAGAAGAAGCTTTCTTCTTGTCTTTGCTGCTGCCCCCACGCGAGGAAGAGTTGTCTTTGCCCTTCTGTCCTTTCTTTCCGGTCTTCCTGTGGTTGTCTTTGCTCTTGGTTTTCTGCTGCTGTTTCTTGTTTCTTGTGTGGGAGGCTATCGAGGGAGGAGGATCATACACATCAGCCGCCCATGAAATATTCGACTTCCTCAGTGACAAGCCATGCTTCTCTCGACTACCTTTTATCGCTGGGATGAGAACAGCTGTTGTCTGTTGCAATTCAGGAAACAGGTGAGAAACAACCAGCATAGAGCAGGGGAATAACGCAGCCTTGGCTTGAGAGATATGAAAAGGTTCTAACTGACAAGAGCCTATTTGCAATAACTCCTAAACTCTTACTAAAGTACAAACTACGGAACTCCAGAAACACTAATTTCTTGAATCAATTTTTCTCCATGCTTAAGCTATATATACTCTTGCAGACTACTTCTTTCGAAAACTCTCTGGACTGGTTCAAGAAAACCAACCACTCATACGAAATATTAATGAACCACTAACCATGTGATCTTTAAAGATGCAAAAACTGGTACAGTACCTTGGTAAACAGCAAAATCTAAGAACTAAAGTAGATAGTTAGACAGAATCCTGAGTAACACAGGCTGACTTACAGTCGTAAGGTTCTCATCCTTGTCTTCATCATTGGAAGATTTAGGACTTAAAGTGGATTTGCTGAAATCCTTATCATCAGTAGTTTCTTCATTCACAGTTTGGTCAATATAACCAGTTTCATCTCCATCAGACTCTTGAGAATCTTCAGATCCAGTAAAGGAGGTATGCTTCGAGCCTTTAGAACATTGTGTGGGACTCAAAGCCGAGATCTCATAGTCTGCATCTTCAAAATCCAACTTACCACAAACAGAGCTCATATCCAAACTAAAAGCACAAGATATCACAACTGCACAAAAAAATTCAAAGTTATCATCAGTAATTGAATGATCTTTAGAACACACAAAGGAAACAAAAGCAGAAGATAGTCACATTAGTTGCACAAACAGATTCAAAGTTCTTATAAGTAAATGATCTTTAAGAGCACACATAGTAAACAAAGAGTCATTCTTAAATTCCATCCACTCTACTTGTATGGATATAGAAGCTCATGAATTTGACCCTAATCTATGTGATTAAAATCATGAAACAAAAAACCCCAAATTAAACTAAACATTAAAGTATCCACAAGTCAAAGAGACCAAAAAATTTCACCTTTTTGGGTTGCAAATCGAGCACCGCCAAAAAATGAAGACACCAGAGATGGATCAAAGATTGTGTAGCTAGGGGAATCTCAATAACCAAAGGAGAAGAAGAGAGGGGAAATGGTAATAAAAGAAAGGAGAGCAGAGAGAGGAGAAGGGATCGAAATGTTAACTAAGATTACCACGCCAATCACACTTTTCAAGAGGTTTCAAACGATTAGAACTCAAACCAGAATGATGAGGAGTCAACGAAGGAACCAAAGAGAGGAGAAGGAGAACAAGTAGCTTAGAGGGCACCGAAGGCATTATTATCTTATGCTCTTCGAAACCCTAGAACCAGAAACAACCCTAATTCTCGAATTTCGAATCCAAGCAATCTTCAGAGATCTCTGAAAACTTTGATTCAGAAAACACCCAGAAAAGAGAAAGATATACAGAAAAAAACGAAGCCGCCAAAAGCTCTTAAAATTGGATCATGGAAAGAAAAAAACCCAAAGAATCAAGGAGAAGAATTATGAATATCCACAAGGAATCTCAGGCGTGAGGAGGAAGATAAAAAGGAAAAAAGCTAATTTGAGATGATGAAGAAGAAGAAGAAGACGAAGAAATGAGAATAATAGATGACTGATGACGTTTTTTAAACAAGAATAAATCAACGGTGATAGATGTGGCGGCCTTACCTATAGATAGATTCATGACTGTACACGTGTCCCTCTTACCTTTCTTTGAAAGACTTTTCTTTATGGGCCTAGATATTTTTATTTTGGGTCTAACGGGCTAAAAATAATAAATTTGCTATTCAAAGAAATAAACTACACCAAACAAACAAAACTACGTACCTAATTATTAGGTGGTCTCTCATGTCATGATTTAACGGCCTATTGGTAGATATGAGGGACGATATAGAATCCCCATAACAAGTTTGATGAGAATTGATAACGAATCAAAACTAAAGGTCTTTATAAATCATATCCACAACTTAGATAGATAGTGTTTACTGTTTAGTTTTGCAAACATTGTGTAGTGAAACCACCAGTGTACTATATAAATTCTCTACTTGGGAGATCTATCATCTATGTGATACATATTCTCTACTTGAGTGATCTATGTGTTTAGTTTTGCCAATATTGAGTATCAAAGAACTCTTGCAAACAGGAAAATAACTTTAAAATCCATTTGTAACAGATATTTTAATCCCCACAGCAAAGTAGTTTCAGTATCAGTTTCTTTTATTTGTCATCCTACATCTCTCTCCTTTTGGAGGAAACTTTAACGGATGTACATGAAAGTAATAATTTTATATCGGTTGCTCAAGACTATAAAAAATGGCAAGATGGCCATTGCTTTTACTTACACATATAAGCCTAAACTTTTCAATCTAATTTACTTTGATGAAAAAGAAGCAATTGTTTTATTAAAGTATATACCATAACTTAAGCCTATAAATTAATATTTCTATAAATAATATATATTTTTCGGTCTCAAATTTGTTTTGCGGCTTAATTTATACATTGATAAATTAATAACATCGGATCTATGATTTTATAGCGGGTTTATTGTAGTAGACTAAACTATACTGTTTTGTACATCATCTCGATAGACAAAACGGATCTATGATACGAATAGAAAGATCCAACGGTTTAGATTTATTTGCACTCCCTCTATGTGAATCTCCGATTTAACGGATTGCTGATGTGCTCCTCCAAGTAGATACTGTATATGGCATTCGATTTCTAGATTTCAATTGGGGTTGACAATATTGATTTCAAGATTATGGAACATCGAGCTGAAATGACAAGAGAATGAAGCTGCAAATTGGGATAAATTCACAACATGTTTGTTTCCAAGATATTCTCTTTTGCTTTTTATTATGTTTTGCTGTTTTTTTTGTGAATGTATTCCTTCTTTCTTTATCATGGTGGGAATCTAGAAAATATCACTTAAGTGGTTTGATCTTATTGCAGCATACTTAAGGGGGGAATCATGAGGCATTTTACAGATAAAATCATCTTTCAATAGTAGATATATTATCTTATAGTACTCTTAAATCACATTTTGATTGAGTTCGATTTCAGTTTATTAATCTACCAAGTATGATTAGACACCAGGAATCAGATCCCAAGCACACTTATATGACACTGTCAACAAGATTCTAGTGGGGAACAACCGAACAAGGCTGGTTTGATTACAAGCATAATAAGAGTATATATCTGATCTCTACCTTCTCCCTCCATTGTGTAATATTTTTAACTTTCCTCCTTATTTTTCACGTGATTTTTGTTTTTATTTTTTTTGTAAGCAGTCCCTTCGTGTGTCCTCTCCAGGCTGCGCCAAACTCCAAGGGCCAAGTTCTTACAGGTGAATATGGAATCAAGTGTAGTATACTGTATAGGAACACTAACACGAACACTGTTTTCCGTAAGTTACTTATATGTGTTGTCCGATAGAAAGCTAAAATACTCTGTTTCCATGGATTAATTTGAGGAACCTGAGCAAATATTAGTCCATACATTACCCTAATCATAAATTCATATACCTAGCTATAGATACATTGTAGATTCCCAACATCAGTATATATACATTGTCGTGTATGATGAGTGTTTTGATCGCAACACGACCTACTATCTCTTCTATCTTGAATTTTCAGGCACAAACTATCAGCATGTTGCAGTTCTTAGAAGTTAGAACGTTAAAGGTAAATTGGTAAGGAGATGAAACAAAGGCATGCATGCACCATATGTCTTTGTTTATCTATGGTATGGTGCTTAATGCTGATGCAGTGCTTTAGTTGCGTCCCTAATGTTCATGGCTAGTGACCGACACATATCTTCATCTCCTTATGTTTTCTAAACCATACCTAATGATTCAAAAGCAATTAAAGAGAGAGAAAAAGAAAACATAAGTTAGGATTGTTTCAACTTCTTTCGGTATGTGATTGGAAATTATTTGCACGTCTTCAGATATGTAAAATGGTTTGCTTTTGCTTTTTTTTTTTTGTTTTTTTGTTTTTTTTTTGTCACAATGGCAATGCTTATTGTCTGTCTACTTGTATTGTTCCTAGATCAAGACTTATTTGGATCTTATTGTATAGCTTTCACTCCTAATTCTTCTTTATTTTTAGTGATTCCTTGCATAAACATTAATAAAGCAAACCAAATCCAAATGAGCATAATTTGCTTTCAAACAATAATATCCATTTTCCATTTTTATTCTGGTTTATCATCAAGAATTCAGCACGAATAAAAGTTTTAATGAGATATGATTCATATGAATGAGCTACTCTCATGATTGGGTGTCACAACATAATCTATGAAGAATCTCTTGTGTCATGATAAAACTTGTAATTATCTATTAGAAAAAATGGGGATTATGGGGTTTGTGATTATAGAATAATAGAGATAGGTCAAGGAAGTTAAATCTGATGAAGAACGCACCCAAGAAATAAAGCTGCAAGTGGGTGATAAGACTTGATGTCTGAGTCGACTTACACCATTTTTGCATTTTGAGACAGATACTCTTACAAAGTAATTATGTTCCCACCAATCACCAACTACTTCACTTAGATTTGTTCTCCATAATCTTTACACACATCTTCTTCTTGTTCTTCTTCTTTTTTTTTTTTTAATTAGTAATTATTGCTCTTTTTCTATCTACATCTTTTTATTTAGTAACTTCATTTCTTTCTTTTAGATTATAGTATTAACACTCACTCAGAACAACTCTTAAAGTCTTATCTACATACTCTAACCAACCAGTAATGCAACGACGTTATGCTGTAGGACTTAACTTTTTGGACGTTTGATTGCGTGACTGTGCTGTGTGCATAAGCTTAAGCTCAGACTATATGATTTTTGTATAGGCCTCGCAACAAGATTTAATTTTCAGATGGATAATTAATGATACTGATGAGAGATTTGTATTGAAAAATATCGTTTACATACCTTTAGGCTTCATATATCTTTTCTAGCATAGGTGAGATTCCTAACAATTAATTTGTGAGAATATATATATAGATTATGTAAAGAAAAAGGAGTAGTACATAAATCCCCTGAGTATGTTTCAGTTTTCAAATAAAGTTATGAGTAGGGAGAGTATGATGAATTATTGTAGAGGTACGTATCACTAATTAAAAATTCCATACCTAAAGAAAAAGGCTAATAAAAGAAAAACAGGTTAATGAAAAAGGTAATTCTAATCGTTACAATCGCACTTGTCATGACCACAATTAGAGAGTATTATCTTCTATTTTTTTTCTAATAACACCATACATATAGAATTATAGATGGTCACACTAAAAAGCATCCCCCCCATAAACAATAATACTCAAATTATTCTTAATTCCTAATATAAATAATATTGATCTATACGATTATAGTATTAAACTAGGCACTTGTATATATCATATAAAATTATGTAGATATTTAACAGTGAGACTAGAAGTATCGCAATAATGTTGGTTAGTTTTATGAGTTTTCCATTAATGTTGGGAGTAAGAGAACTATAACGTATCTTAAGAAAGATCGAAGATCTACGAGCAAATCCATCTTCTTATTTCTACGAACAATACTAATATAACTCCACTAGATAGATGTTCATAAACATATGTATTGAAAGTTGAAACTAAAGAACATTAAATCTCATAATAATTATTATATATATAGCTTCTGATAAAGAAAGTATTAAAAGGAAAGACAATGCCCATATGTATTAAAATGAGGACCGCCCAAAGCATTAGCATACACAATAATGCGAGAGAAAAAGCATTAGTAGGGCAATAATGGGAGAGAAAGCATTACATAACAAGTTAAAACAAGAAAAGGAGCAATTGGGAGAAAAAATAAAAACATGATCAGAAGAAGACGATCATTGTCTTTCTTTTCGTTTTTGTATCTTTGACCATATATATGAAATTAATGGAGATCCCATTCTCTTCACCTTTTACTTTCGAGGTTTACATATTTTCCATAAGGAGCTTTCAAAGCAGTCTTAAATATGCGGTTTCGCATCGTTTGCCCACATACATATCTAGCTAGTAGATATTATGGGTCATCCAAAGGTTGGCCCGCAAGAAAAGACAGACATTATATTGTAGAGCCGTATGTACAATCCTATATTACGACGTTTTTATGTAAAATTTATTGCTTTATTTGAGTCTTTTTTTGGCTTAATGTCAGTTATTAGTTTTTTTTTTCATAAGTAGGAGGTTAATTAAAATCCCTAATGTATATAGGTGACCAAACTTATGTTCTCACGATCTCATATATAACCAATAAATATGCAAACCTATGTATAGTATAGAGATATCAGTAGTTTTTTTTCTAAAGGTTCTCTATATGAACGTTTCATCCTTCATAGTTCTATAACGAAAGTGCGAAAAGATCTTATACAAAGTTCATCTGAAAATTTTTTAAACCGTATATCTATATATATGGAATTACAGTAGCTATATGGTTAGAATTGGAGAGACGACGTTAATGAAAATCATACCTTACCTTTAATAATAGCGATCAAGAAATGTTTTTATTAAATCATGACTGCAATTTATTTCATTCCCAATCTCTTATCTTTTTGTATTTTTTTAAGATCGGTGCACCACACGGAATCTTTCTTTTTTGTTAGCCTAAAAGGGAAAGAAGATATATATTAAGAATCCCCGTGTTATTTTGCACTTCTCTTATTGGTTATTACAAAGCATGTTTAAGGATTTGGTCAAATTTAAATTATAATCTTAATACTATATGTGTTATGTCTATATATAAGATTTTTTTTCTTTTTTCCATAACCATATGTCATATATATATAATCATTATGCATGCTGCATCTGTGACTTGACTCAACTTCGAATGAGTCTTCCATATCAAGAAAAACTGTACCCAGCGAAGTAATGTTGTTTCTTGACCATTTTTTCTTCCATGTTATGTTTTGTTTTAAATTTTCGTTCTGATTAAAAATTATGTCTCAACAGACACATGTATTCTCTTCCTATAAACTAGCTAATTTTTATATCTTCTTGTTATTTCTCTATTGCCACTTGTAAATGGACATATATTTATCTAATAATCATGAAAATTAAATCAAAAGGGAATTTTTTTGGGGTTAATGCGTAGTAGCTAAAGCTCCACCACATGTACGTATACCAAAAACAAAAAGAAAGTGAAAAGAAAACAAATGTTAGAGAAAGAAGTTTCAAATATATAACTGCCTCAATGAAAATTACGACATGTGAATATTTAAATTAGGTTAAAAAAAAAATTATAACTGCAGTCTACAAATCTAATACCAGAACATGCACGCCTTTTAAGATTCCATCATCAAAAATATAATTTATTTTAGATCATATTACTTAATATAGCACATAAATTAAGCTCACGTACGTATTATAAAAAATTCTACAAGATTATCATTAATTATTAGCCCACGTACTGCAGCTTCTTGTCAACCAACTTTAAGTTTGATATACGTCTAATATCGTGAATATTTCATACCTGCCAAAGTTCAGAATAATGAATCAAAAACGCCCTTACAGAACCAATCTTCTTTAAAAAAACAAAAAACAAAATTATATGTAAGAAATTAAAATAATGAAAGTGATTCCACCAGAAACTAAGTGGAAAACTGGAAACAGTGCAAATGACCCAAAAATTTGGCGATTATACGCACTTACATCAATAAATATTCCATGAACTAAAATAAATTAGAAAATAGCTTCATAAAAAGGAAAAAAAAAAGCAACAAAAAAAATATGTAACCAATGATCACTCTACCCAACAGTGTCGGTATATTGTGACTCATTGATCATTTACTTAGTTAATACTTTATACTAGAAAGAACTCGATGCAACAACACCTATACCTCTCCTGCTGGAATTAGGCGATCATACATCTATGGAACATTAATAAATGTGCTTAGAACATATATAATTTCTATGTTATATACTTCGACAACTATAATAATAACATCAAGAAAATGCATGAATCGATCAATTATGCGAATCCGCAGAACCATATTGTTTAATTAGTTACATTTTTAATATCTTTTTGTGTGGTTTTAGTTGATAATGCAGCAAAAAATACGGCCCATAATTTAAGAGTGGGGATTGGACAACTTTCTGAAATTGTATAACCAAAAAAAAATAAATCACACATTACTTTTATAATATAATATTTACACTAAACATAGACGTATAAGTTTCCGTAGGGAGAAGAATGTTCACATCACATCCTTTTATCTTTTGGCTCTATATAAAGAGAGAAAGAACCAACGACAATCATACCAACTCATTCATCAGTTCATAAAAAAATCTCTCCATATATCTCCTTTGCGACTACTTTGAATTACATCCAAATTAGATTCTTCATCTTAATTAAGCTATTAAGATGGAGGAAGTAAAGAAGAGGGATTGTATGGAGAAGGCAAGACCATTCATTTCGATGGTGGTGTTGCAAGTAGGACTAGCGGGAATGGATATTCTCTCAAAGGCTGTCCTAAACAAAGGCATGAGCAATTACGTCCTTGTTGTTTACCGTCATGCTGTTGCTACCGTCGTTATGGCTCCCTTCGCCTTCTACTTCGACAAGTACTATTCTCTATCTTCCCTTCTATTTAGATCAACATCATATATTTGACAGCATGGTTCAATGTTTTGTTTGAGCCATTATATCAAAATATCATCTACACAAACACTATATACAGTATATTCTTTTACGTTTTGTGTTTGTATTTGTGTCTATTTGAAGAAGAGAAAAAATGTAGAATATTATTGGGACTAGCTCATCTTAATTAAATAGTTCATACCAAAATATATTGAGTGGTATCAGGACCATGATAGTTACAGGATATCAATGTTTGAACATTGTTAGAAACAGAGTTTGCAATAGAAAATCTTTTAGGCTACCTTGGTGTTCCTATGTGGTGATATCTATGATCATGAAAAGATGGAAATGCAAACACAGACGCAAAGAAACACTTGTGGTCATATTCCACTAAGGAAATTTTATATTAAAACATGCATGTATGATCATGAATACATAAATTTGTATATACATATTTTTTTTGTAATGGTTGGTGGTGACTGGTTGCTTGGACGTTTGGTGTGTTGGAAGGATGAATGAAAGTAGCAAAAAAAGATAGAATGAGGCTTTTTGACGTAATATGATGATAAGAAGTGATCACTCATATGTTAAAAGACAAAAGACTTGTAACCGTTCTGTATTTGTTTTTTTTTGTGGCTTCTGTCATTGTCATGCAATGAATGTGAGACTCCTTACAACTTTTTTAGTGTTTCTATTTTCAAAAAGACAATACTTAATTCACCATTAAGTGCTTAATCTAAAAGTGGGTATGCTGATGATCAGTAATCATGACTTTATATTTGTAATCTAGTAATTTCTACACAATCTAGGAACCAAATTGAAATGATACCAAGCTTATACCATATTCTAATCAATTTTTCAGTTTTCTGATTAAATGTGTTCTTAATTTCATTGGTTATGAATGAAAACAGGAAGGTGAGACCAAAGATGACACTGATGATATTCTTCAAGATTTCACTCCTTGGTTTACTCGAGTAATACTTTATATTTCTTCATTTTATTCTCTTTTTTTTTGTTCTGTTTTTGTTAACTTGATCTAATAAACAAATTTCATGTATTTTGCAATAAATAGGCCAGTGATCGATCAGAACTTATACTATCTAGGGATGAAATACACTACGGCTACATTTGCGACCGCCATGTACAACGTCCTACCCGCAATCACTTTTGTCCTAGCCTATATATTCGGGCTCGAAAGAGTGAAGCTACGGTGCATCAGGAGCGCGGGTAAGGTGATTGGGACCTTGGCTACAGTTGGAGGAGCCATGATCATGACACTTGTTAAAGGCCCGGTTCTTGATCTCTTCTGGACCAAAGGAATCTCTTCAAAAAACACAGCCGGGACTGATATTCACAGCGCCATCAAAGGAGCAGTATTGGTCACAATTGGTTGTTTTAGCTATGCTTGTTTCATGATTCTTCAAGTAAGCTAAATTTTCTCTACATACAAAAAAAAATATAGCTATTGGTTGATTTTGACAATGAAATAATGTTTTCAGGCGGTCACACTGAGAACTTACCCGGCCGAGCTTTCTCTCACAGCATGGATATGCCTAATGGGGACACTAGAAGGAACGGTCGTGGCATTAGTGATGGAGAAAGGGAATCCTAGTGCTTGGGCCATTGGTTGGGATACTAAACTTCTTACCTCCACCTATAGTGTAAGATTCATTCATACATATTCCATTAAGCCAATGAATCATCATTAAGTACTAATAAAATATAAAAAATTGTTGGATCAAAACTTACACTATTTTGTAAACTGTGTACAGGGGATAGTATGCTCAGCATTGGCTTACTATGTTGGAGGAGTGGTGATGAAAACTAGAGGTCCTGTATTTGTAACAGCTTTTAGTCCTCTATGTATGATCATAGTGGCTATTATGTCGACCATCATCTTTGCAGAGCAGATGTATCTAGGAAGGTAAGCAAATCATCACTTAACATCAAACATGAGCTTTATACTTAAAATATCAAAATCAGAATGATTGTAATGAAAATATATTGTTCTTTTGACAGGGTTCTTGGTGCGGTTGTTATATGTGGAGGGTTATACCTTGTGATATGGGGAAAAGGCAAAGATTACAAATATCAAACCACACCGCTAACAAATGATGAATCAACACAACCAAAGCTACAACTAAGCGGAATTGAGAAGGATAATACTGATCATGAAGTCATTACAATCAACAAGGAAGGAGAACAAAGAAGAACAATTGTAGATTCAGTCTAACTCAACGACACAAATATTTTCATGGAGGAGTCAGAACGTATAACAATTTCACTAGTTTCCACTATATATGTATCAGAGAAACTGAAGAAAAGAAATTGCTAACTACCATGGAGGGAAAGAAAAAAAAAACACTGTCCAAGCCGAATAGAGTGCAAAATTTATATATGATAAAACTATGTGATTCATGCAGTTCTATACAATGAATATGGTAACTGAATTACCAATACATTAGAAATTTCTTGACAATGAAGTTGCCATTCTCTTGAAAGTGAACTTCGTTTCAACCTCCTTTGTGCTTCAATGCTTTATTTAAAAAAAAAATAGTAATGGCAAAATTCTACCACATGGAAAAACACTCATACAATTACCATTTTCTAGAGGATTTAGATATAACTTAAGAGCAAAACAGAGCATACTCTCAGTGAGATGTGTGATGATGCCCACACCATATATTTGCTAGTATATGTCCTCAAAATATGCCCTAAACGAAGGCATGACAGCTTACTTCTTTGCCCTCTGCAATCACAGCGTTACTACCATAGACGTTAGCAACTCCCAGACAGTAGACGTCAAGAACGTAAATACTCATTCTTTCATCGAGGGCAGCTTTTGTGAGGATGTGATCCATTCCTTAATAGCCTAACTTGAACGATACTAAATCTTGAGTTGATAATACATGATGCTATTATTAAGTTATAGAGAGAGGTTCGAGTGATTTGGGGTTTTCATGTTTGGGTCTATTATTAAGTGTGTCTAAATACCGGAAAACAGTAAAATAATATAGCTAGATTTTGCATCTCAACTGTTATAAACAAAAGCCTTTATATAAATCCACTTACTTTATAAACAAAGTTCAAATACTAATCTCCACAATTCGATCTAACCCAAAACTTAGCTAATAGAGGGGAAACAAGGAAAAAAAAGGTTAACCCAATATTAAAATAATTTAAACAATCTTGCTTTTACCAAATTCGAAAGCTCCACTGTCCAATCCTAGGAATCCATGTGTCATCTCTTCTTTGTCAACATGAAAACATCCAAAAAGAAATAGAAAAACAAGAAAGAAAAAAAACAAAAGTAAATTAGCTAGGAAGCAGACGATATAAGTCTAGGTTGTGAATCTATACAACTCTGTGCACGCGTGAGCAACAAGATCTCTTCAGCTTGGACTTTCCCGTGGCACGTATAAGGCAATACCGGGTTTGCTCTATGGTTTTGATTAATCGGTTTAGTTTTCCGGTTCGATTGATTCTGAGTCAAGTCAATATGTACCGAAAATAAAGATAGAACCGGTCTGTGGTCCGAGAATCTTGACTCTCCCCTCACGTACCAAAGCTGTTTCATCCCATCACCTTTCCACAATATCCTATCACACCTGAAAATAAAAATGATTTTGAAAACAACGTTAGAAAAATAAAAGTTTAATATATAAAATATTTAGTGCATGTTAATTTATCTTACCAAGCTGGAGTTCTTCGCTTTTCCTTTGATTTTTCGGTCTGGACAACGTAATTATCAGAGTTTATTTGATATTTATACGTTGGTGCGAAGTAAATCTTGCCTTCTTCCCATCCCTTGAAAACTCTACCAGCTCTTTGTTCTATCTTTAGCTGCAAAGAGAAAAGAAAAATACATGTTTTAGTTTATGCACTCTTAAATAAATAGCTAATAATTAATTTTAAATAAAAAAATTTTGTATACCTGATCTTTTTCTAGAAGTGATTCCCAATCATGGTTTCTAAGCTGTTCATGTACGTCACCGCTCGCTCTTAGTCGATAATTCAAATCTCCGAGCCATATTACTTTACTGTAACACAACCACATAGCAAACGATTAATAAATGAAACTACAACATTTAAAAAAACAAAAAAAAAAACTGTTAGGCAAACATTTTTCGTAGACTTACTCATGGTCCATTATTGTCTCGGGTCGAGAATCTTTAGAAGAACGTGAAAATCTTGTCCTCTTAAATATTTCAGTCACATCTAAGTTTCTTCTGACCTCGTCGCCTTCTTTTTCTCCGGACGTAAGGTGCGTACAAACGAAGCATAGACTTGTCTCATGCAACGACATGCTGATTGATACCGAGCCCTACATAAGGTTTCATCGTTAATTAGCAACCAAGCATATATATATACACATTTATTAATATATCTTAGAATCATCAGCTCTACTGAAACGTATATATGCATATCTTGGACTAACCTTGTTTCCAAGATATCCCATGATACCACGGCCAACGCAGGAAACCTTGAGGTTGGTTATACGTTTTCGGAGATCATCTCTAACCCACACACATAGAAATATCCCCACCATTTGTTTACTCGCCGCAAGGCTATATCCGCGAGGAGGGGTCGAATTGCATGGAGTTTTATTATCATCCGAGAGACCTGAGAAGCTGAAGCGGGGCTGTTGTGATGTTTTCGTAAGTTCAAAGGAGGTTCCGTGATTTTTAACAACATCAAGGTCGTTGTTGTTGTTCAAGGCTTCTCGGATAAGAGACAACCACTTAGCCGCAGGACCATTGTCCTCGGCTCCAAGAACATTACCGGCATTTAGTGGCACGATTTCTTGAAACCTAGAAGAAAACAAAATAATGATATGATATAATTAGTCCAAACAATATTGTAGTACAAGTAGGATTAAATACGTTAATATGATTATAAGCATACCCTAGCACGTAAATGTCGGCATCAGCGGGAGATTCAAGCCAATCTTTTAAGTCTAATCCTTCATGTGGCGACTTCCCTCCCACGTTCCATGTCCCCACGAACATTCTAATCATCAACAATTAAAAAAACTTAGTTAATAACCATAGCTAATTGTAACTTAAAATAAAATAATTTTATAGGTTAATTATGAAAGTATTTCTTACTTGAGATCAAGTTTATCATCAACGCGTGTCACATGTTGTTCACCGGTTGATTGTATTAAATCTCCATTCCCTTGGCCCAACCAACCTATTTCAACCACAAAAATATAAAAACATTAATAATAATCAATTAACGACCTACTTATAATTACTAGTATTATAAAATTTTATAATCAGACAAAGTTATGTATAAAACAAAAACTGGTGAATTTGTGAATAGCAAGTACACCTAAAACCAAAGACTTTTTTTTTAAATCAAAACCTTATAGCGTAAGTCCTCATCTCTCACCCTACACGTGGAAACAGATATTACAAGTTTACAACTTATCTATTTTTTTGTTTTGTTTTTTTCTTTACAGCTAGTAGTCTCATTTTATAACTTTTTTAAATAACACGATTTCCAAGAGAAAATCTCGGTTCCTTAATATGCCATTTTATGCCGTCGTTTTAAACACAGATGTCTAATCCTACGACTAAAAAAGATGGACCCAATCACCCAAAGCTCTTTCTATTGTACGGACTACGGAGACTGTCTCAGTCCTAGTACGGTTCACGGACAATTGATACGACACCGTTTCCGATGCAACAAAACGATAGTAATAGTAAAATACATGTTGCTTTTACCAGGAAAATTTTCCGGCACGATCATGTCGGAACAGCTTTTTCTCCTTGGCTCCATACACGCTAGGGACAAGAAAATAAAACTTCGGTAAGTCGACTACAGTATTAATAAAACGGCACGTAGTTCTGAGGAAAAAGATCCAAAATAGCACGAGTCAATATCTCTACCTTTGACTGGATAGTCGGAGTGAAATTCGTAAGCGCCGCTACGTAGGTTAAGCCACTTCCTCACGACGGTTCTTGGCCAAGAAGACTATAAAACAAAACGCAGCCGGTTTTAGCAAAAAAAAAAGATGAAGAAGAGTAGAGAACTAAAGAAGGACATGTGATTAATTAATTAGTACCTTAGATTTCAAGATCTTCCCCATCTTTCTGTAATAGAACGCTCTGCCGTTTTTTCCGCCACCGTTGTTGTGTTGTACAAAGTCAAGAACCACGAATCCGAGGATTTATAAAGGATGAGGATCTGGACATCAAGAGGTAAGCAAGATATTAAGTACGCGTAAGAGAAAACGAAGTTAATGAAAAACTAATGACTAATAACTATAAGAATATTATTCATTGAGCAATTTGGGTCCAATCAAAGATCAAGAAAGACAGAAATTATAATGTATAATAAGAATACGCAGACAAAAAAATTTGAACCAAAAATAATACTAGTAGCTAAGAGATTCAACGGGAAAATAGAAAAAAAAACTAGTTGCAGGAGAATCGGAGACAGATATTTTAAAAACTACCTTATTATAAAAATAATCAGTTCTAGAGTCTTAATTAAGGAGAATTATATTAAAAACCATGTTGTAAAAAAAATTTAATCAACACATGTCATGATGCGTATGAAGCCATGTTCTTCCTTTACGATATTAGCTTCTCCTTTACAGAGAGAGGGAAAACGAAAACAGAGTACATAAAAACAGAGAATTACGTTTTGTAAAGAAGAACTGAAACTTTGTTTCTTGTTTTCGAAATAAAATCTTATTACCCGGAATTATAAGCGTAACCATCTTTGAACTAGGGAGGTGCAATAACGAGATCGATGAGAGGAACGATAAAAATGGTTCTTTTTTTCTTTTGGGTCACCAAGGACCATTGTTTCTATGGTTAGTATTAAAGGAGAAAATAAGGAAACAGAGCTATCATGAAGAGAAAAGAACAGAGCAAGTAAAAGACGACGAAGGCACGAGGAAAATTCAAGCGAAGACATTAGTGAGTTCAAACAATAAAACAGTCTTGTCCGAAAACGACTTAAGGAAACAAATAGGTTAATTACAAGAGTTAGTAATAAGCTCTAGTAATTCTAGATTTCTAAGGGGAAGCTAATAGACTTACATGAGCATAAGTTATACAAAACTAGGTTTTGTGAACGAAAATGGAGAAGGGCCAGTTTAAATTCTGAGGACGAGAAAAAACTTGTAAGGGAGAGAGAAAAGTTGTGAAGGATGAAGAAGAACGTTGTGCGCTTAATACGGCTGTAAATGGAATTTATAAAAGTTGTGTTTATGTGTGGAGGTGGACTGATTGGACCAATATATTTCTATATTTTATTTGTGATATTTTTAAATATTTAATGATACTTTACATTACCTAGGCAAAGGTTATTAAAAAGGTGAATTGATATGGAAGGGTTAGTAAAAATTTTATGGTAATCGTCTTAGTTTATGCAATTTTTCCTTATTTGTAATTTTGGAAATTTACTATATTTTTGGTTATTGGAAATTTCCTATAATTTGTTTGATTATGTGGAGATCTAGAAGTAGGAAAGTTGTGTGGATCAAGAAAAGAATTTTATTATATGTTTTGATTGATCAGGAAAATGTTTTATTTATATCAAGTGTTTTTGGTTTTTGTTCTCTTTTTCATTATTTTGTTAAAGCTTCTAGACTTTTGTTTCAACTAAGTACCTTTTATTTATTAAGTTTTCACAAGATATTAGTATACGACTGAGTTTAAAGTCTTAACGTAATATCTATTTGCATCGTATTATACGATTCAAGTTTAAGTAACGACGTCGGTAGTAATCGACACTAGAAATTAAAAATTGAATAATTTCATGAATTGGACTCGCTTCAAAATCACATTAACATGAATTTAATTTCTGGAGTACATAATTACATTTTCCAACGATTTTTAAATTACGGTCAACTCCTTTGCATCTCTAAAAATGAATCCTCTTGTATGGTTGACTTCTTCAGACAAGTTTCACATTGAGCCCACGGTTTTTGTCTTAGCATTGAAACAATGAATATAATTAAAACAAGTAGGACTTAATTACACTAATAACTTACGACTGAATTACGAACACAATTATTCAGTCGTCCTCTACTATAGAGACAAACGAAATGTGATGCACTCACTTGATATTTTCCCATATCAATAAGTTAACACAGTAACCTTGTAACACATTTTGTTGAGTCTTACCCAATCTGGAGTTCTAAATAGTAAATACTACTAGTATTGAATTTTTTATTTGAAACCTTTGCGGATTCTTTTTCTAAATTTGGTTATGATATTCAAATTTCCATATTACACACAGTTTCATTTTCAGTTTTTATTTTCCTTAAAGCAAACCAAAAAAAAAAGAAAGAGTTTTCTGACGTGGAAAATACTGCAAACCAAACTGCAATTGGCAGAGTTGAGTTGACACATACCGTACTAAAATGTCTTGGTCAAATCAGTTAAGTTCTTTTGAAAACGTGTACTATTTTGCTTTTAGTTTTACCTTCAAAATTGCTATTTTCCCATAAGAAAGTTAAAATTTACCCACTTTTGTTACACAAATTCTCTTTGAACTTACCAAATTGTATGTCATTCACATATTTCCTGCCATGAAAATATATTGCATACAATCACTAAAATAACCAATTGTTCAGATTGTAGTAAAAGTTTTCCCATTGGGACATTTAAAAACTTAGAAGGATAACAAATTTATTACATTACACTAGTTCATTATCTGTTTAATTATATCAAACTAAAATGAATTTTCTAAATGTGTAAAAGAGACCATTGGAAACAAATCTAATACTGATTTCTTTTAACGTTTTAAACATTTTCTTGCTACTTTTTAGCATTAACATTTTTTATTAGAGCCATCAGCCCCATATATACGCAGACGCCTATATATGTGTGTGCATAGTGATTAAAAAAAAACCTCGTAAAAATTGAACTTTTGAAGGCCTTTTATTTGACTAACCCACCACACAAAAATGAAAAAACCTACGAATCGTCATCGTGCTTCACACTCGGACATGTGTTCCAACTCCTTTTTATTATTATAGTCTCGTACAAATCAGAATTCCACAAACATGCATTTAAATATAATTAGTAACCAACTAATCACATAATCTCAGACGACACGTCCTGGTTTATCCTACGGTCCGAATGTTAAACGCAACATAGATAGATCAGGTAGGTTAAATCCTCGCAATTTATTGATCTCCTGTCTCTTTCACCACGGATATGATCTTATCGACCCATTTTACAATGAGAGAGATGAAGATACATGTTCCCCGACGTATTAACAATTATTATAATCTCTCTTCTAAAGCTAATTAACCTATTAAGCTATTTGCTCTTTCGGAGTTTTAGATGTTTGACTAGTCGAAGAAGCTTCCAATGTGCATAATTTTTATGGTTATATATTTCCCCCTTTGGATTAAACTATACAAAGTTTTTAACATTTTGCAAACTGTGGCTTATTTTTACGGGTCTACGTAGATTAATTGAAATAATGCGGGCGACCTAACATGCACGTAGGAATTTTAGACTCACAAACGACAATTAATCTTTCATTATCGTCTTAAATCTCTTGATATTCTATACGTCATATTATCCATATAAAGTCAATACGCATAGTATATAACACATATACTTTTAATTACCCTTAACAAAAAAAATAACATATACTTTTAATTTTTCTTGGTTAAATCGGTTAATTTTAACTTGTTCGATGGAAATATGAAATGACGTGAACATCCAAAAATACAATTAAAGAGTTTATCTGTGTACTATATATTGCAGTATTGCAGTATTGCACTTTACAACATTGTGGTTTAGGTAAATTTAAAAGTGCAATTTTCAGTGATCTAAATGGAATAGAATATAGTTAAATGCAGCATTATATCAATAAAAGTCACTAAAAACTGATTTCTTACAGTAGATATCTTTAAAAAAAACTAATTCTGATAAACGTACAATAGAATAAAAAGAAGAAGAAGAAGAAGTTGAGTTATAACGTTCCATCTTCTTAGAATATGATATAGTTATAAATTTACATGGTCACGTCACCATTCATTTCATTAAACATGCATACATTATTTCTCTAATTAGAGCCAGTCTAATAAGTAATAAGTGTCATCGATACATAGTAAATTTGCTTATTTTATACGAGGGTTCAATAACAGTTAACACAATGCCTCCATGTGTCAGGATTAAAAAAGAATTAGATATGACTATGATCACCTCCTAAAAAGGGAGATTAGTTTATTTTTTACTAGACATTTTGGAGGTAAAGCTAGGATTAAGACATCTATATATGTATTGATGATTATTTTTATTTTATTTTCTGGAGGTAGATTATATATATGTGATTTAGTGTTGACTATAATGCAAATAAAACAACACCATGGGAACAATGTAGCTGTCCTCAACGTACAGACATGAAATTTGACAACAAAAATGTTTCGAATACTATAATCTTAGTAAAAAAAATTGATTACATACATGTGTCATTAAAGCTATATTTTTCAGTAATTAAGTAATAAACCAATTTGGTCGACACAAAAAGAAAAGGAGCTAAAACAAGAGAAGTTCATATAAAGACAAATACTATAAGATTTTTAGTTGGCGATTACTCATTTTACAATTTAAGGCAGATAATTACATGTGACTAGAAATTTGTTACTAGTGTCGTCTAATCGTATATTAAAGAAACAGTTTAGATCCAAGTAACAACAAGAAAATATGTGTACGTACGTTTTTTTGGCCAACAACAAGAAATATATTAGACTCGAACAACACGAGTACAACCATAAGGCATAAACTAAACAGCGACAACAGACAGTATATATGAAATATTAAGATGTTAACTTAATCATGCATGTTTAAACTTAAAACAGTCTGTCTATCATATATATCAATATCACAAAAAGAACTTTTTCGTTTGTAAAGTCAGTAAACCTGATCATGTAACTAAACTGGAGTTCATGTATATATTATTGAAAGCAAATCGTAGTTGACATGATTTTGTAGCATATTATAATTTTTTATCGAATTAAATGACAGTTATAGCCTTTTTACAAAGAAATTTGTCAATAGAAAACAAGATAAAGGTTAATTAATTATGCTGATCATATTCATGTATCAAGATTTATAGGATAATAATTTTTGTTAGTGTTATCACCGTGTCGCCACATCTAAAGAAACTGTAAAACCCAACTGGTTTATTCAGACGATTCTTGCTCGATCAATTTCTAATTAAGAGCGATGCAGTTTTTCATTAAGATCCACTACCAAATCTATATGGTTTATTTTATTATACAGTAAAACCTCTATAAATTAATAATGTTGGGACCATGAAAATCTATTAATTTATAGAGGTTTTAATTTATCGATAAATTAATAATTATTAATTTATATTGAGATTTTCCTAATTTGGAAAGTTTTTTAATAAAATATTTAAAAATAAGATTTCATCATGATAATTAGTATTTTATATAATCATTAACAAAGAAAATAATAATTATTATCTCTTGAAAGAGAATTCTAACAATTTGTTATATAGTAAAATATTAGAAATAAACTCTAACAAAAAATAATGTGTCTATATATACATATATTTTGAAAATTTTACCTAATTATTAATTTATAATATTGATGGGACCATATATTTACAAAGGATTTTCAAAAAAATTATTATCTTATTATTTTATCGAAATGTGTCTAAAATTACACTGGTCCCAACTTGGGACCGGAGAAATTTATTAATTTATAGAGATTATTAATTTATCGAGTATTAATTTATAGAGGTTTTACTGTATCCACAAAATCCTGACAGTATTAGAATATATGATTGGAAGAATAGTGTTAATTATATATATATATCGAAAAAAGCGTTTGAGATGGAATGGAACAAATAAAAGTGGGTTTGGTTAGTTAATCTACAAAAGGAGAATAAAAATCAGAAAAAGGCTAAAGAACGAAAGTTTATTGTCCAATTATTAGAGTTGTAACGATATGATTAGTGATTAGTGACTACAATCAAGTGTTCTAATAATTAAACTCACTTGCAAAAAGTTAAGTTCCCAAATAGATGCACATGTCCGATCTATATTTTTTATAAAGGAAGAATGGAAAAACAATAATGAGTGCCTGTGATGAGAAGTATGTAAAAAAAAAATGGCCATGCATGATCATATTTTGCAGAAGAAAAAACAAAGTGGATATGAGATATCGAATTCAGAATCTAATTATTTTGTGACATTGTAAACACAAGCTCTAAAATAGCATATGATAAGTCTTATGTATTATGTCTTTGTGTTATCTTATGATAAGTCTAGTTTTGCGTCCAGTTATGTCTTTGAGTTATCTTATGATAAGTATATGTTTTACGTATACATGCACTTAGTTAGAAATGGGATATCGGAAATGTTATTAAAACACACATAAATAGTTTTTTTACTGTCAAAAAAAATGAAAATAGCAAAGGATTCATTCTTTAAAATAAAAATAGCAAAAGATATTATTATCATTCGGAAAAAAAAACTCGCACGACTCTCTCTTCTGTTTGCCCAAAAAAAAAAAAAAAAAGACCGCTCTCTTCTGTCTTTTTGAAAAATGATTATAAGTCTAATGCTTTTAAATGTTCATTGCAAATTTACGGCTCCGTATAACACTTTTGGTAAAGCTCATTATTTTAAAAGAAAATTCAAAATTAATTGTAAAAAAGCACTAATTAATGAATGTTTCTTTTGATGATAGAGTTGAGAGACCAATGATTTTGGATTCTTAATATTGTAAAGAGAGGGGAAGTTGGTACCACTACTCTCCTAGAAAGTGGTCTCATCATATGGCCAGCTTTGGCAAGCAAGTGAGTGAGTGACCCACATTTCTTAATTATGCCCCTTTATCTGCGTGAATCTTGATTAATATAGCTCTCATTCTATTATGAGTATGATTTTAATTCTACTCCACGTTATTCTTTATAGAAGTTTCCATCTGTTAACTATTTAATTAGCCGTTTGTTCAATATTAGTTTTTTTCTAAGACTCTAGTTCACTTTTGTTTCCCTTGAAGTTTTTACTAGAAAAAAAGCATTTAGCCTTGAAAATCACACTTAAATTTGTGAAACAAAACGTGAAAAAACTATGAAAATTTAATTAAAATATAAATAATATACTAATATTTAGTGAAACTTGTATTAGTTAGCAAATAGGTCATGTTTATAGATTTAATAAAATAATATTTATTTTTAGCCAAAATTTTGAATTAACTATTTTGTGTAGAAAAAGTAAATTATAAAAAGCAAGAAACTACTAAGTTAGAAAGGAATCATAATCAATGAATAAACATATGAACTAACATGCAAGGCTAAATATATAAACTATAAAATTATTAGTTTAAGTAAATGCGTTGTTCATAAAACGTTCTAGAATGATAAGTTGCAACTTTTACTTCATTAACTTATGGTTCAACATATAAGTGATATATTATTGAAGATTATTAGTTTTAGTTGTCACATATTTCATACTAATTAAATAGTGTGATTGTGGTAGGACCTCCATTGCTATGAGTGTGGTTATGGTTGGAACTTGGAAGCAATTGCAAATAAATGCTTGGACTTGATGATTTGGGTACGTAGTCGAAGCTAGTTTAATTTAATTCCATAAAACTTTTGTAACTAAAACAACAGTACCTGTTGAGAGTTGAGACATTCCAAGTATGCATATATAGAGCAATTTATTTAGCACATTTATATGACATATATATAATCCATGGCCAGTAATTAATATTTTGAAATAGAAGTTTCAGTGAATTTTTAATTGACATGACATTCGTATAATAGTAACTAGCTAAGCAATTGCGTAATTAAGTCCATTTATACATTCACGAGAATCACATGAAATGCACGTCATGCCAAGCAGAGTATGATTTAAACACTCTTATGATTAGCATAATCAAGCATTATATTGATATTAATTCACTAAGATTATATATAATGTTAATATAAGATCATTGCATTAATCTCAATAATTTAATTATTTTGATGACTAAACAACCCACTTAGACCAATAAATAAATGCTTTTACGATCTCTAATGCAGACAATTAATCGAATTTGGACCATCGGGTTCGTTGGGATTGATTTCCATCTTTGCTACTGTCCTAAAATTTTGGAAAGCACCACCACCGACCTAAACTATGCAGTATATAGACAAATAAGTGTATGTAAGTATTAATTAAATATTATTAGTGAAGTAATTAAGTATTTAACCAATGATTTGTTGAATTAAGTGGGATATTCCGTGTATTTGTTAATAAGACCTATTCATTCTAGGCTTCTAGCTAGTAGTAAGTATTGATATATATCGACGTACGTGGCATACGTGATTCATGAATCAATAGAGTTGAGCATTTCATGCATCCAAAAAAGGAATTTATGTATTGTTTATGATTATACGATTCTAGTGGTGTCACACACAAAACTAACCAATTACTAGCCAATAGAGATGAGCAATAACGAGCATGTGACAGATTAGTAAGTGGAGAATATGCATTATGCATATATACGAATAGACACGATGCTGAGAAATATCTCATATCATGCGTACACGATGAAGAATCCATGTTTGGCTATGGCCTATGTGTTAACATAAGTTGGCTAGCTATACTTATACGATTATCTCTCGTAGCGATCGAGATTTATATCGAAATTTGATGAAAAAGTGAGAGTTCTCATATACATGCATGGATCAACATCTCTACATGCATAATATATGCTAAAACCAGTGGGTACTTAATTAAATCATAAGCCTTCAATAAAGTCACCAAGTTTTCAGAAACAAACCCGATACATCGAACTTACACATTCTACAATAATTGATGATGTTTGAAGCCGCGCATGCATTTATGTGATATGTTAGATGTTTGTCTTTTATATATTTGTACTTGTTCGCATCAATATATTTGGTAAACTATATAATGTGGACCATGTGATGGTATAGTATAGTGGTCGATGAGAATTGGTGGTGGCTATCACATGTTATTAATATTCTCTTTTTTAATTGGTCGCTAATTAAATCGGCAATTAATTGCGTGCTCCAAAATAGAAGACCTTTGACTTTTTCTTCAACACGCAAAGTTAAGCTTTTGGTTCTGAAGTCAACTTAATTAGTGTAAATTTTGTTTGTCAACTATTAGCGTACGTGCTAGCACAAATTAAACCATGTTTGTTCGCAAAAGAGTGATAACACTATTAACAATCATTGTTCTATCAAAATAGGAGCTTACAAGTGAAGACCAACCAACATACATATATGACGAAATCCAATTCGCACATTCACAGTCAATATTTAATAGTTTAAAAGTGTGATGTTAAAATAAAGGCTGCACTAGCTAGGTAACTCTTAATTAAATAAGCTGTTTGAACAACAAATTAAGAGATCAGAACTTGGGACTCTGAAAACAAGAAACGAACCGAGGGAACATAGTAAAAGTAGTAGAAGCGTCGTTATATTATGACAATGATCACAAGAGTGGTTACCTCTGATCACCACCTAGTCACATTAGATGACTCCTCCTGCATCAATCTGAGGATATCAATAAAATAAAATAAAATAAACATTCAGCACAGTATAGAAAAACCTTGAGGAGACAAATAAAGTAAAAACAGACTAGTATCAAAGTAAAAAAGAAAACAAAGATATTTATACCTTGGTTTCTTCTTTCTTTCTCCCCAGCTTCAATGTAGTGAGCTACCAAAACACAAATCCAAATACAATATTCAAAACCTGATGTAACCGAAAAAGATAGACCTATATTTAACTAATTAAGAGATAGTTGTGAAGGAATAGAGTTACCCTGTTTTTTCAGAGGTCTGAGTTCGCATGAGAAAAAATCGACGAGAGAAGCACACAAGCAGAACTTGGCTTGGAACTGTTTTGAGACATCATCGGAGAGCAGCTTACCTTGAAAGGTAACGAGAAACATGATGCCAGCAGCAAAGTGATGGTTGGCTTTGATAAACTTGACAAATTCATATTCTGTACTATTAGTTTCATTGAATATCTCTAAGGATTCCCGACACATCCTGTCTATAAACTCTCTGGTGGTTTCTGGTCCGCCTGGTCCCCCAACCATGTCTTCGTCATCGAGATCAAGAGGTTCGTAGTTGAAAACGCAGCGGAACTTGGTGAAATCGATGTCAAATCCCTAAAAAAATAAAAATCTCAACCAAACGGATAAAAGAAATTGAGAGACTAAACTCTGGCTTTCTTTCACTCTAGAAAGATTATACCAAAATATATTATATGCAAAAATGAAAAGATAAAGAGGTAGCTAGTGATTAAACCTTGGACTCCTTGACTTGTGCCACCATGATGCGATACTCTTCCTCGGCCGAGATCTTCTCTTCGTCCGCACTGCGTCTTATATGAGGATAAAACCTTGGCCCATCTTCATCCTCATCTTTGTATCTCAAATGTACAGGATGCACAATAGTCCTCCAATCTGAGATGGCCGTAAATTAAGTTAGGGCTTTTGATATCCCATATCTATAAATCCTTCAAACAAAATTACAGATTTTGGATTTGTACCTGGAAAATCATGATCCATCGAATTCGCCTTGCGTTAACAAGAACCCTAGTACGTACCCTTCGAATATGGTCATACAGTTTTTGTTTGTCCATACATACCCTCGGAAATATACATGCATGTATAATGATTTAAATTAGTAGTAATGAATATTTTTCAGGTTAAATAATTGGATGGCAAAAAGGCTTCATATTTTTTTGTAAAAGTATAGAAAAGCGTGTCTGATGAGTTGTTTTGGGAAGCTTCGGATTGAGTAATCGTCTATGTGAAATGTGAATTGCTCTTACATGCCTTAGTCTAATCCACATATGATTGAGTGTTTGAATTTATTAGAGCTTTTCGAATACATGTGGATATCAATTTAACAAGAAATAAAACCCCAACCCTAGCAGTGGCGGACCTAACAAAATATTTTAGTGGGTGCAAAAGGGAATCAAACTCGGCGCCTAAAGCTTCTAGTGAATGTATTCTTAACCGTTGCACCTCATTAACTACATTGATTAGTAGTACTAAATTCACTGAACTGACAAAACAAAAAAATCCAAATACAAATATTATATATGACCAGTTTTAAATATTGATCTCAGCAATAGACCAGTTTTACATATATATATATATATATATATATATATATCTTCTTATATAGCTCTCCTTATATCTGCGATGTTTTTTCATAGAAAAAGAATTACATCGCTGGAGGAGCCAATGGTTCTCTTGACAAAGAGGCTGACAAGTCGTGCAATGTGATATGGGCGAGACTAACCCATGGAGTAGCAGCCTCAACGAACTTGAATTCGTACTTGTAACTAATTAAAACATACTTTAAAATATTTTGAGAAACATAGAGTCTCTGAACTCATTTAAGTTAAAGTTTTCAAGAAACAGATCAATAGCATAAGTAGTACTAATAAGTGTCATTACATAACATAAGACCGAGGTCAGATATCAGAGGAGTGCTTGCGTCTGAAACACTCAGTTAAGAAGACAAGATATATACCTTGGTTTCTTGGGACTTTCTTTCTCCGCAGCTTCAATGGAGTGAGCTACCAAAACACAAATCCAAAATACAATATTAAAACCTGATCTAACTGACAAAGATAGACCAATCATCGAGGCCTCTTTTTAACTAAGAGATAGTTGTGAAGGATCGGAATAGAGTTACCCTGTTCTTTCAGAGGTTTGAGTTCGCATGAGATAAGATCGACGAGAGTATCGCACACGCAGAACTTGGCTTGGAACTGTTTTGAGACATCATCGGAGAGCAACTTACCTTCAAAGGTAACGAGAAACATGATGCCAGCAGCAAAGTGATGGTTGGCTTTGATAAACTTGACAAATTCATATTCTGTACTGTCACGTTGATTGAATATCTCTAAGGATTCCCGACACATCCTGTCCATAAACTCTCTGGTGGTTTCTGGTCCGCCTGGTCCGCCAACCACGCCGTCGTAATCGAGATCCAGAGGTACGTAGTTGAAAACGCAGCGGAACTTGGTGAAATCGATGTCAAATCCCTAAAACTTAAAAATCTCAACCAAACAGATAAAAAAAAATTGAGTGACTAAACTCTGGCTTTCTTTTTAACTCTAGCTACATTTTACCAAAATATTGCATACAAAAATGGAAAGATAAAGACGTAGATAGTAATTAAACCTTGGACTCCTTGACTTGTTCCGCCATGATGCGATACTCTTCCTCCGCCGAGATCTTCTCTTCGTCCACACTGCGTCTTATATGAGGATAAAAACTTGGCCCATCTTCATCCTCATCATCCTCATCAGTGTATTCCAAATGTACAGGAAGCACCATAGTCCTCCAATCTGAGATGGCCGTCAAAATTATCCAAATTTATTAACTTTGGGATTTTGATATCCCATATGTATAAATCCTTCAAACAAAATTACAGATTTGGATTCGGACCTCCAAACCCATCATCCATCGAATTCGCCTTGCGTTTTCTGAACAAAACAAGAATCCTAACCCTAACCCTCTAGGTTTTGTACTCTTCGCATCTGGTCTTGATATATAGTTTTTGTTTGTCAATTTATACATTACCCTCGGATAATATATAAATTTATAATGATTTAAATTAGTAATGAATATTTTTCAGGTTATATAATTGGATGGCAAAAAGGGTTCATATTTTTTTTTTTTTTGTAGAAGTCAATATATAAAGAGTGTCGATGAGTTGTTTGGGAAGCTTCTGATTGAGTGATCGTCTATAGGACCTGTGGATTAGTCTTATGTAGTCGTTGCTATGTGTTTCAATTTATAAGAGCTTTTCGAATTTTGGTATACATACTGTATGTATTAAGCTACGTAAGGCCATTGTTATTTAATTTGGGTTTCTCTATATATTCGTTTGCTTAGGGATTTCGTTAATCCATAAGTTTTTAAGTGCAAAGGATAACTACAACATTAAAATTTAACTTGATTTTAAATTACAAAATATTAGTTGATAAGGCTTGTGACTAGTGAGAGACAAAATTACACTGTTTCTCCTAGCTTGTAGTCAAAAATAAGAAAAAACAAACAATGGTTCTCCTCATTTGTTATGAATGTGTATCCACTTTTCTTGTTGCTAAGTTGTTCATATTTTGTTATTATTATTGATTAGGAGTTCTTAATTTGTCCAAAAGTGAACCAAATTTTTATTCAAACTTCTTACTTCTCCTCAGTATGAAGCAGCTCAAGTTACTAATACAGTATTATCACTATTGGTATTTCAAGATTTCACAACAAAACTTGTTTAAATTTGACAAATATCGAATTTAAACTATATTTATAATGATTATTGAGCTTCTTGAACTTATTAATGTGTATGTTGATATATATGTTTTCTTGAACGTTTATACAAATTTTCCAAACTTACTTATAAATAAATATACGATATTATTATTATTAGAAAAACCTAATACATTTAACATCCGCTTATGTATCATTTATTACAAGAAATAAAATCACCAGTCTAAATTATGCGTACTACACATTTTCATTACTACCATATTAAGCAAATTTGTGAAATGACAACGTCTTAATATTTTAACATATATATATTTTTTACATCGGCCGAGTAATATCACAATTCCTAAAACTGAGGCCCAACTTTTGGCCCGCTAATGTTGTACTTGTTCCAGGAATGGATATTCATAATTTAGTTTTTTTTTTTTTTTTTTTTTTGTGTGTATGATAATCAAGAACGAAGTCACGAACCTATATATACCATGAAGTTTTTTGACATAAACGTTTAAAGAATTAAAAGAATGGGAATTGCAATACAAATGATCGAGAGAAAGTATAAGAAACAAAAAAAAAAAAAAACTAAAGAACGAACTTCATATCTATGTTTGGGAAAAATGTCTTCCCAAAAATATATTCAAGATCATTCTCTAAGGGAGTTAGATTCAAATCCAAACTCAAAACCCTCTTGCTACTGCTGCATCGTTTCAAAACAGGCATGGTAGGAATCACGGGACAGATGAACGATGGCTCGACCTTTATGCTTGACCTATGCCGTCTCATGTGACCACCTAAAGCCTGTCCTGTCCCAAAACTTTGACCGCATATTGAACACTCGTGCGAATGATTTCCTTTGTAATTGTAGCTAAGATGTTTCACATCTTTCTGCTCAACGTCAACGGTAGTGAGCTTCGGCTTCTTATGACTTGCCCGATGACCACCAAGGGCTTGAAACGAAGAAAATCTCTTGTTACACGTTTTGCATTCGAATCGGTTGCTTGTATGGCTCTCGGTATGTTGGTTCTGGTTCAAACTAATCTGATTAGCCATGGAGGTTTGCGCTAGTATCATCAGACATTTGGCAATGTCTAGATTCTTGATGGATTCTTCGAAATCAGATCTAACTCTCTTCATACTTCTTTTTTTTTTCTTTCGGTTGGGTAAGACTTTGAGGATTAAGAAAGCAAAAGTTAATTAATAGTTGCGAGGGTCTCGCGAACAAAAAAAAGAAAGAGTAAAAAAGTTGGAGTGTTTGCTTGTTAAAAAGGAAACCTGGATAGAGAGAATTTGTAATATGAAGGTTGAGAACTTAGAATTATAATGTGTAATATATATAAGAGCAACAACACCTACAAAAAGTTGGACTTTCTAGTAGTTTGACCAAAAGAAGTCGTCTAAACTAATATTCTAACACAACAACAACTAGCAGTGTGGCTTGTTTGACTTGTAACAAAATTAAAATTGACATTTTCAATACCACCCTTTCCGACCGCCGGCACAAGAGTGCTGAAATGCATACAAATACATACACACGAGGGTTGAACAACAAGGATAATATCGTCTTTTCGGGTGATGCAATAGCATAGTTTCTCACTTCTCAGAAACTTCCAAAATGTGAATCTGACAAAAGGTAGCAGAGTCAACAAATGTACACACTGACAACAACACAGGAGAATACATCTAGCAACTTGGTTTCTCATGGACTTGCTTGCCACACAGTTATTACTTTATAAATTACTAACACCTAACCATCGATGTATATTTTTAGTTTTAGACCAATGATTGGGAATACAGTTCTAAATAAGTAATATCTCTAAATAATTCATATTATATTGTATAGTCAAGAAAACACTAATAAATCTTCCAACTTGCGCAAAGCAAAAATACAATGAGAAGAGAAAAATCAATACGGTCAAACACATGCACTATAAGTCTAGAAACCAACCTAGAGCCTTTTTGATACAATAGACCAGTCAGATGGTATTACGATCGTCACCAGTGACGGATTCTTGACGACAAGCAGTTGTGATTTACGAAAGAGCAAGTCAAAGCCAAAAAAGTGGTAAATTAGAGACATATATGTGATGTGCTCTTCTTCTTGACTTTATTATGTTTTCTTGTAAAACGCAATGAGAAAGTTTTGGTTTCTTTCTTTTTCATATTTGGTTGACTCAAATGAGAAAAACTAACCAATTTAACCAGATACCGGTTTTTATGTAAAAATATAACCAGATTATCATCCATGACATGACAACATAAGTTTGCGGATTAGTAACATAACAACCTTTTACACACTCTCTCGATCTTCTAAACTCATCTAGTTAATGAACTTAACTGCTAGAGCTTGATGCCTATTTTTTTTTTTTTTTTGTGTGTCTAATCACTCACATGTTTACTTCCAAGAATGGAGTTCTGTTGTTAGCTTCGTCCTGTCCCTGTTTTGTTGATCTTTTCTCCAGACTTGTGTTATCTTCGCTGAGAGTATTCTGTGAAAACAAAGTCCTCATCTCCTCAATCGAAGCCAGGCTTGGCACAGTTATGGATTGTTTACTTGGTGTTTCGTTCTTGTGCTGATCAACCTGGTCATTGTATCAAAAGCTTTGCTGTTAATTATATACACATATAAGATCACATTGTAGAGTTTTTAGTGTTTTCCAAGTTTATGTTGTTATGACTGCTTAAGTACCTGATAGTCTTTTATGAGAGACTGTTCCGCTTTGTTTCTGATGTTTGATACGACTTGTCCATGACTCTCTTGCAATAATGTGACCTGGTTCATGCAAGTCTGAACTATGGCATCTGCTGTTTCTTTGTTTTCACGGTCTTGCATCAATGAGTCTGTAAAACCAAGGATTAGAACGTTTTCTTCAAGAGGCCAAGAAAATAATTTTTCTGTAGGGATGGTTACCATTAACAGCTGCGTGAAGTTCATTAGTCCTAGTCACAAAGTTAGCATCCATTGAGGAAAATGTGGATGTTAATTCATCGTGCCCCCTCTCATTTTCTTTTGCCATGTCCCTGTATGTAGAGATTTTTATTCAGTGAAATGATATGGAAACAGAGAGAAGCATGGATACAGAACGGAAAAACTTACTCCATTGTGACTGTAAGTTCTTGTTGATACTTCGTGTTTAGGTTCTTTATGCCTGTTGCAGTGGTCTCCCACAACTCTTTAGAATCATTGGCCCTTCCCAAGCTGCAATAAATCCAATGGTTGTATGAGAAGATAGAATGTAAACTGAGACGTTTGAACCGAAAGAGTGGGGAGATTGAACTCATACCAATCTTCAAGGTAACTGTCCATAACTGTGATAGACTCAGCTGAAGCTATTGTGTTTTCCGTGAAGTGGGTTTTCGCTTTCTTTAGATAGTCACACAATTCCTCCTTTGCGCCAACTGAGACTTGCTGCATACCAGACATTTGTTCATACAACCTCTTCTCTTCATGTATGTCGTGTTCCCGGATATTGCTTGATGCATCAGAGATCTAGACACATGCAAAGCATCAGTCTATAAATTTGATTCAACAGATGAATAATTAAAGCCTAGTGGGGTTATTAATGGTTAAAGACTCACCATTGTAGTTTTCTTTGAAGTTAACTTTGATAATATCAGACTGATATCATTTAAGGCTTGCTTCTCCTCTCTTTCAGCCTCTTCCTGTTTTTAGTAAAGATTATGAGTAGTGTGCAAACCTCTCAGAACATATCCAGTTGAAGTCTTTAAGAGTTTAGCTCACCTTAAACTTCATTTCAAAAGCATCAAGCTGTCTTGATTTTTCTGCTTGGCTTGCTCTAAGGGTTTCCACCAAGTTGTGGGCTTGGTTGTAGATGTTACTGAACATGGTTGAAGTCGAATTGGAAATTTCTTGTGCAGATCTCATGCTTCTGATTAAGCCCTGGATAAGTCGGAAAAAACAGTTAAATTTTTAGAAAATAATTAAACTAACAAGAAACCAGCAAATAATTTTACAGCACCTGCTCTTGTTGTCTTGCAGCTAGTGCTAAGAGCTTCTTCTGATCATTTAGTGAATTGTGGATGTCCTGAGCGACTGCAGAAGCCTCTGTTGCTGATGTAGTGAGAAACTGAAAAGTAAAAGGCATTTGATTTATTACAAATGATGAGATATAGAAACACAGCAAGAGGTGAAATATTATTTCATAGCTCGATTTTAATCATACTTTCTCAACAGCCTCTATTTGTGATACTATAGAGGAGTTCGTTTTCTCCAGATCAGAGGAGGCCTTCTTGTGTAGCATTTCAGATAGCTCCTTCAAGGCTGCTATTCCTGAAGTATATGTGTCTGCTGTTTTCCCAATTCTTGATTCCAGATCGCGTGTTGCCTGCATGTGTAAATCAACCACTAGTGTGATCATAAGGTCCTAGGCAAAAAGTGAACTGACATAAGTGTGGTCCTTTTTCTTACATCATATTTATGAGCAAGAAATGAGTGAGTATGCTCTTCCATAGTTCTTAAGTGTTGCTGTTGCTGAGAGACTGATCCAAGAATTGTTCTATGCAGATCTTTCAGGTTTTGATCAAGCTGTGAACCAAATTTTAGAAGCATGCTCTGGTTTTCGGATTCCAGCTTGTCTTTTTGGTCTGCAGAAACAAGAAAAATCAGCACTTGGCATATCTTCTTTTCAACCATAAAAATATGAAAGAAGAAGTACCTAATCTTGTGAACAACAAAGTTATATCATCTGAAGCATGCTGCAAATCAGAACGCATCCCCTTTGCATGGTCGATCAAAGAAGTCTCTGTCCAAGAAAATATCAGTAAAACTTATCCAAGAAAGGGGAAGGACTTAAATTTCTTTATGAGTTAGAACTGTTACCTGAGACTTTCATTCTCGAGATGATAAATTCTTTTTCTTTTAACTTTGAGGTAACTTGGATAAAATTCTCTTTAAGATCAAGCAGTTCCTTGTTACTATTATCCAGGTTTCTCTGGATCATGAATGATTGAAATTTCAAGAAAATTCTCACTGAACATGAATAATTTAGCGAGTAAATCACTTAAGTTTGTATCACCTTGCATTCCTTAAGGTCACTTTCTACTTCCAGTAAGTTCTCTTTCTCAGACTCGTAAAGGTCGCGGAACTTGGAATTTTCCTGCATTAGAGAAGCAACTTAAGGTCTAACAGGAGAAAATTAGTTCAGTTTCTAAAAGCTAAAAAGAAAAGGCGAGGCAAAAGTACACTTTCACTGAGAGTTAATTCATTTTCCAACTGATCTATTCTCTCGATTCTCGCCTGAAACAAAAGAATCAGTCAGCCTAGCATGAAATGAGTATAGAATTTAAGTTTCTTCCTTTGAACATACCTTCTTTTCAGCTTCTTCCTGTGCATATCTTTCTTGTGCAATGTAAACACCATTTTTATCTCTTGCCGCTCTTATATCTGCATCGATTGTACAAAAATTATACCTAATCCAGTACCTCTCTTGATAATATAGAAAAAGAGAATGTGGAGAATATTGACAGAATGATGTTTGTATGTGTAAACCTTTATTCCTTCTCTCAAGTTCCAGGTAAAGGTCTTTAAGCAACACAGCCTTGGATAATTTCTGGTTTGCCTGCAGAGACACGTTTGGTTAGAAGAATACAATCTAATGGTACTTTGATTAACAAAAATGAGAGACGGTAGCATAAACGAAACCTCAGGTTTGTTCTTGATGTTCTTGGCACGATAGGCATAATCTAAAGTACTTAAAGTTTCTTCCAGGGAATGAGCAGATGGAGAGATTGTTGCAATGATACAAGTTTTTGTCTTTCCTCCTAGAGAATCCCGTAAAAGCCTTGTTAGCTTACTATCCCTGCAAAGATGAAAATCCAAACTTAACACACAAATATAATCACAGTAGACTCGTATATATAGTTGTAGAACAGGGCAAGTACCTGTAAGGTATATGGGAAGAATGTTCGACAAGGGCATTAATGACACGACCTAGTGTGAGCAAGCTCTTGTTAATCTCTCCAGCTTCTCTTGCACGGCCATCCCGAGCTCCTGATCGTGAAATATTCTCAGATCCCGCTAGATCCACAAGGTTAAGCTTGCCACATTTGATTAGCTCTTCTTCTCCCATAGACTCTTCCTTAATGTGGACAGTGATAGTAAAAACTGAATGAGAGCGACTACTTCGCTTATTCAACAAAGTATCTGCAGTGCGCCTTTTGGATGAGCCACGTTCAAGAAGAGCATATATATCACTAGCGCTGTACACAAATTCTTCTTCAAGACCCCTTAATACAACAGAACCCTTCCCATCCTCCAACAAAGAAATGGGCTTCTTCTGCTTATCCTCAGAAGATCTTGAGGAGTCATCTTGAGCTAACAAGTCAGTAACCTCTTCATTGTAAAGTTCCAAGAATGTTACTTTCATATTGTAATCAGCATTTTGGGCCTCAAGAGTATCGAAAATATGTCGAACAGCTCTTGGAATCACCCCAGCCTCCGCAGGCAAATCCCCTCCCTACAACAGAAACATGAATCTAAAACAACTAGCAGAGACATGAAAAATCAAAACGAGACACTCACAAGAGGAACTTTTATATACCTTTTTCCTCATCCCGCCTTCCATTGTGTAAGTCTTTCCGGTTCCTGTTTGCCCATACGCAAACACAGTACAGCTAAAACCTTCCAAGACTTCATGAACAATAGGTGCAATGGCTTGATCATATATAGACCGTTGTTGCGATTTAGGACCAAAAACCTTGAACAGAAAAAAAAAAACACATTCAACACCATCAGAGACCAAAACTAAGCCAATCCAATCTTCAACACAAAAACATCAAGGAGAAAAGAGAACAAGGACAGAACATAAGAATATAAAAATCCAAACCTTGTCGAAATTGAAAAGACGGTCCACTTGCTTATTAGCAACACTGTGAAGAACATTGACTTCTCTTCTCATCTCATTACAAGAGATCGCTCTAGGAACATTAGATTTCTGCTCCTCTTCACTCAATGGTCTGCACCGTAGAATCACCTGAACATTAACCTCTTTATCTCTATCGAGACGGCTAGAGAACGAATCAGGTCGCCTTCTCTCAAGACGAGGAGTCAGAAACGGCGCAGGTGACGGGATCACTCCTACTCCGCTTTTCCTCGAAACCTCTGGCGTAAACGACATCTCTCACTGATCTTCGATCTCAACCAAAAAAAGCAGATACAAATCAAACTATAGAATTCCATATTGAATTGAGATAAAAATGTAAAAGCGATGTCAATGATCAATTGAGAGAAAGCTTTTGATTCAGAATCCTAAATTACAATTCAACTTACAGAAACAGAGCCTAATCGAAAAAGATGTAGGGATCGTCGAGATCGGAATGAGAAATTGATTTCAAGTTTGAGGGAAAAAAACAAGAATTAGGCTAAGTAACCGTTGAGAGACTGTGACCTCGGGGGCTCGGAGCCTAGTTGAAGAAGCAGAGAGAAGAAATGTGGTGGGTGGTTCCAAATTCGAATTTCGAAAGTTAAACTAAAAGGTAGCAAATATTCAAAGTCGTATAAAGTATTTTTCAGTTTTTTTTTGGTATCACTACAACTTTTTTGGTTTTTGAAAGTGATCAAAAATGATCCTTACCTTCACCATTATCATTTACTTGATAAAATCAGAGAAAAAGGAAATGAAAACAGGAAAGCAATTTGTTATTGAATCTTAGAGTATTCAATTACTTACATAAGCTATTAATAGATTGTCAAGTATTGTAAATGGATTTTATTATAATTTTATGTATTTATCATCTTTATATAATTCTAATATTTGTATTATTTAGATTTTTTTTGAAGATATGATGTAATTTTAGAGAATGCAATAGAATTTATTAGGTACAAATTCTAGTACATCTCATCTATTGATATGAAAACTAACAAAATACTGTTCATACCAAAAGCACAAAGAAATTTGTTTGAACATATCGATTTTGTTTTTTCGCGCCAGAAAATTAGATAATGCGGTTGAAGCATATAATAAAAATGAGTTATAAACCTTTAATTCAATATTTTAAATACTAAATATGCTATGACAATTCATGTTACCGTTACAACTATCAGTATAAATAGTTCTTTTTTTGCGAGGGAAAAGATTTAAACGAGACGTCATCGTTTTGTAAAATACATACATTTTATCTATTAACGGTCAGCTATCCTAACGGTTAACTAACTTTATAAATTGATTTGTTGAATTTAACCAAAGTGTTATAGAATTTAAATTATTGGTTAGTTTACATAGTTATAGTTATAAGCACACTTCAAAATTATGCACATTTATGAATACACCAAAGCAACAAAATTCATTAGAAGAGTAGCCATTTTCACTGTATTCAGATTTAATAAATTCGTATATACAGAAAAAAAAACATGTACAAATGTTGTATTAAAAAAAAAACATATAAAGATGACAAAAAAAAAAAACATATACAAATGTGAAATGTTGTATTTGTTTTTTCTACCAAACAACCCTAATAAAAAACCTTCACGCGCTGTGTCTTCTTTCTCTTCTCTCTCTCCGTCGCGCCTCCATCATTTTTTCGCTCTCTCTCAAAACTTCTCGTCGGCTCACCCGCCGATTGATTCCTCGTAGTCTCTCTCAGGTATGCTTCTTCGATTTTTACTCTTAATATCAACATCAGTGCTTTCTTATTTCCGGTGGATTCATTTCTAATCACAAAGTCTCCCCTTTTTAAAAGGGGGTTTGTGTCGATCGTAAAGTATTGAGCTTTGATAAACCCTTAATCTTCTTCGTTCTATTGTAGATAGTCAGTATTTTATCGGAATTATGGGATCTATTTATCGATCGCAGTGACTTAGAAACCCTAATTTCTCAGAATGGACGATGAAATGATGAAATTTCCAATCTATCTTTCTCAATTTTCATACTAGTTTTTGATGAATCAATCTTCGTTTTGATTCTCTTGCTCGCAGGGTTGATACAATCATTGCCTGAGGCATCTATTGGTGGGCTAAATTAATGGGAACACCAGAGACATCTAGAGAGCCTTGCCCTGACCGTATCCTTGATGATCTCGGTGGTGCTTTTGGTATGGGAGCTGTTGGAGGAGCTGCCTTTCATTTCATTAAAGGGACTTACAACTCTCCCAAAGGTAGTCGCTTTGTTGGAGGAGCACAAGCCGTCAGCATGAATGCTCCTCGTGTTGGAGGCAGTTTTGCTGTTTGGGGAGGTTTATTCTCGACATTTGATTGCTCCATGGTCTACTTAAGGCAGAAGGAGGATCCGTGGAACTCTATCATTGCAGGTGCTGCTACTGGAGGGTTTCTGTCCATGCGACAAGGGGTCGGCGCTGCTTCAAGATCAGCTGCTTTTGGAGGGGTTTTGCTTGCTTTGATTGAAGGAGCTGGGATCATGTTGAACAAGCTACTGGCTCAGCCTCAGAATATGATGATGGAGGAGCCTATGCCTGGAATGCAAGGAATGCCCGGGATGCAAGGAATGCCCGGAATGCAAGGAATGCCTGGAATGCAAATGGGGCAGATGCAGAATCACTCTCAGACGATGTCAGAGAGTCAAAACCAGAGTACAGCTTCGTCATCATCATCATCATGGTTTGGAGGGCTTTTTGGTAAGAAAAATGAGGAGGTGCAACCAGGCAGTGGAAGCAAAACAGAGGTGTTAGAGAGTTTTGATGCTCCTCCGGTGCCATCATTTGAGTACAAGTAAGCTTGTAGACATGTCTCTGTCATTCAATGGTTTGCATGCTGCCTCAATCAGTTCCATTTCGTCGGTTTTCTTTTATCTATCCTTGTTATCTGCAGAATTTTTCTTGTTCATGGAAGAATTAGCATACTCTGTCCTCTATCCTTCCGATTATCATTATGTTTTAATGAGCTTATATACTCAATCTAGGAATTTATCGTTGTGAAACCATATTGTTGGTTCTTAAATAATGTAGTTTTAGATTTTCACAATATGCCCCAGTGGGAATGTGTTTTGACTTTTGAGTAATGAAAATGAATCCCTTGTGTGAGGTTCAATGGAATCCCTTTGTGCAAGATCAAGAGTCATATTGATCGTAGAGTCATGTAAGAGTATTCTCCACCCAACAACATATAGATTATGTAGACAAAGCAAGTTCTTGATAGTCTTTGCTCTCGGAAACCTCATCAAACTATAAGAAAAAAATATAAAATCTTATGGACAAGATCTCTCAAATGAAATTTAAACGACAATCAAATATCCTTACCAGTGTTGGTTCACTGATATCAACGTTTTGCTTTATAAAAAGGACGTTCAAGGCAAATGAAACATGTTCACCGCAGTTGATCATGGATTGAGATTTTGCATCACTAAATGATCAATTTTTGGTCACAAAGGAAAGAGATTAGCGTTTTGATTTGTGCGAGTCTGAGAGATATGTTTCCTCTTCTAGTTCCGGCCCAATAAAGGCCCAAATTGTTGACCCAACGGTGACGTATCTAACAACGTATTCGAACTCGAAGGCTGCTTTGATCTTCTTCTTCTCCAAATCTCACTGTAGGGTTTTTAGGGGTTATCTCTCTCTCTCTCTCTCGCTGCAATAATGGAGTCTCTAGGGAAGCTACAGCTTCGTCAGCAACCAAATCACCTCTCTTTCACTCACTTCTCTTCATCTCTCCCGAAAAATTCTTCATCCTTCTCTTTCAGATCCTTACCCAGATCAACTCCGTCCTTCAAATCCGCTTCTATCAAAGCTTCATCATCGAAATCTCAAGAGCCGAGGCTCTCAGTCCTCAAATCCACCTGCGTCACCGTCACTACTGCAGCAGCGTTGTTCCTTGTGAATCTCCAGCTCAAACCTTCGCCGGCGATTGCCGCCCCTGTCACGGCGACGCCATCTGTGGAATCTCTCGAACAGGGTAACGAGGATTATTCTTATCAAGATGTAGAGAGATCGCTCGAAGAGCATCTTGTTTCTCAACCTGAAGATGTGGAAGTTCTACGTGGTTTGATGGAGATAAAGATCAAATCTCGGAAGCTTCCAGAAGCAATAGAATTGATTGATAGGTTGATTGAACTGGAACCAGAGGAGAAGGAATGGCCAATTTTGAAAGCTAATATCTTTAGTTACAGTGGAGATTTAGATTCTGCTAAAGCTGGATTCGAGGAGATTATAGCTAAGGATCCGCTTCGTGTCGAGGCTTATCACGGCCTAGTTATGGTTTATTCAGATTCTGGTTCTGATTTGAATGCGATGGAGAAGAGAATTGAGGAGGCGATGGTGAGGTGCAAGAAAGAGAAGAATCGTAAGGACTTGAGGGACTTCAAGCTTCTAGTGGCGCAAATTCGGGTTGTTGAAGGGAAGCATAACGAAGCATTGAAGCTGTATGGTGAGCTAGTGAAGGAAGAGCCGAGAGACTTCAGGCCGTATCTATGTCAGGGGATTATATACACAGTGTTGAAGAAGCAAGATGAGGCGGAGAAACAGTTTGAGAAGTTCAGGAGACTTGTCCCCAAGAATCATCCATACAGAGAGTATTTTATGGATAATATGGTTGCTACTAAGCTCTTTGCCGAGAAGGCACAGCGAGAGATGGCTGGATCAAAGAGTTAACTGGCTAATGATGATTGTCTTACAAAATGGTAATGCTTGGTGGTATTCGGCTTGAATGTGATTTTGTTGGGTTTTCGGTTGTTTGATGATTGTAGTAGGTAGTTTCAGAGTGAATTGATATCAAGATCATGTGTTGTAGCATTTGTTGAATACTCAATACTGGAATCTTGAATTTCTTGCAGTGTTTTTTTTTTTTGAGATGTGACGACTCACGAGCCATTGTCAAGTTGCTGCTCTCAATTCTTTGCACAAAGTCTATAAGATTCTGAAGTTATAAGAGAGTAGTGAAATCAAGAGTAGTCTATGATTTGGTTTATAATGATTAGGCATTGCTTGCGTACTTGTTCTTTTAATGTTAACAAGTTGTTGTCTCTTGTCTTCTCAGTTGGAAGTTAATATCAAGTGTTGTTGGCAACTCTTGTTTTGCTTGGGAATAGCATATAGTCTGGTATGAATGAGAGGAGAAAATAGCCTCTCTTTTGTAGTTTAACGCTTGTTTCTTCTCTCTTTCAGCCTCTTCCTGCATTCGTATAGCTTATGAGTTTGGTGTGAACCTTGCCGAACATATCCATAAAAATAATTTGTCCCAATTAGGGAGAAGGGCCAGTTTTAAATTAAAAAAAAAATATAATAATAGTAGAGACTACCATAGACAAGTGTTAGAAAGTTATCGAATTATATAAATTATAACTAGAGTGGTCAACAGAATCTATGGGGTCGGTCTCTAAGTCTGACCCGGATGCTTGGTAAGAAATCTGCAGCTAGATGTCCTGATTTTATTAGATTCTGGATCCGGCTGATGTCCAAACTCAGACCGAAGTGGGATCAAGTTCTCGTGGTAAGAAGATATAACAGATGCATCGGAGGAGAGACAACGAATCTCATGTGTCTCTGGGTAATAAAGAAACAAGCACTTGCAATCGTTATAGAAGAAAAGATTCCCCTGCTTGGAAACAGCCAGAGGCGCGAACGACATTGAGCACAATGACCGCTCTATCTTTAAACCATATAGAGCAGCTAGATTTATGGAGTAAGCCTTGCTCCACATTTCCTGGTGTGCATCCATGCTAAATATCTCTAGTGTGGTACCACGAACCGTATCGGACATGGTTAGACGGTCAGGTTAGCGATATGGGTAGTTCGCGAGACCCACTTATCCGGAACAGAGATGTAATGAAACTCTTGTTTGTGAAGATCCAAGGCTAGGATTTTGTAACCCCTTCCAATTTTATACGATGCGGTGGATAACCAATAGATGGATCCACTCACACACACGGATAGTTTTGACACTTGGACCACATAAGGATAAAGCCTCAGGTTCCTCCATTCACCACTTTCAACATCAAGAACATCGCATCCTCCCTCCGTAGGATAAAAGCACATTTTGGCTACTTTATAGCTCCCCGTAACTTTGTCTCTACCAAATCCCATGACCCAGTTTCCCCAAAAGAAATCTGACCCTTCTCCTGAAAGTAGTAACAACACTAGTTTCTACATGTCTCGACAGCCAAAATTTAAAATAAAGAAGTAGTATAACGTTACGTACTACCGTTTATAAATCGGGAGGAAGGATCTGGGGCAGAAGGGAACCGCAGGAGTTGTCCGGTCGAGGGGTTCAAAACGATGATAGACTCTGGTTCAACTATGCAGACCAAACCGTCGCAAGTCATCAAGGGCCGTCCGTCCCAAACGTTCCAGAGTTGTGAGTCGCCGAAGTGTATATATACGATCTCTTCGTCGTCCGCTTCGTCGAGCCGTGCCTGGCGGATGATTCTCGGCCGGTCGCCACAGTCGCAGTTGTAAGCAGCGATGATTTTCCTGGTCTTCACAATATTCATACGCCTTTCTACGAATATCTTCGATTCCAGGATTGATCTCCATTGTTTTGAGACGGTTTTGAACTTCAGAATTGATTTCGAGGGCAGTCGGAGGAATATTTCTTCCAGTAATTCGGACACGTAGATCCAGTTTGTGTTTTTTTCTTCTTCAACCATCTTTGTTGCTTGCATGCTTTTGTGCTTTTTCTGACTTCTGTCTGAGCGAAACTATATATAATCTATTAATATCATAAATTAATAGATAAATTAATAGTTATATTAATTTCTTCGAACATATCTAAAAGCTTTCAATATAGTATATCATATATTCTATTTTTTGTCAGTTATTTTATTATATCTAAAAGCTTTCAATAATATAATGTTTTTATTATTAATAATACTATAATTACTCTATACGCATTATATATGTTCCAAACAGAGACAATAATCTAGTGTTAATAGATCATAACTATGCACACATATTCTAAGTTTTTCAACATGTATTATTTTTATTTGGATAAAGTCAAATCTCAAAAAAAAAAAAATTTAACAGGAAACAAATATGATATGGTTAAAATATAAAATAAATAATAATAATATTTTTAGTGATTTGTTCTATCAAATCTTAGCTGACGGAGATCCTTTTTGAATCCACTATTTTATTTTTGACTATCTTGAATTGGCGGTAGTACTAGACTTCTACAAATTAATAATGTTAGAATTAAAATATTTTGTTGATTAATATAGGTATTAATTTACCGATAAATTTTTGAGAATTTTTGAAAAATACTCCTTTTGGTGTACCCTTTTCTAAAAATACCCCCTTTATCTATCCATTTTCAAAAATATCCATTTTTAAATATAAAAAATTATAAAGTTTTATATAGTTTATAAGGTACTTCTATATAATAACTATTACTGGGAGATTCGATACAAATATTTTAAAATGTTTTAGATAGTTTTAAATCGTTTTTATAAGTTTTATAAGGTTTTTAAAAGGTTTTTAAAAGGATTTATACGGTTTTTATAAGGTTTTTATAAGCTTTTTATAATTTATTTTTACGCTATTTATGAAAGGTATATAAATTTTTATACACATATAAAGGTAATTTGTGTATATATTTATAAGGTTACACACATATTTGGATAAATTTCAACATTTTTAGTGGGTTTTTTGATAAAGTTTGAAAAGGGGGTATTTTTAAAAAGAGGAATATGAAAAGGGGTATTTTTGAAATTCCCCCTAAATTTTTAGAGAGATGTGATTAATTTAATTAAAAATACTTATATTTAAAAAATGTTATAATCAGAAATTTTCTATAATCAGATACAAGTAAGAAAGATAACCACAAAAGTTTTTGATGGAGTAAAATAAAAATTAATATTAATTCAAGGAAAAACAAACAATACAAAAATCAAATTTCACTAGCCATATTTCTACATGTATATATATATATATCTATACAATTATTAATTTATAGTATTTGATAGTGTAAAGGATATATATTTAATTAGTATAACCCCAATATCCTCTCTAAATTGTGTATATATATTTGTATATTACTCTCTACCCTAATAATATATCCTCTCTGTATTGTGTATATATATTTGTACATTACTACTCTCTACCCTAATAATATACAACACTTCTACTCTATTTTAAATAGGACCATAGAAAAGACTGAGGAGAGCTTGCAGGTTTGTAATGAAAAGGTTGAAGTTCTGATGAAGAACACCATAATAGTGAACGGTAAAACTAAAACCATATAACTCTACTTCCGAAAACTTTGATAAATACATCTCATGAAAAATAAAACAAAATAAAAATAAGTTAGACCCATAGCGAGGATTTTCTTAAATAAAGATATTAAGATGTATCAAATGATGATTTTCTATCTCGACATTAATTCGAAAACAGAACTTTAGAAGTTAAAAGACACCATGACCATAGTAGTAGAATATGCGAAATAAAATATTTAAAGTAACATTATGTTGTAGTTTATAAGCCAGACACTCAAGTTAAATCAGAATAATCTGTAATTTCTCATTGGTCACGCGTGTGTAGTCACGTTCGAGTTTGTTTTTACAGTTACGACTCTAAACAAAGCTTCATATTGAAACAGAGAAAGAAACTCAAGATCGTTGGATTTTGCATTTTTACTACTTAAGGGTTTTTGAAGAGCCAGGCGTTTCGTATTCTCACTTCTATAATCGATTCTTCACACGCTAAAACAGAGAAAGAAGTTGAGAGAGGTACGTAAAGAGGAGAAGTCAAGATCGTTTCTGCATTCGGTTTCTTTGTTTATACATACTCCCTTAACGTTCCTGTATTTTCACTATTGAAGAGGTTAAAGACCCAAAGCTTCTGCGTCTTTTTCCTTCTTCCATCGATTCCTTACGCGTTGGAACAGAGAGAAAGAAGAAACAGAGAGGTACGTACGTAATTAACGAGAAATAAAGAGGAGACTCAAGATCGTTTCTGCATTCGTTTTCTTTGTTTATACATACTCCCTTATCGTTTCTGTATTTTCACTATTGAAGAGTTTAAAAACCCAAAGCTTCTGCGTCTTCTTCCTTTTTCAATCGATTCCTTACGCGTTGGAAACAGAGAGAAAGAAAAAACAGAGAGGTACGTACGTAACGAGAAATAAAGAGGAGACTCAAGATCGTTTCTGCATTGCTTTTTCTTGGTTTCATTGTTAAAGGGTTTACTAAAGACCCAGAGCGTTCATATTATTCCTTGTTTAATCAGTTTCTTAGGCATATTGAAACAGAGAGATGAACTGTGAGAGGTCGAGAGAAGTTTTCTTGGGAAAAGGAGAGTTAGTTTATGCATTTTCTGGGTAGTTATTTTTAATCAATTCGGATTTAAGTGAAGCATCGGAAAGTTTAACCAATTCGTTTTTATCTAATTCAAAGTGTTTTGTTTACTCGATCTTGGGATGGGTTTGGTTTTGATTTGTTCCATCCTGTGTTTTCTCAGTCTGTGGTATATATGGAGAGTGTTTGATTAACGAGACTTAAGAGGAAGCAATCTCACAATCCTCTTTTTTCTCAGGCAGATATGTTTATGGATTTGGTACCAGTTGAAGAGGCAGAGCCCGATGCTTCAATTTCGAGGCTTGTGTCACAAATTAGAATCTCTAGAGACAAAGCTACGACTCTCCTCCTTAAGTATGATTGGTATGTATTTATATCCCCATTATTTCTGCTATTGAGTTTTTTTTATACTTGGTTCTTTGTCACTGAATAGTACATTGTGAATTTGTCTAGGGATGAGAAAAAGTTTACTTCAAATTACTTGTTATCTGATGACTACGAAAGAGACTCGAAGAAGATAATTTGCAATTCAAAACATAATTACCAAGTGGTATGTTTTTATACAGTTTTGGCCATTTTGGTATTTTTAATATTTGTTGACATCACATAAGATAGTTAAAATAAGTTGTTGTTCGTCTTCAGGTTGGTTGTAGATCTTGTTGGAATAGAGAAGTGTGTCAGAACCTTGGATGTGGTCATTACCTATGCAATAGATGCATATTAGGTATTGCCAAAAAATTTTTATCTAAATGATTAATTTTCTTTTTTGTCACTCTATTTTAATGATCTTAACTTGTGTTTTTTTTTTTTTTTTTTTTTTGTAAGTACACATCAACCATAAAGTAATTGCTGATGGTAAAGTCCTGTTATTCTGTCCTGCCTATGAGTGTACGATGTATATTCCACACGATTTTATAAAAAGCAGGCTCTCTCACGATGAATATGATAATGCAATGAAAAAGTCTTATGCAAAATCTCGTGAAACCACTGTGAGTAGAGTTGTGCCCTATGTGTCATTGTCTGCTTTTTATTTCTTTATTTTATACTTACTAAATGTGATTAATGATGAATGATTTATCCATTTTCTAGGAGGATAAGACCATCTCCATTAGTGTATGTAAGTGAGTATGTTAAGAAGTTTTTAACATATTATTGGTTAAAAATAAATCAAAAATACACAAAAACTATAGAAACGTATCTAATGTGAGAGGTTTTAGAAATGGTTAAGAGATGCAACGTGTTAGTGTGTGAGTGGGTATAATTTTTTAACAAAAAGGAAAAAAAATAGGTTTGGTTTTTCATTTCTTTCGCTCGTTTCTCTCTCTCTCTCTCTCTCTAAAACGAAGAACATGCAAACCAGAAACCAGTTTCCCCGATCTCGATCCGTCTGATTTGATGAAAGAAACTGCTCTTTCACCACAGTAATCTTCAGATCAATCGAAATTAGTCACAATCGTCGAGTTTGGGTAATCAAATCGGACTGATCCAACCTCAAATCAGAGAGAGTGTTGATGAGAATCAGAGTGTTTGGTGAAACAATCCTCAAATCTCCTTCTGGTACGATTATCTCTATTTTTTTTTTGTATAGCTTCATGAATTAGGGTTATTAAGGTGTGATTGGGATTTGGCGTCATGAATTAGGGTTTTCGAATTGGGATTTGTAGTCAGAAAATTAGGGTTCATCAATGTTAGCGCAATTAGGGGTTTTATAATCAATAAATAGTTTTTTCTTCGTTTTTATTGATGATTGAAATCGATTTTGGTTGTGTGTTAGTCTAGAAGTAAAGATTTCGTTTCTCTGTTTTGGTTGCGAAGTTGAATAAGTTTTGTTTGTCTTATTGAAATCGTTTCTGCGGTGTTTCTGTCATGTAATTTATGTAAGTTTTGGTTGTCTGATTGAAAACTTGGCTACCTTTGTCAATCGTTTATGTTATACTTGAGTATGTATTTGTGAGGTTAATTGAACTGTTCTGTTCTTCAACTATATACTTGAATTGTTCTTGAACTGCATGAATTTGATCATATATGTCTTGTGTGTGTATTTGTGAGGTTAATTGGTGAGGCATCGAAGCAAGATATAATTCAATGGAGAAGCTAAACATGGAACATTCCACCAATGAAGGAAGGTAATTCATCTGACTTGTTGTTAGCTTTTGTTTATATCAATGTTTTCATAGCTTTTGACTAGGTAAAGATATAAGTTCAATGGGTTGTTAGGTGGCTGGTTTTTAGTAATAAATGTTTCTGATAAATGCTTCATTAGCTGTTGAATTTGAATCTATTTTGTAGCTACCTGTTCACTTTGAATCTGTTTTGTAGCTACCAGTTCACTTTGAATATGTTTTGTAGCTAGCTGTTCACTTTGAACCTGTTTGCATTGTGATAAATGCTTCTCTGTGTATTGCTCTTTGTGTGTCTACATCATACTTATGTATGTATTTGCTTCTGTGTGTACTTGCTTCTATGTGTACTTGACTTAGAATCGATTATTTCTCTCTGTGGTTAATACTTGCTAGGGTTAGTCATTGATTGCTAACAATAAGTAACAACACTAACCACTAACTAGTTCTTCTACTTTCACCTTTTATATATGCTTCTATCTCTTTCTTCTCTGTGTTTTCATTCCTTCTCACTTTAAACCAGTCTCAGTTTCTTTCATTCTCTTTCTCCTTTGATCTCCCATTCCTTCTCCTCATATCATCATACTTTCATACCTTCAAACCCCACCAGTTATGGATTCAGTTGGTGAATCTTTTGGATATCTAAACCTCTTAAACAGTCAAAACCCCAACCAGTTTGGTTCTTCAGCTAGGAATCCGAGTCAACACCCAATCCAGTTTGGTTCTTCAGTTGGGAATGAGAGTGTACACCCAAACCAGTTTGGTTCTTCAGCTGGGAATGAGAGTCTACACCCAAACCAGTTTGTGTCTTCAGCTGGTGTAGAGAGTCATCAACCTCTGATCTTTGGGAGTTTTGAACAACCAATTCAGTTTGGTAGTTGGGAAGATCCAAGCCAAGATGAAGCTCAGCCTAAGGAGAAGAAAGAAAGAAGGAAATGGTCACACATTGAAGACACAGTGCTGATCAGTGCGTGGCTCAATACCAGTAAAGATGTCATCGTTGGGAATGAGCAGAAAGGCAATGCCTTTTGGGATCGAATTGCAGCTTACTATGCTGCAAGTCCCAAGCTGGTTGGTGTGGAAAAGAGAGGTCCCAATCTCTGTAAACAAAGGTGGCACAAGATCAACGAGCAGGTTTGTAAGTTTGTTGGTAGTTTTGAGACTGCATCAAAACAGAAATCCAGTGGCCAAGGTGATAATGATGTTATGAATTTGGCTTATGATATCTACCACAATGATTACAAGGTGAAGTTCACCTTAGAACATGCTTGGAGGGAGCTTAGGTATGATCAAAAGTGGTGTAGCTATTCATCAACTACAGATAAGAGAGCATTAAAGAGAAGAAAGTATGATGATATGACTTCACAGTCATCAAGCTCTTTTCCAGTGAGCTCTGAAGAGAATGAAGCAAGGCCTGGTGGTATTAAGGCAGCAAAAGCATCAGCAAAAGCCAAAGGCAAAGTGGCTGTGAGCCAACCAACCACAGTGGTTAAAGAAGGCAAGGCTCTTGAGGACTTTCAAGCTATGTGGGAGATAAAACAGAAGGATTTCAAAGAGAAGAAGGAGCTGATGAACAGCAAGTTGCTAGACAGTCTTTTGGCCAAAACAGAGCCACTTTCTGAAATGGAAGTGGCTTTGAAAGACAAATTAATGAATGACATGTTGTCTAATGCATGAATGAGTATATGTTTATGTTTGTGTGTTGTTAAGTTTCGGTTATGATCTTGATCTCATTTTGTTTGTATTGATCTTGATCTATTTCGGCTTTGTAGATCTGATTTTGCTTGTAAAATATGTTGATCTGATGTTGGTAGTATTAATGTTTGATAATCATATGTTATGTTTGAACTTTGAATGAATGAATCAGTTTTTATATGTTTTAAAGTTCTAAATGTGCTTGTTGTGTAATGTGATAAATGTGCTCTGATTTCAAGTTTGAACCAAAGCATCAGTTTGCTTGCTGGTGTGCTTGAAGTGTAATGTTTCGTGTGCTTGATGTGTAATGTGCTAGCTGGGAATCAGTTTGCTTGCTGGTGTGTTTGCTGTGTAATGAACCCGACCAATGTTTGGTGTGTACTGAAACCATTCTATGAGTTCTCAATTGTTTGAATCCGTTTAATGTGGTTGTTTCTTCTTATGTATAACACAACTTTGTTATTTGTTTCTTTTTCAGCTTGCATACATTGATGTCTTGTTGGGAAGAAGCTTGAAATGAAGTGTTGTGACATGAAGTGTTGGGAAACAAGTTTTGTGATGCTAGAGTCAAGTTAGTTTTTGTAATAATTGAGTGACTATCAAGCTATGTATAATACACATATTTTAAAATTTCAAATTTTTAGAATCTCTTAACAGCTTTACCATTGGACTTCATAAAAATTATGTACTTTTCTAAGTTTCTAAGTGTGTACTATTACATTATTAATATAACATAAATGGTTTAGAAACAACCAATGTTTCTAAACCATTGGAGTTGCTCTAACAATGGTGAATAATGCGGAGCTGTCTCGTCAGTTATGAGCAAAGGCCTATAAGAACTTGTGACTTTAGCCCTTAACTTGTGACTGTTCTATTGGTGCATGTAATCTTTCTTGAGCTCCTTATTTTACATAATAGTGACTAGGATTGTTATACGTTCAAAATTTGTAAAGCTCAGGTGGGTTTGAAGAGAAGCTTCTTAAAGCTCTTTATTACGCTCTTGATTTGTAGAAGAGTGTTGTTGACATATGAACTCATAGCATTATATATAGCAGATTTAAAAGCGAAAAGTCTGTTTGTTTTATTCTAAGTCTATTATTACATAGTAATATTCTACAACTGTTACATAGTACTATTCTACAAGTAATACTTAGTCTAAAGCATTTGTGGAAAACACAAGCATGTAATATTAACAAATAACAAGTTTAAGAATCTTAGGACGAGGTGATTGGATATGAGAAGATGCATAGTCTCAAGATGGAACCTACCAAGAGGGGCTCTTATGGCAGTAAGGTTTTGAAACTTTACCATTTATTTTACAAACATGCTTAGTAGTAGTACACAAAATAAAAAATAAAACAAGAAAAAAGAGAGTAGGAGTGAATTAAGGATTTTGAGTGTCCACGTTTGTCTTTGGAATTGATGGAGTTGTCCAAAATTGGGCATTTTTAACCTTTGAGATGCTATCCAATATTTCCAAGGGAGTGATATCTCCGGTCACAGTCACTTTCTTTGCAGCAAAATCTATGTTGAAGGATGTCACACCTACGAAGATATCAAATATCACTACTTATAAACCAGCTTTTGACCAAAACCGGTTTGCAAAATAATAGACCAGACCGGCTCTGTTATGGACAAAATAATCAAAATCAAAGTGAGCCTAGAGTAAATTGGAATCGAATCCATTCTCTAATTTGATATTTTTCTTAATCAAATCCGAGCTAATAATACATTTTGTATATTGTTCACATATATATATATATATATATATATATATATATTCTAGACCGGAACATTTTGAAAATTAATCAATTTTACTAACTGGCATAATCACCTTGCATTCTTGACAAGTGTTTCCTAACTTTGCCTTCACAGCCTCTGCAATGGAGAGACACTTTGAGAACAACGACCTGCTGCTTCAGAAAAATGCAACCCCAATCATGATCACACTCTTAATTTTCACCATTTATTTTGTATTTATGCCACTCATATATATATCATGGCAACAACAAAAAACAACTTACCTGGTCTGAACCACCACCACAAGTAGTAGCCTTCTTCTCCGTCAACGTTTTGTCTTCACCAGCAGGAGTCACTAGAGCTTCTACCGTCTTAGCCGGATCCTGACCAGCTGACCCGGAAATAGTTTCCGGGTCAGATCCCAAAAGAAACCTTGTAGAACCCACAGGGGTATTGATAAAGTCACATGCGGGTCTCGCAACACAGCTGAAACTCTTCCTCGCTAGGCTGATGTCACTGGTGATAAGCTTCAGCAACGCCGCTGCTCCGCCTCCACCGCCACCGCCGGTGCTTCTCCGGCCAGTAAAGCTCCTCCTGCCTTTATAGATCTCTATCTTTTTGTTACTGACCTCTCCGTCTTCGGCGGAAGCGGCGGGTAGTTTGATGAAGTCGTCGGTGAATGATCTCCTGGGATCTTTAATGATAGGGTTGTGTCGGTCTATAGCTCTGCCGCTGCTTCGTTCATCGTCAACGGTGTTGTTTGGTTTGTGAACGTGGTCCATGCTTGAACATATGGCTGTCGATGCTTGCGAAGCGCAGAACATACGTCCCTTCATTATATGGAGAATGAGGGAGCTCTCGGAAGAAGTGACAGTAAGAAACCAAAGAAAAAGACACAAAGTAAGCTTTGTGTGTGAGCAAATCTTGATAAGAATGGTAATATGTTTATGATTGAGGATGTTATATTACTCGTATACAGAGAGAGAACTCGATTGGAATAAAGACAAAGAGAGTTAAGAGAGTGTAACGCTCATATGATAAAGAGTTATTTGTCCCTATATGTAATAAGTTGTCAATGTGGCGTTTGTAATTTAATCTTACATATATATATATATATTAAAAAATCTATGCAAAATTTCTCCCCAAATTTATTTTCATCGAGTTATGTAAACAAAGCAATAATCAAATGATCGATGTTGTCAAAAAAAAATCTAAAACTATTTTTCCCCTATGGTATATGTTATCAGGACCTTTTTTTTATAAAAGAAACTATGCGTGAAAGTCTAAGAGACATGCATGGTTACAAATATGAAAAGAAACAATGGAAGACTATATATATAATTGAATTTTGGACGGATACCAATCACGGATCACACAAACTATACCTTTCAAGTCTTAACCATATCATTGGATCCCTTGATATCAAAACTACAAATCAAATATGTTTTGGAAAACATAGCTTTACAATAAAACCAAAGAATCCATTGTTTCAAAGTTAGAAGGTTTCTAGATTTTTTCATATTTTTTGGTAGTTCTATCTTTCTTTGACAATTACTATATTATAAACATGTAAACTTTTTATGTGGACTCCTTTAATTGTTTGTTGAAATGGTGTTCACTTGAATTAATATGTAGAGTTGTCAGGCGCGGAGAGTTAATTATTCAACTTCATAATTATTGCACACTTACTATGCTACATATATATAAGTACTCGAGGGTTAACTAGTTTCAGTTCATGTCATGATGATATGATCTTAGTCCGAACCACAACTTGGGATAGTAAATTACTTTTCACGTGGGAGTTTAGAAGGTGTACCTTTTTTTTTTTTGGGTTGGCACTTATATAATTTGCATTAGTTAGGGCATTTCTCCCCTCACAAAATATATATTAACTATACCAACTAAGAAAGTAAAAGCTTATAGCATACTATCTGAGACCAATGCTATAAAAAAAAGATACACATAATCTCCTAAAGCATTTTTAAGTAAGTGTTTTTGATACTTACAAATATAAATTGCATGCTCACACTGAGTCACTGTCACTGGATGAAGATGTTGGGCGTGGACCGTGGGGCATCATCCTTTCACGAGGCTTTTGTCTTCTTATTCCAAATCTTACTTCACTCTTCTTTACTTATATTTGTTTTTGTCTATTTTTTGTTTATATATTTGATAAAATGAAACACTGTTGACTGTGTCAGAGAGAGTAACGGTCGAAAAACACACAGATATAATGTTGAGAAAAGAGTAATAATGGAGCTTTCGTTATAAATTGACAACGTGATGCTAAAATGTTAGAGCCGGTCAGAGAAATTTTGACGATTACCATAATTTGTCTATCTTCTTCTCATATTTTTTCACTAATTAACTAATTTTGGATTGTTTATTGAGATCTGACGCAATTGGAAACACGAGGAATATTCTGCGTTGGATGTACAAAACAAAGTGAGGGCTGTATCCAGGCTTTAACCTTTAATTTCTCACTACATTATATTAAAGTTAAAAAAAAATAGTTCAAAACAGTCTAAAATCTAAAAAATTCAAAACCTCAAACATTAAAAACTAAAGTCTAAACCTGAACCTTAACCAAACCTTAACTCTAAAAGACTAAAACCTAAACAATATGATTTATTTCCTTTTTTTCCTCAACTATCCCTAATATTTTCTAGTTTTATCTTAAATTGAGTCAAATATTGTGTTACTATGTACCATTGTTGAAATCCTTTTAGATGTTGTAAAACAAAACAAAACTATCCCTGAAGGCTTTGCGAAGCATGGGCTGTATTTGCAGCTAGATACGAAGGTTAGTCACGATTTGGGTTAAGTACTAGTTAAAGCCCACTGGGCTAATTGCGGCTTCCACGTGTAAGGTTTCAGCCGGAGAGAGCCGCAAAGAGAATGAGAGACTTCATCGGAGCCGATCCAAATTGGTGTAGCAGAGATGTTCCCCGCTAATCCGCTATGGTTGCGTCGTGGTTTTGACATTTGTTCTTTCTTTTTCTATTTGATGAAATTAAATCCTCAGTTTTAGATATTTGCTAGCGCGTTTCATTAGAGAGCTACGTTGGAGTTATGAGTGACGATAATGTTATTGAATTGAGATCTAACTGAATATGATATCGTTATGCATGCATGCATGCTGCTTCAACCTATGATCAGGTTGAAAGGTTAAGTGTGTATTATGGTAACTGAGGCAAATCTTGTTGGTTTTTGCATAATAAGTTGCTCTTGTCAGTGTAGTAAGGTGATGAGATAACCAAACAGCCCATATGCTAACTGTAATCTCTTACCTATTTTGCAAACAGCACACAAAGCAGCAGGTTTGCTTGACTTGTGATTGTAACGTACAGAACTTGTTTGGTAAACATTTCAATCACTCTCCTATATTCATGCACGTTGTTGGTTCTCTTCTTTTAGATGCCTTATTGATTGCAAGATGATATTTTCGGCAAAACTGATGTGACATTAGACATCGTGTTACTTTTAATCTATGTCGTCTCTCTGTCCTTTCCCAAAACATACAAAAGTAAAACTGATCATTTGGATGATGTTTACCGGATTTTTCTCCGAAATGGCACCAATTCTGTAGACATTGGCTTCTGCTTTTGTCCCATCACATCCCTTCTCGAGGAATGTTTCAAACATGCATTATTAAATTAAAGACCAAATGATAGAATTAGAAAGAGATGTCCTTTGTCACGCTGAATTACGTGATCTAAGTTAAGTTAAACAGAGTAGTCCCCACTACATATGTTCATTTTGCAACTATAAATCTGTTCTTGTCCAACTCTCTTTTCTATAGGATTTGACTAACTTAGAGATGTCAACATTATAATTCTTATCTAATGGGCAATATTCAATGTTTGTTATCCAGCTTGGAGGGATAACAAAGTAATGGACATCTTATGATTGTAATCCATATTCAATGTTTTTTCTCTAGTTAGGTGTGTTTGGGTCGGGACTCTAGACAAAAGCTACAGTAACAGAAGGAGCAATCCATTAGAGTGGAAAAAAGCTTTCCGGATTAGGGAAGAAGACAAGGTATCCACAGACAAGTTTGGTTGTCCGAAAAGTACTCGATCATATACCTTGCTTCTAATTACGAATTGCCTCTCTCTCTTTTTGTCACTGTCTCTCTGTCGTCTATCTGCTTCCAGTATTTCTGAAGAGGTCCAGTTAATTAACTTGTGGACTCTCATCGCACATCACATAATATCCCACATAACAATAATTCACACGAGAATGTGGCTCGTATTTGATGTTGAAGCATATGAGAATAGATGATTGAGAAGCAGAAACATACGAAATGTTTTGTATAAGTACTGAGATGGATTTTAGTAGTTAGAGTTTACTGTTTAGAGAATGGAGAAGTGCATAAACAGTTAAAACCAGTTACGTGCATGGGTTCCACGTTACAGACATATTTGATCTTCTTCCCTTTATTTCCATTTTAGTTGGAGACAGAGGATAACTCTTTTTGAGTCTTTTAGCTTTTCTGAGAATATCCCTCAAATATAATTATTGCAGTTTCATTAAGTCTTTGTCACATGTTTGAATTTTGTAAAAAAAAAGAAGCAAAAAAAACTTAATCGTACCAATAGACTGACAAGATTTAGTCGTCGATGGGTCAACGAAACTGTGGAAAAGCTCATTTCATTTTCTGGTTCCTGTTGTAGATCATGTCGATTTTGGACTTTACTAGGAGGGGAACAGTTTACTGATCATACGCAGAACTCGAATAGTCTTTCTTTAAGTTGACCTGATCTTCATAATATTAGAATGGTGTAACAATATATATGTTTGTTCTTAGTTTTTATTTTATTTTTGCCAACTCACATTTTTCAGAATATATATTTTCTATAAATGTGTGGTCATGAGTAATCTATATATATAAAGTTAGCTTTTTCTCTCTTCTCATGATGCCACCTAAGCGATTTTTGTTTAAACATTAAAATAAATTTAAAACATTCATTTAGTGCATATTTATGTTACTTATTTAATTAATAGAAAATTTAAATAAATAAAAATAAATCATGTAAAAAATGAAATGTTAAAATAAGAAAAACAATACTTTAATTTTTTATTAGTGGTAATAATATAATTCAACTTTCATTTTATATTGATCATAATTTAATATTTTTAAATATGTTACTGAATTTTAGAATGAAAGTAAAATTTAAATTTATGGTAAACTAAAACAACATTTATGTAATTGTATATATAAAGTTATAAAGAGGAAAAATAAAATGAAAGTGAAATATTAGTTTATAACATGATCAAAAAGAAAAAAATGATATTTCATAAATTGAATCAAATGCTTTTAATCCAAATTTGAGTATTGAAAGATAATAATTATAATATTTTTAAAAAATCAATTAAAAAAAATAATAAAATATCACAATATGAATAAAAAATCAACGAAACAAAATTATAAACCTCCCGCGGGGAGCGCGGGTCAACTGCTAGTGATAATATAAAATCATGGTATCATTTTATGATTAGATTTTATGGTTTCCGATTTTAGATTTTAAGACCAGTCGATCTTGAGGACATGGAACTAGTAGCACACTAGCACATGTATATTGATCACTAGATTGGTAGTCAAATTCAGATGGCCTTTTACAAAAATAGATCAATAAGTATGGAAGATTTTTTTTTTCCTTTTTCTAAAACAAAATAAGTTTCGAGTTAATTATATACAGAAATAAATACAAATTTTTGTAGATGATAACTCTAATTAAACTTCCAAATATTGTATCTTTTAATACTTTTATGTTACAAAATTATATTGATTTACCCAAACGTAATAAAACACGTTTCATATATATATATATATATGTTTTAAAAAGTAATAATAAAACAAAAATGATTTGTTAACTTAGAAAAGGCGATAGTAATCTACTATTCTCGCCGACTTGAGTTTGATTGGCATGCTCATATGTCAATGTCACCGAACTAGCAATCTAGCATGATGACTAAGTTCGAAGCCTCAAATGGATTGGACTGGATCATTCATAGGTTGTTTTTAACCGGCTAGATCGTGGATTGGATCATTCATAGGTTGTTTAAAAACCACTAAGACTAGCAAACAAAACAAAAAATGGACAACACATTTTAAGAGCAAAATATTCAGTCAGAAGGCAAAGGATTGAAAAAAAAATTGTATTTCAAAATTCATTAAGCTCAGCCAAACAAAAAAAAAAGTTTAAGTTACAAACAAAAGGTGCATAAGTAGAAAGAAAATCATCTTGATCCTTCTTAATTAGTTCTTAGAATAGAGTGATTGAACTTTGCAACTTTCAGAACTTGTAGCTCCCTTGTCTCATACGAAGCTTGGAGTTTATTTTCTACGTATGTATATCTTTGTTTAATTATTGTTCTGAGTGTGTTGTTGTTGATAATTAGCAGGCGCACTTTAACAACAATTTAAGTTTATGCTTTTAATAGTTGTTATACAAGTTACTATAATCGTTACTTTTATGTAAATTAATTAAATCTAATGACATATTATAAGCTAATTAACTTTTTGGTGCATGGAAAACGAAAGCTACACACTTTCATGCAGCAGCTGACACTCATCATTCTCCCCATTGTCTCTTTAAGATTTTCAACAGAGATTTTTTTTTCTTCTCCACGCGGATTTATAATAATCTATTTAACGAATCGAAATAGTACTACTATATGACTTTTTTTATAAAAGGTGTATTTCTTTGCTAAAGGTGAATCCTGTCTGTATTTTGTTATTATTATTTTTAGTTAAGAAATTATTTTCTTCTTTTACAATTTATACAAGAAAGTTTCTAAAATACGAATGTGGAGTGCAGACTGCTTGTTGAAGTCGACATTATCATATAACCGAAACATATATTAACATTTTCCACTTAGCAATTTACAAGATTTCTGTGTAGTTACTTCTTATTTTTATCTTTCATCAGTGCTTAATGTTCTGAATGCAGATTGTTCTTGAGGTTTGTATAACTTCTGTAATGATTTTGTAACTCGTAACTAATTGTGTCCACCTAATGGATAATATATATATACTTCCTACTCAATCTCGACTTTAACCAACATTACAAAAACTATATTTACAACCACTTGATATATATTACTCATACATATATATATTCCAATATCTATGAAATATTAAAATACTATATGTGTGAATAGATACAGTAAAGTTACATAAATTTCCAACTTTAAAATAAGCAAAAGAAAATAGATGTATTGTTATTGTCACTCTAGGTTCCAAAACAAAATGCAGAAAAGAAAAAACCCGTCTTTAAACAAATATATTTATGTACTCTTTCACTCACTGCTCAAATATTTCAGACAAGTTAATATATTTATCATCCAAAAATCTTACAGTATCTAATGTATGGCTTTGAATCAATCAAATAAATCATAATGGGACCATATCTCTTATAGTGATAAACTTCAAAGAAGCTCATACATCATTGGAATTTTATATTTGATATATTTTATTTTTAAAAAAGACACTTTGAGTTATTCCTTTTTTTTTTTGTTTGGTGGGGTTACAATATGAGATTTATATGAATGTTAAAGTTGGACCCCAAAAAAAATGGGCCTAATTTCGCTATTCTTCTTCTATCTTTACTTACTATACAATTTAAATAAAAGAAACATATGTTTATATGGTAACATATTGACCTATATATATATATATTATTTTTTTGCATGGCTATCCCTATGATTACATATTTGTTGGGGAAAATATTATTCTTTTGAGTTTGACGTAATATACAACCTATAGTTTTAAAATACATATAAAAAAGGCACCTCAGAGAGATAGAGAGGATCCTCACTATTGCTGTAAAGTCCCTTTTATTCAGTTTGCTTCGTCCTTTTTCTTTTGGGTCTACTCAAAAAATTTTGTTTTTTTTTTTTTTTTATGGCTCGAAATAAAAATTCTAACTCAAAAGTTACAGTCTGACCAGTCCAGATAAAAAGGTTAAAACTTTGGTTAAATCGACAAATTAAGATATGAGAAATCTGAATACTGCAAACCATAAATGCAGTCAAATTAGTAAAATTGTTGACAGTAGATTTGAGACTTGGATTAATGTAGTGATTTATAACTAGTAGCTCAACAATTTATTCTGAATGTTCACTATCGTATATTCAGTTCATTGAATTCACAAGAAAAACAATTGTATGATCACTCTCTTTCAGATTGTTAGTTGTTTTTGAATTTGTTTTGGTTTCACCAAGTTTTATGTTTTCTATGTTCTTGATTAATCCATACTATTCTTTTTGTTTACTGTTAAAGATAAAAACTCCAATAAAAACTAGTAGAAACAAGAATATATTTATATAGCAGGAAAAAAAACCCATAATGTATAAGCCAAAACCTAAATACATATAATAATTTGAAATTAGTGGAGAAACCCAAACTTTAAATGAACATATATACAAAAAGTGATGTGAAGTGAATAAATTGCTACGTACCACATAAATAAATTAGAAAGTGTTTTCCTTTTGAAGTTCGAGATTGTTAATTTGTTATGATGTTGCCAACACCATAGTAAATGGTTTAATTTCCTAACATTCTTCAGTTTCACTTAAACAATCTATTAGTTCTCTTTTGATTTTCCTAATAGTCTATTCATTAGTTTAATTCCCACAAGTGACATCAGCTTTCCTTTAAACCTTAATATTAAATCCAAAAAATCGAACTAAAGTTGAAAATTATGGATTTAATATTAAAACCCAAAGTCATTCCACTTATACAAAAAGAAAATCTTATATGTCCAAGTTGTATCTTCTCACTTTACTATATCCATTTCTTTTGATATAACTTTATAATTGATTTAATATTACTATCTGATGGACAAATATATGGTAATGAATGCCCAAAACTAGTGACATGTGATCTCCTCTAGTAGCTGATGGGTTACATAAATGCAAAACGTAGGAGCTTACCATGGAACAACACGAGATTACTATTGTTAGCATAGCAACAACAAACTGAAACTATATAGTATGCATTGCACGAATATATAATGTGCATTAGTGCATACTAATATGAGATCGTTGTAAATGGATCTAGTGAATTGACAATGGTTCAACCAGATGAATTTTTTTGATGTGTACTTAATTTTCAATTGTGGCAATATCATGTCTCGTAAACGCATATTGACGGAACAAAATCTACACCTACTAATCAGTGCATATAAACAATGGTTCAAAGTCAAACAAGATTAATGTTATTATGGTTACTAGTTACTACTATCACTATTACTTTTCATGGTCTGTCATGATTAGTACAAATACTTTTACTTAAACTAGTATGTTGGCTTTCACCAATAACTAATATCGGCGGTCAAAAAGTCTAATTTAATTGTAGCTAGACAATCGATTTATAGTATTTAATTTGTTTTGACTTCTTTTTTTTTTCACTTAGCTGATTACTTATAATTAAATATAATAAAATTCAATAATTATTATATCTAGCTCGTTGAATATTAGATAGGCTAACAAAATTTGGAACACATTGAAAAAAAATAAAAATAAAAGTGATCAGTTCACAACGAAAGTTTTAAACCCAAGAACCTTGAAATTAGTAAATTTAAACATTATAACACATAAAAAGAAGCCTCGAATTCAGCAAACTTCTAAAACAAAAGCATACAAAAGAATCTAAAATTACAAAAAGTAAAAAAAAAAAAAACAAAAAAAATCAGAGTAGAAGAAAAAAAGTTATCTTTTTGAACTTTTGCTTTTTTTATGTCCTTTTAATTTTTGTTGTAACCTTTTTGGAATGAGAGAATCATCAGAAGAGAGCGTCACCAGATCTGAGAATCTCAATCTTTTTCAAGGTCACCGCAAGTAGAAACAGAGGTTCTTGAAGAACAGAGCTCAGATTCAGCCACATTGCTCTTTCTTCTAGTTGTGAATGATTGCTTACAATGCTCTATCGCTCCTTCGATGGAGTTATCACTGGCGTTGCTGTTTCTCATCAGAGTCTGCAGATCCAACGACCCGTTTGATCCAAAACTGAACGAAGAAGACAACGACGACGCAGAGGAAGAGGAAGAAGAAGAAGTTGAACACTTGGCTTGAGAATGTCTCTGTATCACGCCTGAGAACGATCTTCTATGAAACAAGTGAGTATTCTCACTGTTCACAAATGGGTTCTTCTTCCTTGAGGTTTTAGAAGGTTCAGTTTTGAATCTTGGGTTGATCTCTGATGAATCTGAGCAGCCTGGTTTCGAGAACAGAGCTCTTATATAAGCGCGTGAGGCTTTGAGCTTTTGTGTAATCGATGACTGTTTGATCTTTTTGCTCCAACTGTTTCCTGGATGGTTCTCGTTGTTCTCGATGAACCTCTTGAGCTCCGTCGAAATCTCGAAGTAGCATTGCTCGTCTTGCCCGATCTCGCTGCTGCTAAACCTCCGCGGCGAGGATACGGCGGCGCGTGGAGATATGGGAGTATCTGTTGCGTCCGCGGCGGAGGAGGAGGAAGCGAGAAGAAGCTTTTGTACCATTTTGAGACGAGGAGGGAGATGAAGAGGTAGGAGTTGACCTTTATAGAAAAGCTCGTCGGCCGGAGATGTGGTTGATTCGCCGGGAGCTACGGCGGAGGAGCACATTTGGAACTCGAACTCTCTGCTTTGCGGCGGCGAAGAGGTGACGTTGAAGCTGAAGAAGCTTGAGGACGGACAAGAAGAAGAAGAAGAAGAGAGGTTGACTTCCAAGTCTATATAACCATCATCACCATCGTTGGACATAACATGTGTTCTTGATTCTGATTCATGCAAATCCATGTCTTTTCTTAAGTAATTATGTATGTATGTATCTGTCTGAGTGTATATATATTTTCTCTCTGTGGGTTTTACTTACTTCTAGGGACTGAGATAGAGAACTGATGAGAAGAGGGAAAGAGCATCTTTTAAAGTCATCTTTCTTTATTATTGTTTTGTTTATTTAAAAATTAAATGCCTAGGTGGCTACTACTACACCTTTTTTTTTTCTTTCAGTTTTTTAATAAGTTGAATATTTTCATTATCACATTAATTTTTGTAGACAAGAAAAATGATTTGTAATAAATCCAAATTATGTAATAGTAGCTTTTATTTTTTCTTTTAAAAGATTTTGTATAGGGGTCACCAATTTGTCTAGGAGTTCATCAATATGATCTCCCAATTGTTTACCGTTGGAGCGTGTGAATATGCAATGGTTATTTCTTTATTGTTTACTTACTTACATGCATGATTGATTTGATGGCCTATTATAGAGAGGAAACAGTAAGCCAGTAAAAATACTTAATGGAGATGTATGCTCTTATTATTAATATACAAATTTATGTGATTGAAAATATCTCTGAATGTGTTTGCCCAAAAAAAAAAAATCTCTGAATGAATAGATATCCAATTAAATAATTTTTTACATACATGTATATAACATTTATTTTAATTTTAAAAACGTATTGCGTTAAAAAGTATTTACACTTATTTATTAGTTTGATAATATGGACAAGAAAAAGTAAGTAAGCTCCTGGTTATATAGATTGGAGTTTGGAATTAGTATTGCAATCGAATGATTATTAAATAATTAAATCGACTAATGAGTTAGTATAGTAGATCAATTTTGAACTCACCAATAGATTATGTGTTCCCATTCCTCGTACTTATGTTTTGCCCTTCGCAAACCTTGAACTGTTTTTTCGATTTTATTAACTTGGCTTCTCTCGATCAAATACCCATTTTGCTAGTAACTTCACTATTTTCAAAGTCTAGTTAACTTGAACTGTCCACCGTGATCCAAGATTATTACTAAACCTAAAATATTTCAGTTACGTCTAAGATACATAGTATAAGATCTTAAGAAGATTATAAGTTGAAAAAGAAAATATGATTAATTGTAAAAACACAAAATTAGTATTCCAATTTGAGGGTTCACTCTAAACCTAGATACAACATCCACGAACAAACATGAATAACAGCATCGCTCAGCACCACAACAACACACAATATCGCTTGAGTTAAGTCCTGCGGTCTTAACGGTTTTATTTCTTGCTTTGTTGGTTTCTGGTTTGATCAGCAGTAAGACTCAGCATGAAGACTGAAACCAAAAATATCTACTACTACTACTACCAAAGATGCTGAATAAAAGAGTTTGAAATCTTAGCAACAACAAAATAAAAATCGTTATATTATCCTTTCCCTCGTGTCTCATTGGCCACAATAACAAACGGTCACGTGAAGTGGTAAAAGAGCACAAACGGTACATGACAAAAGTCACAATCTTTTCTTACATTATTACTCACATTTTTTTTATAAGAACAAAAAAAATTAACAAATTGGTAGCATTCTTGTTTCCACATATCAAAATTAAAAAAAAAAAAAACAGTTTTATCCTTTTTAATCCAAAAAGTGTAATAATTGTTGCAGGTTGTGTGAGAGAGTAAGTGGATTGTGACTATCATCCCCACACTCGTATATTTTACTCTACATATTTTTTCAAGTCTTTTCGCTTTCACTTTCTTTATTCATAATATAATCACATGTAACATTTTATACTTTCCTTTTCTTTATTTTACGGAATAATGAATTTAGGAATAAGATCGCTTAAAATAAACTACATAAACTTTTTGATTTATAACGATATAGATTATAGAATGGTCCATACGTAAAGTTGACATGCACAATTCGACAAATTGGCCAATTCCTTTTTATATATTAAGTTATTAACTAAAAGTATGTAAGTAGAAAATCTTTATATGGCTACAAAATATTAAAGGGTTACCTTTTTTTTTTGTTAAACTTGCAACATTTGGTAGTTAAATCTTACAAATGGAATATAAAACCACCATCTTAAATAAAACCAACTAACACAAAAAACATTTAAGTATATATAATTTCATGGTAATCAAAGAAAGGTTTAGTTAATAATATGTTAGTTGGTAATTTCCGTACAAATGATGTCTTAGTTGGTAAAAGGTAATGGAGGGAATTGGAGTGGGAAACTCTGTCGTACACAGCGAAGTACCTAAAAAGGCAGATTGAGTTAGAGAGTTTTCTAACTTCTCTTTTTCAATCATTGATTTTACACCTCACAAAGTAAATTTATATATATGCCTACCATTTCCTAATTATTATCTTTTCCAAAATATATTTTGTTTTGTAAATTAATTTCTATCTTCTTTTCCAGCATGAATTTTAGAATTTTTAGCATTCCTTCTGAGATTTAACAGATATATTATACATAGTTGTGGTAAAGATATGGAATGATGAGAACTACACTTTCAAGTTTTTTTTCCCCCTTAAATATCTCACACTCACAATGTGAACAAACTAAAAATAATGTAACGACAGACGCAGTCCAAAATATTAAGTTTCTCTAACTTATATATGGGTTGGATAAGTAAAGAAAGGAATTGAAAAGATCAAAAAACAAAGAGCCAAAGTGGGGAATAAGATTTAGATTAAGTTGTAAGCAAATGTTTAATTAATTTAGATGCCACTAATTATGATTTAATGGAGTGAGTAGTGGGAAGCCTCTACCTCAGTCAAAAAACAAACAAACATATGCACACCATAATAAGACCACCATACTTGATAAAAGTTGTGGACCTTACTTGTTTTTTCTTTTCTTATAGTTTTATTAACTTCTCCTCACAACAAGTGGACTTCAAAATGTTTTTGAGTGCATTCATATCCGTAGCTACCACGTAATTCGAATTTGAACCTCTTGAAATATTGTTAAAATATAAGGCAAAATCGAACTATTCAGGTAAAAAGGACTAAGCCAAGACACCAAATGATAACAACAAAAACACATTCGGCAGCTTTTGTAGCTTCCACCAAAAGAAATTGTCAATCAACTCGAAATAAAAATCTCATGAGTTGTCTTGACATTTTTTTTATAAAAATACATCTTCAAGTATCTGTGATGCAAGTGAAGCCAAACAAGCTGTGTCTCAGTGCAAACATAGAAAATAATAGTTATAAAAGTGAATGATATTTATAAAATAGAAGTATATTTGATGAAAAAGATTTGACATTATACATTATAATTCTAAGTGGTGGGCGTTGGCATTAGCATTTGCATTGGCACGACAAAAAAAAAAAAGTGTTGAAACTTTTTTGTTAGTGCGTTCAATAAGAAGCAATAAACACATTGTTTTGTGTGAGGTAACAAAATGCATTTATATCCCATTGAACGTACTGACACGGTGAATGCATTTCCCATTCAAATTTCGAACCAATATATGCCAAGAACACTTACACTTGCACTCATATTTTTTTTCTTTCTTTCTAGTAAAATATTTCAAGGCAAAACATGAATCACCGTCATCATGCATTGATATCCTTTACTTATAAATTATTGTATCAAATAGGAAAATAATTTTAGAAAATGAATATATATAATATGTAATTCTAGTCTCCGGCGAAACGAAAAAAACCAAAAAAAAAAAAACAAAATGTGCCAGAAAAAAGAGTATTTACAAAACTTATTGGGGGGCTATGATATCATTTATCTACACTTGATCATATATCAAATTAGAAATTCGAAAAGAAGGAATGAAACTTACATTGTCCTTTTTTATGGTTTATACTCTCGAAGTTATGGATTCATTTTTGTTTAGATAGTAATTAATTAGATATACTCTCCTCTTCCTCTCTCCATCAGCTCCTACAACAACAACATTATATTATTAAGTTGACATATAATATCCGTGATCAACTGTAATTTATCTTCTGACATATCCACAAATGTATATTTGCATCTTGTAGCTAAGCATGAGCTCATGTGGCTTACCTTTGCAAAATTTGGGTCAGCTACTTGTTTTTGAAGTCAGAGTGTCATCAAGAGCGTCGAATTCCCAGTCATTGATTTCATCTGCCAAGAACTCTTCTCCATCGTCTAGTTCCAGCTCCAGTTGTTTCTTTGCCGGGTCTTCTTCCTTCACTGGGGATCCTTTTTTACTGTCTGGCAAATCATCATCACCAGATTGTTTCAGGACTATATTGGAAAGTGGAGTCTCCTGCGTCATCTTTAGGGACGGTGAGCGTGAAGCAGAAGTTCTAGAAGGAGACTCAATATCCAAGAGCGGACGTTCGATAGCCTCAAACTCTTCTTTCGTTTTGTCTAATGCATCAAATAGTTCTTTAACTCTTTTATCGTCTTTCCTGGGATCCAAAGAACGCCAAGCCAGGTAAGAGTAATGTTTGTTACTTATAACACAAGTACAGTCATAATCTCAACTATAGTTTCTAAGAAAACGAGCGAGCATGTTTTTTTTTGTAACTTTACCTGGAGATACCTTCCGTCTGTGAATAGAATGGCTTTTTCATCGCATCCACCACACTTAGTGTTGTCACAAACTGCTAAAGCTAATAAATAATCAGAAGAGATGTTATGGAAAAGGACAGGCAGAGTAGAAACTTGTGCCACAATTTTCAGGTCTCTGCAGTTGGAATCAAGCTTAGGAATGTTCTGTTTTATTAGGAACGTTCTAGATGTCTAGATGTCTCTATTTAATAAAGCCATTTACCTTAGCTTCGAGGTCCAAATACTCCTTCTCAAGCTGTTTTCTAGTATCCATTGGCTTGGTGTCCTTATTGTCTGTGATTTTCTCTGCTTCTAACCTAATATATTTCCCCATAAGCAGATCAACTAGAGCTATTAGCCTAACTTAGTGTTAAATAAAATTTACAAGAACAGAGAAGTGATCAAACTAGAGCTATTACCCTTTACTTGGCTCCAAGCTTTCCACGACTCTACGGATCTTGGGTATAGAAGGATCCAATTGTTCCTGAATTGATATTAAAAATTTATGATTATGAGATATTTTTACTCTTTGGATTTTTTTAGGCAATTACTGTATCATAAGAAAGTAAAAAATTTGAATTACCTTGTAGAAAGAGAGGAGTTGAACAATCAGGTCGATGAAATGGTCACTATATCTCTCCATCTCACCACTTGAGTATTGAACCATGGTGGAAGGAATGACAACAGACGGATCAAATGCAAAGTAATTAGGGAAGCAACATATATAATTGCTGAGATCTTAGCATAGTTGAGAGAAGACATACCTCACTTGTTTTTCTTTTTGTTGAGAAAATTTAGACTGGAGAATATAGGTATCTTCCAAAAATTTGATCCACTTATTTACAACCTCTGCTTCTACTCGGCATGAGGTTATGGAACGAGTCAGCTCTTCTTCCTACAACGTATGCCATCCAAACATCACAAAACTATGCCCCTGCTTACGTTCCATCGAGCTAATGCAAGGTGGGAAGGACAAGTAGTTAGTTACCTTTGACTTCAGGTGCATAAGAATTTCATTACTTGCATTATCAAACTGCTCTCTTTCTTCTTGAGCATTGCGAAGGCGAGCCCGGGCAGATGTTATTGAGGTGTTGACCTTCAAAATATATGTGAACTCTGTAATATGACCCATAAATCTAAATATCTACCAGTTCAGTAAATTTCTTTGAAATAAACTTCTTGTGAAAGTTACCCTTTTCAGCTCAGCTTCAAGATCATCCTTCAGAATCTCAAGTTTCTTTAGTTCTCCCGCTACATCCTGGGAATCACATTTGTGCTCAGCCCATGATAAGAAATATTGAAACATAAGTCCAAAGTACTGAGCTAGTATCTAATAAAGGCAGACAAAGAGATTTGATTATGGGATGCAAACCTTTTCCAGCTGACTAACTTCATTAGTTTTTGAAACCCTGTAGCTAAGAGCTTCTTCTTTTTGGCTTCTACTTTGTCATATGGAAAAAGATAGGTGTGAACTATGGTAGTAAAGATAACAGATCAAATTTTCATGTTACATTTTCTCACCTATGATCCACGATTCGTTTTTCGGCTTTCGAGGTAGAATTGAGTAAGGATTCCGACAGAACTTTCAGTTTATCGATCTGCAAGAATTAGCGTAGTTAGGTTTTGTGATATAGATCTCTGTATTTCCAACATTTCGAGAAAACAAGATGCTAATAATCTTATATACTGCAAGACAGAATCTAGGAAACTCTTAAGAACAAACCAATAAAAAAGGTGAATGTTCTGGATTGCTGCAGTTTCTCACCTTGTCACTGTGGCTTTGAAGGGAATCACCATTCCCTAATGATTTCTTCCTAAACAAGAGTGCTTCTAGCTTTGAAAAAGTGCGAACTTGCTCAAGAATTTCTCGGAGAGCCTGTAGAGACCCAAGCCTTTCAGTACATCTCATCATAGGGATTGATCCAGGGATGATGTGTCAACAAATTATGAAAATACTGGGAAAACTAAACAATGCAATAGAAGATATCCTAGAAACCTCATGGTACTTCCTTCCAGTGATCATATTCGTAAAATCTAATCTGTGAGTATTACAGCTTAAGAACTCTTCTATACAAGATTAATTGAAACAAAAGTTGGAAGGTTTACAAAAAAAAAAAAAAACAATAGTTTGAAATCTAAGACCAAATCTAATGTGACAAAGGCCTTGAGTGAGAAATATGGCAGTGGAGAGCAGGAGAGAATATCTCACCTCTGTTGATGCAGCAGTGCTTCCACTGGTTTTTAAAGCATCTTCACTTGAAGCCTTCTCCAGAACCTTGAGCTTCGTCTTATCGAGTTTCTCTATCAAAGTATGGGCTTCAGTGTCTATTCTGAGCCAGTTACAAACGAGAACCAAAACAACAGAAGTAAAATTTTAAGACTGAAACATTCTTAAACGACCATAAAAAGCTTCAACAAATGAACATTTGTGTAGCTTATAAAAAAAGGTTCTGCATTAGAATACCTAGCAAGATCAGCACTGATTTTTAGTCCTCCAATAGCACCTTGAACATATTGAAGAAGTTCCTCTCGCTTTGCCTAGAAAAAGACAGAAAAAGGCATTACAAGGTGCAAGACCTTCAACAATCCATTGAGCTTGCTCATCATCTTGCAAGACAAGAATATGTGTGCTATGAGATTATCTGGTCTAATAATCCAAGACTGAAAGAAACAGAGTCTATAGGAGACAGAACACTTTATTTTGCACAATTCAGCACATCCTTACCAGAACTTCATCCTTGTATTTTGAAAACACTGTTGCTAAGTCCTGCACATTTTGAATCACAGCTTCGTGAGCTTCCTTCTCTCCTGACAAACAAAGCCTGTACGTATAAACCATGAACATTTTGAGTTGAGATTCAAAGGTTTCACGTTCAGTCTAAAATAAACTGATACAAAGCTTCAACGGTAGGGAAAACATCACCCAAACAGTTCAAGAAGCAGCTGGACTTCTTCCTCATTAGGTGCTTCCAAAATCTAATTCACACAAAAAGAATTAAACCTGCGGTTAAACTCAGTGTATCAGGAATAAAAAGTCTTTATGATCATTATTACAATGCTAAAACAGCAGAAGCAATACAATGTAGCTTGCCTTACACTGCATAATTCTAACTTACCATAGATAATACCATCCCTTCAAGTGCCTCACTATGAAGAAACACATCACGAAAAGTCATTGGCTCACCAGATAGACCAGGATCAACGTAATAAACCTATCCAGTTTCAAAAAACCAAACATCAATGAACAAAAACTGATGAGCCTTGAGAGGTCAATGAAACAAAGTGCATTATTATAACTCACGGTGCTGAAATTTTTGGGAGAATCCTTGGCTTCTTCAGAAAAAGATTGATTGTGATCATCAGTTTTGTGAACGTTACGTTCGCTATGCTCGAAACAAGAATAAGACAATCTCTCGATCTCTTTGAGAGCAACAAGCCATCTTCTCAACAACTGCACTCTCTCGCCGCCTCTCGAAGAAACCGAAACCTCTTCTAACCTCTTCACCGCGAGACTAAAGCTCTTCACGTTCCTCGATCCCTGAGTGCGATCAAACACAAACAAAACACATCATCTGAGATTAGAATCATCGCAATCTTAAAAATTTTGGAAAACGAGAAATTTAACAACGTACGATGCGATCTTGGATAAGTTTGGCGCCTTCGGAAACGGCATTGCCGGCGGTAAGGACGACGGAATCGGCGTAATTGCGAACGGTGCGGGTGAGATTGTTCTTCCCGCCGACTTCTACTGCTTTGTTCACCGCCGATCTCAACCACGACATCGCCGACAGGTTCTTATTTTGAATTCCGTTTCTTTCTTCCGACAAAATTTCGATCAATGATCGGATTTTCTTTTGAATTTGGCTAAAATTAGGGTCTCCTTCTGGTTTCTAACGATATATATTTTTACTTGGTTGGAGCAAAAAATAAGATCGCATGGAAGAAAAAAAAAGAAAAAAACAAAACAAAACAGAGTGCAACGGAAGAGAGATTGAGAGAACAAGTCAAGACGTGCGTGTTCTTTTCCACATTCTTAATTGGGGGTCTTTTATTTTTATTTAGGACTAAATTTTATAATTATTCACTTACCATATATTTGTTTTTTTTGATAAATACATTTTCTTTCATTTTTTTAAAATAGTTAAAGCAAAATATACAAAATCTGAAGACAAATTAAACCCATCAAAAAATTTCTCAGACAAATAAACTTTATAGTTTTGTTTTCCAACAAAAAAATCCCAAGTATTCTACTTACTAATTACAACAAAACTCATCATGGTTAATTATATTTTGGTGGCCGGCTTTTGTTTGTCATGCATGGCTATAGATGTAGGTTGTGTATGTTATTCACGAATGATCACATACTATACCTTACGTGTTGATATCTAACCACGAAACTATATGTGGGATATAGCACCCAAAAAAAAAAATGCTATAACTCCTCACATGGTTTGATCGATGTCGACCGATGTAGTCGTCAAAGAGTATTTAAGTATTTCGTAGTCATTGAACGTAAAGTCCACCTAAATTAAATTAGAAGAATCAAGCAAGTTTGTCGTACTCATAGCACAAGTAATATATATGTTTCTACGTACGTCTGCGTTCTCATTACACGTACAATTCGAAAGTCTGATAAAAAATTATAGCCTCCATATTATAATTGTCTACCGTAACATGTCTGTGTATTGTATATTGATGTTGGAAGCTTTAAAAAATGAGACATATAGATTGGTGTTGGTCTGTTGGAGATTAGCTATATCGTTCCAATGTTATTAGATGTCGTCGAAGAGAGATCACAGTATTAGTAATGTATTTGTTTAAGGTATATATTTCCGCCAATTAATTATTTTGTAGCATATCGAACCGGTATATGAATTATGATACATTGCATAATGACAAGTCTCTAGCTCTAATCGTATTGTCTTAGTCTTGTCTTAGGCTCTTAGCAACGCTTAGAAGTAACTGTAAATGAAGGAAAAAAAAAGGAAGTAACTGTAATGCATGCATGTGGTTTGGTCTTGACTCGTGAAAATTTGTAGTACCACTTGAAAATTAGAATTTGGGTCGAGAGAAGACTGAAGACCAATCAAAAGAGATAAACTAAATAAAGTCGAAAAATGTTTGCGTACGTGTAGGTGTATTGTTTTGTAAGGTTGATAACCCTTGTCTCTTGATAAAGTTCTAGATCTATTCTATCCCTCGTAAGTCAAAATGACAATATCAAAAATTCGATCAGTTTCTAAATAAAAGACTCAAGCATGTACACACAAACACTTTGCTAAGTAGAATGGTTATCACATGTTTGTCTTTTCGGTAATTGTGTGATTGATCCAACTTCTTAGCATAATTGACTTTTAACTTAAACATCCAATTCTAGAAACTCGCATGAAGAGACCGATCGTATATCTCTGATTTTTTCATATCGAGAGAATATATCAAAATCTTTTTATCAAACTGAACTTTTTCCTTGAGCTTTTATAACATCAACGTACGATTTTAACTTTTATCAAACCTGGATTACAATAATCTTGCAGCCTCAATCTTTCTAATTAAGAACATTACAGTTCGACGACCAACGCATTGACTCTCATTTGAAACATTTGTTCATAAGAATCCATTCAACAACTAGTACATAAGAAAATGGAACGGGACAAGCGTCATAAATAAAACAAATAATGTATAGTATCATCAGATATTTAGTTTTACGTGGGTCATGATGAGATTTCTTGTAAGAATAGGTAAATGAAATCATGTATGTACTCATCGTTTAGGTCAATATATGAATGAAGCGTATAGTATAAAGTCTTGGAAAAACAGATATAACAGCCATACCAAACGTAATTATATGCCTACTTCTCCACGTTAGGCTTATATTACGCATTTTTTTTGGGGGTTATTAACTTATTATTCTAATGCCTAACTTCGTCACATTAGAACTTATATTATGTTTATAACTAGAATTTTGGGGTTTTCGTGTAGCCCACTTCATCATACATACTATTGAAGTCGTATCCACATTTTTGTACCAATGACTTTTTTTTTTCTTTTTCTTTTTGAGTCCTTTTTGGTATCTTCTCAAATAATACTGATGACTATGCCCATGTTACAGATGAGGGCACCTACTGTAATATTGTTAGACATTAAGCTTACTGTTTTTTTTTTTTTGAGAATCCTCTCATAATTTTAGTTGTATTGGCATGTTTTTTAATGTCTAAATCGACCTGGTATACGTAAAATTTTATGGAATTTTCATATACAGCCGACTAGTAACGACTAATGAGAAGAGTATCCATATTTGGTTAAATCCAGTTTTGACTTGTAAATTTTGTTGCTTTTAAATCAGTTTTTTTCCTCACTCTTTGGAACATTTTTAAATTTGAAGGACATGTCTAATTTTTTTTTTTTTTGCCTTCTTTAATAAAATATCTTGCCACGCATGTTTGCGATCGAAACTGAACATGTAATGAAATACATAGATTTTAATACAATAAATGTTACCTTATTACAAAACTAAACTAAAAATAAGTAATGATAGTATTTTATGTTTCAAAAATAAAATAGGTCAAGCAAATTATAACATGTTATTATACGGTCTTTTGATTGAGAAAAGGAATGTGACTTTGGCTAAAATAAAAAACAAAATGAACCAATTTCTCATATCTCAAATATATGATATAGTTTTCGAATGTCAGCTAAAAAGGAGAACATAAGACAGTTTTCTAGAACATAAGATAAAATGAAGCAATACAATTTTTAAATCGTTATTAACATAAGATAGGTACAAGGGTTTGCCTGTTAAACACGATTTGGACATCTACTAACTTATTAACTAGCAGTTAATTTAAAAATGTCCGTGTACATAATTCTCAACCATCAACAACACCATATGTTCTATCTTTTTCCTTTCAATCACATGAAACCCGTGTAACTAAAACCCAAATTGTCAAATAAACTTTAAAATCAATTCTCTAGCTAAAATACAACAAAATCATGTAGATATTTTGAGTAACAGTGGATTTTATCATGAGTTTAAATACACCATTTTTTTTGTTTGGACCACAAATAAATACACCTAATTCTACTAATATATACAATATCCAACACCATATAAAATCCCAAAATCAAATGGATATTTAATAACATTAGATTGTATTTTATCAAATACATAACTAAATTATGATAGATTTCACCGTGACTTTAAACTACATCTAATTCCCACTAAAATACACTCACTGTTCAATATATAACTCCAACTAAAAATAGCAAATTTTTCAAAGTACCTTAAGCTAATAGACATAAACACAATGAGGACGAAAAGTTAAGAAGGGGTTTTCGCACAACTTCTCACCAACCCAAATACTTTTAGATTAACACATTACATCAAAATATACAAAAACCAAAAAGCCTTCGTTAGATACTTAGAGATTACCAACTTAATTGACAATTTCGCATCTCTTTCCATTCTTCTAACGAAAGTTATTGCCTTATATAGTCTCTTCTCATTCATATTCCTTATCTTCTTTGTGGGATGTAAAACCCATTTAACCCGATAAGAAAAAGAAGAAACCAAAAACATAGAAAATGTCTGGCTTGCTTGGTAAATTATCTCCAGCCAAACGTGTAGCTGGCAACAATGATCTTCCTCTGTTTTATGTGAACCAGACGTCCATGGAGCCTCAAAGATGTCCACGAGACACGCCTAGAGCCTCTGTCACATTCGCCGAGCTTCTTATGAATGTGGAGGATGCAAGGAATGACCAAAGTACAACTCGCCGGGGACTGGAAATGGTCTCACCTATCACTTCTTCTGCATCATCTTTCGATACATGGACCTCGGCTCCCGCTTCTTCAATATCATCTTCCCCGTTTGTTCTTTCTTTCAACGACTTGACCTACAGCGTGAAGATCCAAAAGAAGTTTAATCCCCTCGCTTGCTGCGGGAAGTCACGAAATGGTTCCTCGGTGAACACTAAGATACTACTGAATAGTATTTCAGGTGAAGCCCATGAAGGGGAGATGATGGCAGTTCTTGGAGCTAGTGGGTCTGGTAAATCAACACTGATCGATGCATTAGCCAACCGGATCGCTAAAGATAGCCTCAGAGGCTCTATCACCTTGAACGGAGAAGTTCTTGAATCGAGGCTGCAGAAAGTCATATCGGCTTACGTGATGCAAGATGACCTTCTCTTCCCGATGCTTACCGTAGAGGAAACTTTAATGTTCTCTGCAGAGTTCAGGCTCCCGCGTTCTCTCTCCAAGAAGAAAAAAAAGACAAGAGTTCAAGCTCTGATTGACCAACTGGGCCTGAGAAGTGCTGCAAAAACCGTGATTGGTGACGAAGGCCACAGAGGCGTGTCTGGAGGAGAAAGGAGACGGGTTTCAATTGGAATAGACATAATCCATGACCCGATTATCCTCTTTCTCGACGAGCCTACCTCGGGGCTTGACTCTACGAGTGCCTACATGGTTATCAAAGTGCTTCAGAGAATCGCACAGAGTGGCAGCATAGTTATTATGTCAATCCATCAGCCTAGTTACAGAATCATGGGTTTGCTAGATCGGTTAATCTTCCTTTCCAGAGGAAACACGGTCTACAGCGGCTCCCCAGCACATCTCCCACAGTTCTTCTCAGAATTCGAGCACCCGATTCCTGAAAACGAGAACAAAACAGAGTTTGCGCTGGATCTCATCCGGGAGCTTGAAAATTCAGCAGAAGGAACCAAGTCGCTCGTCGAGTTCCACAAGCAATGGCGAGCAAAGCAAGCACCAAGAAACAACAATGGTAACAACAGAAACACAAACGTATCCCTCAAAGAAGCGATAACCGCAAGTATCTCCAGAGGGAAACTGGTCTCCGGAGCAACAAACAACTCATCAAACCTAACAAACTCATTCCAAACTTTCGCCAACCCTTTCTGGATCGAAATGATCGTCATAGGCAAACGTGCTATACTAAACTCAAGAAGACAACCAGAGCTCCTGGGAATGCGACTAGGAGCAGTAATGGTCACAGGAATCATCCTAGCAACAATGTTCACTAACCTAGACAATTCCCCAAAAGGAGTCCAAGAGCGCCTAGGATTCTTCGCATTCGCAATGTCCACAACATTCTACACATGTGCAGAAGCAATCCCAGTGTTTCTACAAGAACGCTACATATTCATGAGAGAAACAGCTTACAACGCTTACCGAAGATCCTCCTACGTCCTCTCCCAATCCATAATCTCAATCCCAGCCTTAATCTTCCTCTCCGCAAGCTTCGCCGCCACAACATTCTGGGCCGTTGGTCTCGCCGGTGGCTCCAGCGGTTTCCTCTTCTTCTTCCTCACAATCCTCGCCTCATTCTGGGCCGGAAGCTCCTTCGTAACATTCCTCTCCGGCGTAGTCTCCAACGTAATGCTCGGATTCACAGTCGTAGTCGCGATCCTCGCCTACTTCCTCCTCTTCTCCGGATTCTTCATCTCCAGAGATCGGATCCCACTCTACTGGATCTGGTTCCATTACCTCTCCTTAGTGAAATACCCTTACGAAGGAGTGTTGCAGAACGAATTCGAAGATCCGACGAAATGCTTCGTCAGAGGAGTTCAGATATTTGACAACTCGCCGTTGGGGCAAGTACCGGAGGCGATGAAACTGACTTTGTTGAAGAGTATGAGCGGTGTTTTAGGGATCAATGTGACGGCGGAGACGTGTGTGACGACGGGGATTGATATATTGAAGCAGCAAGGGATTACGGATATTAGTAAATGGAATTGCTTGTGGATCACTGTTGCTTGGGGTTTCTTCTTTAGGGTTTTGTTTTATTTTACACTCTTGATTGGGAGCAAGAACAAACGGAGGTGATTTTACACAGTTTTTTTTTTTTTTTTGGCCGGGTTGTTTGTGAAAATTCGGAAAGAAAAGACAAGAGGTATGTTGTATCTGTTTTCTTTTTACCAGCTAAATATTTGTATTTCTTCGTATAAAATTTGTAATGAATATGAATAATAACTTATTTTATGTTCTTTCTGTTTATTACTATTCTTATGTTCCTCATTTTTTGATTCAGCCTTTGTACAATGATAACATTTGATTTTCAATAAAGCTTTATGTGTTAAAAAAAAAAAAAAAACTTATTTTATGATTTCAGAAAATTATTATTCTATATGGGCTTAATGCAAGTTTAGGCCCAATATATAGTAAAATGGTAAATATCGGTTAACACCTTTACCGTTGGTGGTTACCATAGAAAAGTTCACGACCGTTGTTGGATCCTAGTCGGTTCTGTCGGAAGCCCATTAATAAACTCTTATGCAAACCAGACTTTTAGTTTGCTTACCAAAAGCTGTTCTTCCCCCTTTCGTTTCGAAATTAGGGTTTCCGGGTTACGCAGTGCTCTCCTTCAATCCCCAGGTATCCAAAATCTGTGTTGAATTTGATGATTCGAATTGAGATTTAGTGATTTCTGAGCTCGATTTTTACGTTTTATTTTTGGTTTGATGAATCTGCGGTGAATGGTTCTATCTTTCCGATTAAATTTCTTCACTGTTCCAGAAAAGAAAAAAAATAATCTTCTCATTCTGAGCGTTTTGGTATTGAGTTATTGAATACGTTCTTTTCATATAGTGGTTATGATAAAAATTTATGGCGTCTTAAATTCAAAAAAAAAAAAAAAATTTATGGCGTCTTTGTCCTTTATGTTTTGTAGTTTGAAAATGCCTCGCTACGATGATCGCTATGGGAACACTCGTCTCTATGTTGGCCGCTTATCATCTCGAACTCGTACCCGAGACCTTGAACGTCTTTTCAACAGATATGGAAGGTAATTATTGACTCTTCTTTATCACTATTTATTATTATAAATGTTATGCATTGTGAAAATTCTCTGTGTTGGGGGTTCAATGAGGGTGTGATTTTTCTAGTTTTCTTCGCAAATAATGAGAATTTGTTTGCTATTGCGTGAGGAACGAAATGCAGAAAGTTGAACGCCTTAAGTATCCAGTGAGATATGATTTGCTGTAACTTGGCATTTGAATCTTTGAGGGGAGATTGTGAATCTAGGTTTAGTGTATGTTTTTAACCTGAATGATCTTATTGAAGGTCTCTGGGATTTTGCCTAACCTGGAGGTGTTTGATGAATGGGTGGACTTGGTGGAATTTCTCGCCAAGTGTATAGGGGGCGGGGGCGCCTCGGTGATTCTGTTTGTTGAATTTTTTGTGTGTGTTGTTTTGATGGAAATGGAGACTCAGTCTCAAAATGGTGTTTACAAGTACCTTAAAGTTATGATGGCCTTACTTTTCTGCCAACAATTTCTTCCGCAGAGTTCGGGATGTGGATATGAAGCGAGATTATGCTTTCGTTGTAAGTGAAATCTCTTTTTACCCTGAGGTTTTCGTTGGTTAAAAAAAAGTTGTGCTGCTTGTTTATTACTGTGAACTATGTATTATTTGGGAAAAGTCACGCTGTGGATGCGGTTTTCGTCCTCACGAATTTGAAACAGGAATTTAGTGATCCCCGTGATGCTGATGATGCGAGACATTACTTGGACGGACGTGACTTTGATGGAAGTCGCATCACTGTGGAGTTTTCAAGAGGGGTGAGTATTTTTGGCTCTCTATGGTCAGGATTTATTGTTTGGTTTATATGTATGATGAATGCTAATGTCATGGATATCATGTTTGTGTGATAGGCACCTCGTGGTTCTCGGGAGTATGATAGCAGAGGCCCACCTCCTGGATCTGGTCGCTGTTTTAACTGTGGTGTTGACGGTCATTGGGCTCGAGATTGCACAGCCGGGGACTGGAAGAACAAGTGTTACCGTTGTGGAGAGAGAGGACACATTGAGAGAAACTGCAAAAACAGCCCCAAGAAGCTAAGGTACTTAATATTGCTTATAAAAAGATGAAATTTTTTTACCCTTCCAGTTTCTCATCACTCTTTCTGGATTGTATGCAGGCGGAGTGGAAGCTACTCCAGGTCACCTGTAAGATCCCGTTCTCCTCCGCGTCGTAGAAGAAGCCCAAGCCGGAGTCTTAGCAGAAGCTACAGGTTAGTGTTTTCCCTCATAAATGCTTGTTATTGTCAACTTCTTAGTGTGTTTAGATGTTTGCAGGCACTAGATTTTTTAATAGTATGTATCCAAATAACTGCTATTCTCTAGCTTCGTGTATGGTTTAAATTTTTTAGCACTCTGATTGACTTCTTATTTTCTCTATGCTCAGCCGATCAAGATCCCCAGTGAGAAGAAGAGAGAGGAGTGTCGAGGAGAGATCACGCAGTCCAAAGCGAATGGATGACTCTCTATCACCAAGAGGCAGAGATCGTAGTCCGATTGTTGATGAAGAAGGCAGCCCAAAGATCATTGATGGGAGCCCGCCACAATCTCCAAAGCTTCAAAAGGAAGATGGATCAGACCGTGATGGTGGTAGCCCCCAAGACAATGGGAATGGCAGAAACTCTGTTGTCAGTCCCGCTGTAGGAGCTGGCGGTGACAGCCCGAGAGAGGACCGTAGCCCCGTTGAAGATGATTACGAGCCAAACCGCTCTTCCCCTAGAGGAAGTGAGTCCCCATAACTTTGATGGCTCGCTCATGGACTCAGGTTGCAGGCGTTGTAGCATGTGTACTATTGAATCGACTGCTGGATACTTCCTTTCTCGTTTAAGTGTGTTTGCTTTGGACCCGTTTAAGTTCATGTTATCGAGAGTTTTTCTATATAGGACACATGTTGACTCTTCTGTTTCAAACGAGTTTTCGAAGATAGTTAAAAATATGGATATTTATAACATTTCAATCTGAGGAGAAGACAGGAGTTTGTAACTGGTAAGCTTTAGTGAAGAAAGCTGGCCAACAAAGATACGTAGACGTGATGCTACTAACCGTGGCTGCTCCAACCATCATGTTCATGACTACGATCTGAAGCTGAATAGCTTCAAGAGGCGACGCACCACCCATTATCATACCAGTCATTGCACCTGGTAGAGAAATTAACCCAACGGTTTTGCAGCTATCCAAAACCGGTGATAGAGAGATCACCAATGCTCTCTTCACCTGTTGCAACGTCGCTTGTCTTGGCGTTGCTCCTAGTGCCAATGCCGTCTCCACCTACGGTTTACGATAAAATCCAATTAAACAGAGAATTTTGGTTCGGTTTAAGTTGTAAAATGATTTTTTTTTTATTACCAGGTTGAGTTGCATCTTGATGTCATCTCGTAGCTGTTTCATTGTAACTCCGGTGACCGTCATGGCGTTTCCGACCATCATTCCAGCAACTGGGATCATATACCTCGGAGTGAAAGGAAACACGTTGAGGACAACGAGCAAGAACATTGTGATCGAAGTTCCGGCGAGGATAGATACTCCGGCCACGTATTTTCCACGTGGCACGTGCTTAGCACGTTGTCCGGCAGTGTAACCGGCGACAGAGACCTGTACGGAATCTACAACATTTAAAATAAACAAAAAAAAAAGATCGAAAAACATAGGAGATCCTGAATTTGCTGACCATGAAGAGGTAAGCGAGGATGATCCAGCCGGAGTTTTCTTGGTTGAAGATGAACTGAAGAACAAATCCGATAACAGAGAGCTGAAGAAACGATCTGAAAACAGAGTATATCATTTCTCCTTCCAAGGAGAGGTTCTGCGAGTAGGAAAGGACCACAGCCAATAGCACAACCGCGAGCGCCGCGGCAGGCTTCACCATGCCTTTCAGAAACACGATGAGCCATTCGTAATCCTTGAAAAAATCTTCCCAGTCCAGATCCATCTCTCTCTGTTGTGTCCCTCTACTTTTGTTTTGTCGTCGTCTTATGAGTGCGGTACTAGTGGAGAAGGGGTATTTAAAAGAGGACCAGTTTGGAAGGAGTATCACTTTTTTCTTTATTTCTTCAGCTCATGTTCAAGATTCATTTTTTCTATATTCCTTTATCAATCGTGCAGACTCATACCATATAAATTTAATTCTAAACGAAAGAAAGTTTTAAGAAACTCATATCTTCTTATTATAATAATTCAAGAAAACACGTCTTGTAGAACAAAGTCAAAGAGTTGAGAGGGTTTAAGATGTAGAGAACTCTTAGGTGCATTTTACCGCATTATACAGCTATATTCATTTCATTACCTAGTTGGTTAATTAACTAACGTGAGCTCACTACTTAACTTTTAAAGTCTTTGTACTAGGTTTTCTTGGAAAAGTTCAAAGCAAAAATGAATGTAAAAATATATCTGGATCTGGTATACCCTACAAAACAATGTAAGGCTAACTATGAGAGAACCTTAAAACAAAAAAGTAAAATCTAGTTAGAGGATGTCCATGTGATCTACGAGACAATGAAGAACATGAACAATCTCTGGCATTCTACAGTTGCTACCATCTTCGGCTTTAAACATGAAAACATTGTTATTGATTTCTATCCAACTACGACCTGGATTTGTCCTCAGTCCTTTATCTTTCATCAGTTTCCTCACAGTCGCCGCCTCTTTCCAGTATTGGACACTGGCGTAAAGATTCGCCAGCTGAACGTGCGTGGCTGCACATTCAGGTTCAAGCATCAACCGTTCCTCTGCAGCTCTGATTCCGGTCCACACGTCGCCGTGAACACGGCAAGAGAAAAGCAGAGATCCCCATATGACTGAGTTTGGTTCCATTGGCATGCCCTCGATCAGCTTCAGGGCTTCTTGCAACAGACCAAATCTGCCGAGAAGATCTACCAGACAAGAGTAATGGTTGAGTTCTGGTTTCAGCCCTTGTTCCTCCATCAAATTGAAGAACTTTCTTCCTTCTTTCACAAGACCCGCATGTCTGCACGATGACAGGACTCCTAGATACGTGATTGCATCAGGCTTTGTTCCGCTTTTGGGCATCATTATTTCAAAGAGTTCGAATGCTTGAGTTGCAAGGCCGTGCTGCGCGTAACCAGCAATCATAGAGTTCCAAGAGACAACATCTTTGTTCGTAAACTGGTCAAAGATACGGAGAGCATCCTTCAAATCACCGCTTTTGCAGTACATCGATATGAGAGCATTTGATATATGAAGATACGTCTTGAAACCCGTTTGGAGTGTCTGGCAATGAACGCTTCTTCCTTGCCCTAGAGCTCCACTTCCCGTACAAGCGCTCAAGAGAGCAGTGAATGTATAATCATTCGGATCAGAGTTTGAATTTCTCATCTTCGAATAAAGCTTCAAACAGAAATCAACACGCCATTTCTGCGCAAACCCTGAAATCATAGCCGCCCATGAAACCACGTCCTTCTCAGGCATTTCTTCAAACACTTTATGTGCACTGTCTAAGTCACCAGAATCCCTGTATAACACAACCAAAGAATTTCCAACGTAGACATCTGAGATATGCCCACCTTTAAACGCCAAACAGTGAAACCCAGAACCTGTTCTAAAGTCTCCACTCGACCCACATGATCTCACGGCGGACGATAAACCATAAGCATCGAAACTCCACCCATCACGCTGATGCATACCACCATTCACAAAGCTTGTAAAATCCTCCAACAGAACTTCTTCCAGAACGCTTGAAACGCCATTTTTTGTTCTTGAAAGATCAAAATCATTGGAAATTGCTGAACCTATGAATTGCCTCGAATCTGTTTGTAGAAATTCCTGAACGAAACCAAAATGATTCTGGCGATTCGACGCTCCACCAGATTTCGAAGATATGATATCTAAAACTCTCAGAGCACGAGCTCGTCTCTCGAGTTCAGTTGCTTCGTTAGTTATATCAGGATTCAGTGATCGACTATAGCTAGATCGCGATTGAATATAACTGAAAGCTCTACAATGATATTTTCTCAGACAAGACATGAAGCTGAAAAAGACAGTAGATTCCATCGGTCAATATGTATGGAACACTTCTAAGGCTATATATGGGCTTAAGTCCCATTAATAGGCCCATTAACTTGTTTTGAGATATTCATAATGTTGATGACAAAAAAAAAAAAAAAGAATATTACTATAATGTTTATTTTTCCGGTTAAGCTTTTGGTTAGATATGAAATTATGAATGAAGCTGGGATTCGAAATTCAACGAGCCTTGCTAGGCTTGCTAAACAAAGCGGCGGTCGACGGCGGCGCGTACGGTCACCTCATTCAGCACTTCACTCGTCACCGACTACCTCTCCACGCGCTTCAGCTCCATGCGCGCATTGTCGTGTTCTCTATCACGCCTGACAACTTCCTCGCTTCCAAGCTCATCAACTTTTACACCAGGGAGAATCGCTTCCGCCAAGCACTCCATGTGTTCGACGAAATTGCCGTTAGAAATGCCTTCTCTTACAACGCACTTCTCATCGCGTACACTTCCCGTGAGATGTATTTCGATGCCTTTTCGTTGTTCTTGTCTTGGATTGGCTCTTCTTCTTCTTCCGGTGCCGCCAGACCAGATTCTGTTAGTATCTCTTGTGTGTTGAAGGCCCTGTCGGGTTATGATGATTTTTTGTTTGGTTCACTGGCTCGACAAGTTCACGGGTTTGTTTTTAGAGGTGGGTTTGATTCCGATGTCTTCGTGGGCAATGGGATGATCACGTACTATACAAAGTGTGATAACATCGAATCTGCGAGGAAAGTGTTTGATGAAATGTCTGAGAGAGATGTCGTTTCATGGAATTCTATGATTTCGGGGTATTCTCAAAGTGGGTCTTTTGAGGACTGTAAAGAGATGTATAAAGCGATGTTGGTTTGCCCTGAGTTGAAGCCTAATGGAGTCACTGTAATAAGCGTATTGCAGGCCTGCGGACAATCAAGTGATCTTGTTTTCGGGATGGAAGTTCACAAGCAAATGCTTGAGAATCATATTCAGATGGATTTATCCTTGTGTAATGCTCTGATTGGTTTTTACGCTAAATGTGGTAGCTTGGATTATGCAAGAGCATTGTTTGATGAGATGAATGAGAAAGATTCTGTTACATACGGGGCTATTATCTCAGGCTATATGTCTCACGGACTTGTTAAAGAAGCAATGGCTTTATTTAGTGAAATGGAAAGCATTGGTCTGAGTACGTGGAATGCTGTGATTTCGGGTCTTATGCAGAATAATCACCATGAGGAGGTTATTAGCTCATTTAGGGAGATGATAAGATGTGGCTCGAGGCCAAATACAGTGACTCTTTCAAGCCTTCTTCCTTCGTTGACATATAGTTCAAATCTGAAAGGGGGTAAGGAAATCCACGCTTTTGCTATCCGTAATGGCGCTGACAGCAATATTTATGTTACCACCTCCATCATAGATAACTATGCCAAATTAGGATTTATTTTAGGAGCTCAAAAGGTTTTCGATAACTGTAAAGAGAGGAGCTTGATCGTTTTGACTGCAATTATAACAGCATATGCTGTTCATGGGGACTCTGATTCTGCCTGTAGACTGTTTGACCAAATGCAATGTCTTGGAACTAGGCCAGACAATGTTACACTAACAGCTGTTCTTTCAGCTTTTGCACACTCTGGAGAATCTGATAAGGCGCAGCACATATTTGATTCTATGGTAACAAAGTATGACATCGAGCCTGGAGTTGAGCACTATGCTTGTATGGTTAGTGTTCTTAGCCGGGCTGGGAAACTTTCGGATGCAATGGAGTACATTGCTAGGATGCCAATCGAACCAATTGCTAAAGTGTGGGGTGCATTGTTGAATGGAGCTTCAGTTCTTGGTGATGTGGAGATTGCTAAGTTTGCTTGTGATCGCTTGTTTGAGATGGAACCTGAAAATACTGGGAATTACACTATCATGGCGAATTTGTACACTCAAGCAGGGAAATGGGAAGAAGCTGAGTTTGTAAGGGATAAGATGACCAGAATCGGATTGAAGAAAATCCCCGGAACTAGCTGGATCGAAACAGATAAAGGACTACGTAGTTTCATTGCGAAAGACAGTTCATGTGAGAGAAGCAAAGAGATGTATGATGTGATAGAGGGTTTGCTTGAGTCAATGAGCGACAAAGAGTATATCATGAAACAAGAGCTTGATGAAGCTTATTGATAACATCTCCTATGCATTTTCTTGCCATGAAGTTCAAAGTTTATATTTTGGGGGGCTTCTACAGTAAGTGATGATTTGTTATGTTTTTGGGTGCTTTTCAAAGAGTTAATTATTTAATGATTTTGTTTTCCATGTTCCCTTTTTGTGTAGTTGTGATTGAACGAACATGGCGTTGAATAAATGATGGAAGCAGCGTAAGCCCAAGCTTCAACTACAGAGTAAATGAAGTGATTTTGATTGAAGTGGTGGGGTTGCAAATAAGATAAGAATCTCTTTTTTTTTATATGATTCATTATAGTTTGGTTCACAAAGTAACGCATTATATGATTAATGGTGTGTTCTGGTAGTTAATTTTTTGGTCTCGGAGTAAAGTACACGCATGCTCTATGCTAACTTACTAATCAGTAATCACTCAATTTGTCTTTGCGTGTTGATAACTGCTAAGCATATCTAATTCTAAAAGTAAACCAAACAAATCATATAGTGTGAGGTTGGGAGCATTAATATTTCAGCGTGACCACCTCTAATGGTTACTCTAGATCTATGGAGGGTCACAAGAATTTTCCCATATCCTTAATTTTATTCGATTACAGTACTGTCTTAGTTATTTTATATTTCCTTTATACTAGTATATTTTACATCAACAAATAGTGCAATGCCGCACACAACACAAGAAGTGGTATGCAAATATAAATGCAACCGATGAAAGCAAGTTTCATGAAAAACAAAAACAAAAAAAAGTTATTTTTATTTATTCTGACAAAGAGTTTTTGCAACACTTGGGAAAACCAGAATCGTGTCACCAAAACAGTGAAGACTTTTATAAATGATATGTGATTTGTTTTTTCTTTGGAATTAACGTCAAAGAACAAGATTATGGTGATTTATGGATTTATATAATCTTTATCAGGATTGATTCCTCTTGTGCAATGTGCACATGTAAGATAATATATGCAGTGAAAAATGTATAACAAATACAGTGATATATTTTTAAAAAGGGGTATTGGAGTGAGAGAGAGATTTTACGAACTCACGGGGGAACTGCACAGGCAACAAAAGTCCAAAGCCCACAGTGTCGTTTTGTTTACAAATCAACTTATTTATTTGTCCCTACACGACAGGTTCTGTTTTTGTAATTCAAACTAAAAGTTCAAAAGTTTAAAAGTCCCTCCTCCTCCTCCCTTCAATCAAGTCTCAGGGTGGATTTGGTTTTGAATCTGGATCTGTTTATTTCATTCTTTAATTTGAACTTGGAAACACTTTCCTTCGGAGAGTGTGTCGTCGGGGTAAGTTGATTTTAAAAAGTATGATGTTGATTTGTTCCTTATTGAATGAATGAAACATTAAATGACATGATCTAACAACAAATTGGTCTTCTTCTTTTCTTGCAGTTAGTTGTGAAGTTGAACTCTTTAAAACAGTATGAGTATTACCACCGATCCCTCCAGTTACAACTTAAAATGCAGGTGAGTCTCTCTCTCTCTCTTTCTACTTCTATAGATATGTGATTTAAGAACTTTTATATAGAGATTGAGGAATTTGCTTTTGTGCTTTTTTACTTTTCTTTTCGGTTTAGAACAAGTTTTGCGAGTAAGAAAATGGAAGAAGAAGAAGATAAGGAAGGTCTCAGAACTGTGGAGTGTTTAAGAGGGAGACTACTTGCAGAGAGGCAAGTTTCAAGATCTGCTAAAGAAGAAGCTGAGCTTATTACTAAAAAGGTAACTTCATAGAATCCTAAGTCTCATTCCTTTTTAAAGATAATCTGGGTTTGATCAAGAATCAAGAAAGAGTCATTCTAGTTACTCAAACTACCAAGAGAGTATTATCACTAGTTTACTCTGTTCTAGTTTTAAGGACCAAAAAAGGTGTTGTTTAAATGTGGTTAGGTTTGATCTGGCTTTTGTTAAAAGCTGTTTTTTTCTTTGTTTACTGATCTCTTGGAAAACAGATGGAAGAGTTGGAGCGTAATCTGAAAGAAGAGATCAGATTAAGGGAAAAAGCAGAAAAGAGACTAAAGTATCTGGTGAAGAAACTTAAATTCATTAAAGGGTCAGGCAGTTCGGAGGGATCAGATCAGCAATTGAGTTCATCTGAAGTTTCTTGTGTGTCATCTGTTTGCACTTCAGCATCCAAGGAAGAAGAAGAAGAAACTCATGAAAAGGGAGCTGTGGAGGAAAAGAAAAATAATCATGCAACTGAAAGTGTTGCCTCTATGGAAGAGGATTCAGCATGTTCAAAGCTCAAAGATGTTTCTTTTGGTGAAGCCAGTGTTGTTACTTCAACCTCAAGTCGTGAAGAAGAACCACAGGCTGGTAATGAGTTCTCTTGGTGCTCAGATGCAACTTAAGAGTTCAAGAATCAAGAATATCCATTTCTCCACCCCTAAACAACTTTGAATCAGAACCGTTTCTCATGGTGGATCATAAAGTTACTAAATACTATAGTATATACTACACCAGTACAAGAACGAGCTCAATAGAGGAGATTGGTGGTAATGGAGATAGTAATTAACAGGAAAAAGAAGAGAGAAGCCAAGATCAAAGACAAATTGATGGATAGAAGAGGCAATGGAAAGAGAGAGAGGCCATGTGAATAAAGGGATTGATTAGGCTTTCGGACACATTTTGAGTTCTATAGTAATAAATTCTCAGTGTTAGTAGAGATGGGAAGGACGACACGACACACATGACATAATGTTCTGTCTCTTTCCTTCTTGTTTGGTGTTTTTGTTACCAAAGAACGAAAGTGACGTTTCTTGGAAACTAGTGATCATGAGACCGAACGAAGGAAGCAGTATATCTTTTTGCATTGCAATTGCAGGGATTGACCTTGTCCTTTTATCTTTTTTTTTTTCTTCATTTCGGTTCTAAAACTCGGACTATAGTATGTAAAAATTTCTCAATGGTCAAAGCAAAAATGAGTTCAAATTAAGGTCTAATCTATCATCATCTGCAATCAAAATCCACATCATGCATAATTGCATATTGTTCATAATTTTATGGATTTACATTATTCTTTTTCTACATTGTCCACGTTATTTTTTTTTTTGAAAAAAAAACATTGTCCGCGTTCTTTGTAAGTGGACTTACAAACTTAACTAAAATCCAATAATAATACGCCACGTAGATAAAAGTAAATATTACTGCCTAATTAAAGAACAGACAGAAAACTTTGTTTGAAATTAAATATGGAATTAACGTTTTGATATTACTGCATTATGAAGATTTATTTCTATAATCGTTTAGAAAATTCATCTTTTTATTTTATTTTCTTGTAAATTTTTTTTTTTTGTGTTTTTGCTGGAAAACAAAAAAAATAAAACAACAATTTGATCGTGCATGACCGATCATGACGGAGCAACACTTGTTTGTAGTCCACAACTATATAGCAAGAGACAGGTGAATTATTTAAATCCATATATTTGTTTTATTAATAATCCCCTGATTAATCGGTAATCTCTCGTTGACGTTTTCTCGATCTCAGTACAAAACAAACCGATGAGATCATCCTAGCTCTTCTTTTCAGTTTCTTTTGATCTTTATCCATCGTTTAATGTTGTTGTTAATCTTTAGAATTAACCATTAAAACCATGTGTATGGATTTGAGAGTTGTGAGTGTGCGGTGTTGTAATGTTAAGTAAAGCTATGGGAATTAGAAATAGGCTTCTTTGTGAAATATTATTATGTTGTTATCTTTGGTGAGCAAGCGCTCACTGGAGGTAGATTCCAGGTAAATTTTTCTTATATCATTTTCGTGGTTTTGTGATTTAGATGATACGTTTGTTTGAAGAGTTTTTATTGGTGCTGCAGGGACGCCTATGGATTTGCCTTGAGACCTCAACACGTTCAGAGATATCAAGAATACGTTAGCATTTATACAGTTGGGTTCCTTCTTCTTCCTCATGCTTCATTTGCTTTCTCAGATCATTAATTAGTAGTTGAAATTTTGTTCATTTACTAGAATTCTTGTGTGTCATTTGTATCAAATCAAATGTATTGGGACTTTTTGTGTTGACCTTCACTAAATTGAGTACTACTGTAATAGGAGGAAGAGACAGAGAGGGCAGAGAAATGGCAAAACTTTCTTGACAGGCAAGAGAGCGTCGCTGAGCCTTGTTCCTCAGAAGAGGAGTTTCAGGATACATTTCAGGCTGATGGTTCGGACTCTGGAGAGGAGAGTGCTTCAGAAGAGGATTCAAGAAATGAAAAACAAGACTCTGGTTCTAGTAAACTTGATGGTTTAGAAGTGCAGCATCTTGAAAAAGATAGCAATGAGACTGTTGGTGAGCTTTCAAAAGAGAAAGAAGTAGCTGAGGAGGCACATGTTCTTGACGAGCACCAAATTTTGAGGGAGACGAGTCTTGGAGAAAAGAGTGAATCTGTGAAAGATGAGGCTGAGCAATCTGACACTGATAAAGAGAAGGAGTCTTCAGTTGAAAGTGAATCTGATGAAGAGAAACAATCTCAACCAGTAAAAGAAGCTATTGATCTTAATCATGTAGAGATTCAACAAGAAAATGAGACAGAAGAGCCTGTGCCAGAAGCAGAAAAATGTGGAGTAGATGATGAAAAAACACAAAAAGAAACGAAGTCCCGTTCAGTTATCGAATGGGCTCATATTAGACCTTGTCTTAAGTCCATAGAGGCTATGATGTGTTCTCGTGTTAAGAATGTCAAGTATATGCAAAACAAGCAGCAGACTATAGCAGGGGACCATGCTTCGTCATTAGCTTCCATTGAAGAATCTGAGCAAAACTCTATGGAAAATGACCGCGACAGTGAAACTTTCACGAGTAGATCCCATTCAATAAAGGAAGAACATGATGCTCAGAGTAATGTTTCTCCAGAGCCATTTTTCCCTTGGTATGAAGAACTTGAGGTACTTGTTCGTTTGGGAGTGCCAAAGGATCTCAGAGGGGAGGTAAAGTTTATACTAACCATCTCATTCATTTTGACCATCTCATTAATATTAATGTTTACTTTTCTTTCTTAACTTTTACACTCACAGGTCTGGCAAGCCTTTGTAGGTGTAAAAGCAAGACGAGTTGAGAGGTACTATCAGGATTTGTTGGCACAAATAACTGACTCTGATGAAAGCTCATCTGATGTCCAAAGAAAGTGGAAAAAACAAATTGAAAAGGTTTGGTTAGATAAATCCATATTGGACTTTGGCTACTCAGTCTTTTGAATATCTAGAAGTTTTCTTATCTTCATCATGATCACTATACAGGATATACCTCGGACATTCCCAGGCCACCCTGCTTTGAATGAAAACGGTCGAGATTCCTTAAGGCGGATACTTCTAGCTTATGCTTGTCACAACCCATCTGTTGGCTACTGTCAGGTGACTTGAGCTAGGAAAGCATATCTGAGTACATAATTTGAAAAATAAGTTTTAGTTCTAGTCATTTTTACTCTAATATCCTCTTTCTTTTGGTTGCTTTGGCATCTAGCTTTTATACAGTGGATGAATTTAAATGCTTATAAAACAGTTATGTAACACATTTTGCTTTGTTGGGTCATAAAAGAACAATGAATCTGTGGTGGTGGAATTGTGCATAATAACATTTGTTCATTATTAGTTGTTACAGTTGTTTCTAGGCTAAGCTAACAATGATCCAGTAAAATTGCAGGCTATGAACTTTTTTGCTGGACTGTTGCTTCTACTGATGCCAGAAGAAAATGCATTTTGGTAGAGTGATAAAGATTTTTTCTCTGTATTTGAATCCTGGCATGCATTGGTATGAATGATTTTTGATGGGCTACTATACTAAAAAATTTCAGGACTTTGGTTGGGATTATTGATGATTATTTTGATGGCTACTATACAGAAGAGATGATAGAATCTCAGGTTTCATCCAAAAGGCTTTTGAATATGTCTTCTTACAACATCTCTAGAAAGTATATTTATTTTGACCATCGTGAATCTACTCTTAGGTTGACCAATTAGTCTTTGAAGAGTTGATGCGAGAAAGATTTCCAAAACTCGGTTCGTTTTCTCATCTTATATTCAAATTTCTCTTCATATATCTTTTTATTTCCACCTTATACAGAGCAATGTGATCGTTTCTTCTATTCCAATACTCCTCCTGATGCAGTTAATCATCTGGATTACTTGGGAGTGCAGGTAGCTTGGATCTCTGGGCCATGGTTTCTATCTATTTTTGTGAATATAATCCCATGGGAATGTGGTGAGTTCTTTATAGAAAAGTTTCTGCTTTCATGTTATGTCAAAGGAATGAAGTTGTATTTCATCTTTAATGTTTTTTGGTCCCAGTTCTGCGGATGTGGGATGTGCTTCTCTTTGAAGGAAACCGTGTAGTGTTGTTTCGAACAGCGTTTGCTTTAATGGAACTTTATGGTATGGCTGGTATACTTTTTTATGTATCAATTTGTGATGTGATGATTGAACTAGTTCTATGTTTGAAGGAAATAAGTTTCAGTCACTGTTTGTTTTCCTTAGGTCCTGCAATTGTTGCCACACAAGATGCAGGAGATGCTATTACTTCACTACAAAGCCTTGCTAGTTCAACATTTGATAGCAGCCAACTTGTTTTGACTGCATGCATGGGTTATATATCGACAAATGAAGCTAGACTAGAAGAGCTGAGGAAAATACATAGACCGGCAGTACTAGAGATTGTGGAGGAAAGAATACAGAAGGGTCGAGTCTGGAAGGATAAAAAAGGATTGGCTTCTAAACTATATAGTTTTAAACATGAAGGTTCTATACTAGATGAACAGAAGCCTCCTCAAAGGACTGATGGTGAGAATCCAGATGATGATGAATCTCGTTCGCCTAACTTTTCTATGAATCTTGATGGCGCAAATGTTGATTCTGAAGTAGACTCTTTACCAGATCTTCAAGAACAGGTGACCTTTTGGTAACATGCTTTTTTTTTTTTAATGTTTTGTGGATAATAACTACTGTCATTGATATTTTCCTTTAGAGCCAATCATCGAAATTCATGATAATCATAGCTTCATACATATACTATTTCTTGTTCTTGGTAGTAAACTTCTAGGGAAGTATGAACAATATGCAACTCCTTTTAAATTTCATCCATAACAGTTATTGTGCAGGTGGTATGGATGAAGGTTGAACTATGCAGACTATTGGAGGAGAAAAGATCAGCTGTGATGAGGTTATTTTCACTCTACTTCACATTCTCTTTCTCGTTATTCAAGGAGTTTAAACTTAGTTTTCTTTGTTACTAGTTGGTTTTAGAAATTTTTGCTGTTTGCTCTTAAGAACCAATCCTAATATGTATTGCATATATCTCCAGAGCTGAGGAACTAGAGATAGCTTTGATGGAGATGGTCAAAGAAGATAACAGACTGGAATTAAGTGCAAAGGTAAAATTTAGACTTCCTTAAAACAGTGCTATTAATAAGAGCTAGAGGAAGTATCACTGATTGTTTTACTGTATCTTGAGAATATTGTTTCATTTGTCCTATATTGCATTCAGTATGAAACTGTAGGTTCCAGACATTAGGCTCTATATGATCTTAAGTTGATGAATATCAAATACTGACAAATATGTTTCTCGGTCAGTGAAAAGACTGGAATGCTATTTTGGGATCTAATGAGTGGGGACTGTATCTCTTAAAACCGATTGAACTAAAACGTACACCTTAATTTTACAGATTGAACAACTTGAAAAAGAAGTGAGAGAACTAAAGCAAGTCCTTTCTGACAAAAAAGAACAAGAAACAGCAATGCTTCAGGTCTGTTTAATTCATATATTTGGTTTTCTGCGAGTGGCAAAGCGCTGCACTTGTCGGTTTTTTAATCTAACTTGTGATGTGTGCTTCAGGTCTTGATGAAAGTTGAGCAAGACCAAAAACTTACAGAAGATGCTCGGATAAGTGCAGAGCAGGATGCAGCTGCACAAAGATACGCAGCACACGTGCTTCAGGTGCTTGCTTTGGTCATCTCACTTTGTATCTTCTAAAATGTTTCCTTTTCATGAAATAATAAGATTTAAAAAATTAATCAAAAGTACATCATCTTTTATCTTAGCTTGATGATTATTTGTATACCCCAACAAAGAATCTTATATGCACAATGTCTTCATGGAAATGTAGGAAAAAAATGAAAAGCTTGTGACTCAACTAGCTCAAATGGAGAAGAAACTAGTTACTGCAGAAACAACTCTAGAAGCTACTCTGCAATATGAATCAGGTCAAAATAAAGCATTATCTTCTCCAAGGTACTTCAAACATCAGCTTCCTATCTGTTTTTTTTGGCTGCTTTGATCTGTTAAAATTTTTCTAAAACTTGGCAACATACTGAAAACAGATTCTACCCGTTTCTATAGATACACATTACTCAGTTTTACATTTGTTTTGAATTTAGTGTGGGGAAACCACACAATGACACAACTCTTTCTTTTTCCTTCTTCTATTTATAACATTTTTGATGTGTTCGGTACTACTTCTCAAGTCATGCTGTTTAAGAAGACTGTTCTTACATTGTTACCTCTTCAACGTTGTATAGGTTTCCTCGTCCTGCACCGGAGAGCCCTAAAAAGAAGACAGGCTTCTTATCATTTGGGTTAGGCTGGCGCGACAGGAACAAGGTGAAGTACTTAATGCTATGGAGCTGATGAAATATTATGCTTATACTTAGCATTTTTTTTCCTCTCTATCTTTACATTTCCACAAATTTAGGGAATATGCATGATATTATATCATTTTGATATATATATGTTACGTTCTTTAGTGAAATGAACTAAGCTTACTATCAATGTAATGTTTTTTGGTAACAGGCAAAACAGCCTGAAGAATCAAATAGTATTAACACTAGTAATGCAACATCTGAAGTCAAATCTCCATCAAAAGAAAGCAAAACTGAAGATCTTTTAAATCCGGAGACAAGACGCTAACCGAGAAAGAGTCATAACTGCAAAACATTTAGGTAATTTTCAAAGCTTTCTAGCATCACATCCACATCCCTATGAGTTCTCTGCAACTAGCCATAGGGCGTCTATAGAGTCTTAAACCGCCTTTCCAGATTGATGAAAAATGTATCGATGGTCTTAGTATCTTGAAGCTGCTAAAGATTTCTCATTGTCTCTCTGTCATAAAGAAAAGCTGGGGGATCGAACTACAGAGTAAGAGGCTAAGGCTTTGTTTTTCTCAAGGCTTTCATCTTCAGGAGCTTGATACCTGCAAACTCTGAAACAATCAAGTAAAGTTTTGCTCAATTTTCTTGATCAGTTATAAGTAGAAATAGTTTAAAACTGTTACAAAAGGCCAATTCATATTTAAGTACATTTTACAATTAACTCAATTGAATTCATGTTAAAAACATTTGATATATCTTTTCTTGTGGTTGTTACGTACATTGTTTATCATAGCTTGTGGTCTTGGATATACAAGTTTTTGATCATCGTTTTTGAAAGTTGAGTTTGGCAACAAAGAAAGCAAACATAGTAGCCAATGCAACTGGAAATGCAATGAGAACAATGGCTGTAATCATCAAACGATCATGATGGAATCCAAAATAGTCCTCTAAGAATATCGCAACCGTCGTGGTTTTCCCAAATGCATTGATTTCTTCATGAATATCGCCATACTGAGACGAGAAAAACAGGTTGAGTGTCCAAGAAGTCGGGGTTATATAGTATAACCAGACCCACCACTTTGGGATTTGCTGCATTTTTCAACATGAAGAAAACACTATTAAATAAGGTAAAGATCGAAGATTATGTCAATCAGGACAAAAGATCTTACTGTTTTTGGGATCAAGAATCCTGCGAAAAGGTTGAAAGTAACGAAGAAAAGTGACTGGAGAACAGCTGCGACCATAAAGTTTGGAGTGATGGAGATGAGGAGCAATGCAAGGTAATTGAAGCAGAGTAAGTTGCAGAACATTGCATAGAGACTCCAAAACATTTTAGAGAAAGACGCATAGAAACCAATCATAGGATATATTATGATCACAAACTCTGCGCTTTGGATGAATATGTAAGGTATCTCAGTCACAACTTGAGCTAATGCATAGGCAAACGCAGAGTACATTCCTGCAAATCTTTCTCGGTACATAACATTACGCTCTGTCTCAAAATACTGCAAAGCTGAAGTGCAGTTGTTTATCCCCACGAAGAGGACTAGACCATAAATCGCACCTAGAACTGTGAACAGGTTCTGTTGAGTGTCTCTGCCAAAACATACAAAAAGAAAGTGAATTACTAAAACACTAGTATAGTGAAACTTGGAATGATTTCAAAGGGATTTTTATTTAACTTACATCTTTTTCCCTTGATTCAAGAAGAGTAAACCAAAGATGAGAGAAGAGATTAAAGTGTGACCGATACGCATCAAATTGTAAGAAGGGCTTCTCCAGTAAGACAAACTCATCTTCCATAGACAAGATTTAAACTGCCCCCACCAGTTTTGTGCAAAAGTTCTATTGAAATGCAAATCGCTTGATCCAAGATCAGGTTTGCTCAGCTCTTTAGCAAGCTCAGAGTTTCTCCTATAGAAACAATAACACCATGAGCTCATTAATTAGTCACATCTAAGGAAACAAAAATCTAGGCGCCATAACTGGGATCTATACTCTACTCACTTGGAAAGATCCGATTCATTGTAGATTTTTGCGAAATCAATGTCGAGTTCAGTCTCTACAGACTGTGAAGTGACCTCTAGCATCCATGTTGCTGGATTGTACTTGTCTTTAATCTTAGCAACTCCAGGGATACTCTGTTTATTTACCCCCAAAAAAACTGAAAAGATTACTTACAAACAACCAAAATCTAGATTAATTTACTTTTGTTACTTGTGCAGAAAGCAAACCTGAAAATACTCAATGACCGAAGATGAATGTTGTCCTAGAGGTCCAGTGTATATCATGCGACCACCTGTCTTCAGAAGAACCAACTGAACGTAGAAAATTATAAAAATTAGCAAAAAAAGGTAAAAAGACTTATTAGTTATTACAAGCTTTAACACACAAAAAAAATTAGAAACATTGACCTCGTCGAAGGCTTCAAAGATGTGGATGCTAGGCTGATGAATAGTGCAAACAATGGTTCGTCCAGTCTCAGCTACGTTCTTCACAGCTCTCATTACAATGGCGGCTGCTCTTGCGTCCAGCCCCGTTGTCGGCTCGTCCATGAATATGATCGACGGATTCGCCACCAACTCCACCGCTACAGTCAACCGCTTCCTCTGCTCCGTCGACAACCCGCTAACTCCAGCCACTCCCACCAACGCATCCTTGATCTCCTCAAGCTCGATTGTCTCCAGAACTTGCTTCACAAATCTCTGCACAATTTTCAGGTGATTTGTTTATTTCGATTTCTAGGTCACAAATGTGTGTTGATGCCCTGTAAAATTAGGGCTTACGATTTTGGTTTTGGGATTGATGTCAGGAACTAGACGGAGCCAAGCTGAGTAAATTAGGGATTCCTCGACTGTGATGTTTGGTGAGTGTATATCTGTTTGTTCACAGTAGCCTGAGACTCTTGCGAACGTTTCTTGGACTTTAAGGTAACCGCTGATTTTGATCTCTCCTTCGATGTATCCGCTTGTTTTTCTTCCAGCTAGAACGTCAAGTAAAGTGGTTTTTCCAGCTCCGCTGACTCCCATCAACGCTGTCAGAACGCCGGGCCTGAAAGCTCCGGTAATGTCTGAGAGAAGCTGTAACTTCTTCTCACTGTACCCTTGACCTTTCATCTCCTGAGATGCAAACATCCATGGATTATTCTCTTTGATGATCGCTGGAGTTGATTTTATTATTAGTAACTAAAAAGTGAACAGAAGCTTTTACCACAGGGACATCGACGTAATAGTTCAAGTCTTGAAATGTTATGGTGAGGGGCTTAAAAGGTAAGATCATATTCTCTGTTGGTATCAACAAAGGCATTATTAGGTTGATGGAAATGGAAAAAAAAAAGTTTGTGCGAGTTGAAAGAAGAAGACGTAAAACACCTGAATCCTCATTTGGTTTTACTATCGCCTTGTTCTTCTTGACTGATGAATCTTTGGTACCTTGCAGCTCATAAAGCTTGTCTTGGGAAATCATGGCACGAGATGATGTGGGAGCTGTCATGTATTAAAGAAAGCAGTTCAGATTTAGTTGGTCTTGTCCGTGGCAATCTATGGATATTTTGAAACTTACATTTCAAGAAAGTCAGAGCCAGAGTGAAAATGGTGTTGAAGATAACAGTGAGACCAAACAAGGCACATAATGAGACCCAATACATGTAATCATCATAGTTCAGTCCTCTGCTTTCAAGTATGGTTCTACCCAAGGTGACATTCGTAGGTTGCATCTACAAACATAACAGGAAAGCCTATTTAAGTCTTGGAGATCAAATGAAGAGATATTGGATGATTAAGAGAAAAGAGTAAGGGTAGAGAGAATCACTTGCTGCCACCGCGGTGCAAGAAACTCGTTTACAGAGAGTCCAATCTCGGCGTAGCTTATAGGATTTACCCAAAAACCCCATTTCAGCCACCCCGGCATATCGGCTGCACCAACCAACGTCATGTACATTGTAAACGGAAGTTTGGAAACAGGATTGAAAATAAATAAAGAGAGTAAAAATCTTACTATAGGGAATGGCGAAACCGGCGAATACAAAGGTCATTAACATGACAAAGCTACCAGCTGTCATTGAAGCAACTCCTGTCTGAAAGATTGCAGCTATACACCGAAACATAGAAACCGATGTGAAGTGAACAGCAAAGAGCATAATGAATTGTCGGAAGAACCTGAAACATCAAAAAATCATTACATTACATTTGTGTGTCATTCTCAGGCTTGGATGTGACTAGGGAACAAGCAAAGAGAGGATATCAAGCTCTCACCGGTAGGCTTCAGGAGTGTATCCGATGACATAGTAAGTGAGACAGGTCCAAACAAGAGATTCAATGAACGATAGTGGCACTTTTAATACAGTTGCAGGGATTGCATAAGCCCAAGCTGGATAGAAACACAGTTGCTTCTGCTTGTAGAACACGGAAAGGCGTTGAACAGTCATAGACAGCTCTGGAACACCATCAACCAGAAGCACAACAGTTGCAAAAAAGAGACAACTCAGGTAAGAATTCCCATGTATGACGTCTATGTCCATCCGTGTTCGAATAAACACAGTCATGGTGAGGATTGCCGATACAACAAGCTGTACAACAACATAAGAAAAAAGACATAAGGATTCTTCAGAATTTAACAGTATAGGATCTTGAAAGAAAACAAAAGGAGAGAAACATCTGCAGAAAGAAAGAATGTAACCTGAAATGTTTTGAAGAGGTAGACGAAATAGTTTCTCTTCATGAGAAGAAACTCTCTTGAGATGCATGCTTTGAACAGCTCCCATTTTGGGAGAGAATACACACTGACTGAAAAATCATCCTTGTGAGTTTTTGATTTATCATATGGCTTAGAGAGGGATTCCTCAATTTTTCTTCCAGTCCCTAAGTCCTTGAATCTTCTTAAAAATGTGTCTACTGAGACAAAACTATGGGGTAAGTCATGGTGCAGCCAGTACTGTCCTTGGTCCTTCCTAGATATAACCTGCAAAGCAAAACAAGTCAGGACCATGGGAACAAAGGTTCAATGTCAAGGATCATAGTTTTGGCTTTTTACCTCCTGGAGAAAGTCTGAAACACCTTTCCTTTCTGGACACTGAAATCCACATTCCTCAAAGAATTTCAATACCTCATCTCGTGGACCTTGGTACACAATTTTTCCTTCAGCCATCAGCACAATATCGTCAAAGAGGTCATATGATTCTGGAGCAGGTTGTAGAAGGGAAACAAACACAGTTGCGTTGGTAATGTGAGCTAGTTGCTGAAGAGACTTGACAATTTGGAATGCCGTGGAACTATCTAGGCCGTTTGTTATTTCATCCATAAACAGAGCTTTGGTTGGACCAACCATCATCTCAGCTGTAAACACTGATTCTCTTAGAAAACATGCCATGCCAACAAAAAGATGACTGTTTTTGCAGGATCTTAGCTATGAACTGACCTGTGGTAAGACGCTTCTTTTGCCCGCCGGAGATGCCTCTTTTCATCGCATTTCCAACTAATGTTTCTGCACAAATGTCAAGCCCGAGGATCTGAAGATTTCATACAAGACATAATTAATTAGCTAATCAAGGACTAGAAATCTGAACAGTATCATAGAAAACAACTACCTTCAAAATGTAATCTGTTTGGAGGCTTCTTTTAATTCCTTTAACAGATATTGCCTGCACAATGAGATTACCAAACGAATTAAAATAAGAAACTAAAGTTCAAAGATCAGTTTCAACATTAGCCTCAGGAGTAAGCTACCTTCATGTAAGCATCTATATCTGCATCAGGAATGATTCCACCATCCTTTTCTCTTTTACTGACCTCCATCATGATATCTGTTTCAGCAGAGAAGATATGTGTTACGCTAAACTGTTTAGAGATATGTTTCGAAAAGACCGTTGGTTCATGACGATGTCTACCTGTTCGGCCACCGACATCTTGACAACGAGCTGAGAAGTCAATTGTTTCCCTCACAGTCATCTCTGCTATGTGCAGATCATGCTGACTTATGTACGCTGATGTCTTCTGAGGAACAATGTCGTTTAGTCCATGTTCATTGTATGAGATTTCACCATAAACCTATGGAAGATAAAAGGAGAAAAAAAAAAAGAGACAGGAGTTCACACATTTGCAGCAAAAGCATCCAAAGAGGAAAAAAAAATCTGAAACCTTTAGATTCTTTTCTAAATTTCCAGACAAGGCCTTAAGAAAAGTAGTTTTTCCACATCCAGGAGGACCAAGCAACAATGTTAACCTTGAGAAACAAAAAGAGACATTTAGTTGAGTGCATTACACAATTCTCATCAAAAGAAAGCTCCTCCTGCAACTAACCTTCCTGGTTTAATGATGCCACTAACATCGTTAAGTATGTTTATCTTGGCTTCACGTGTTCTTACGCCAGTCAACTTCAACAAGTCCTGAAGGAAAAAAAAAAGTATAATTCAACCCCAGCCACTACAATAGTTGAATTCTGCATTAGTGCATTACATTCTTGAATGTATACTCACTAAGAAAATGCGCTTCAAGGAGTTCCATAAAGTCGGAAGAGCCTTCCCTTCAACAACCTCACATTCTGCTTCTACACCTAAATGCTCATACCTCACCTCTATGGTCGGAAACTTCACACCGACCCTGCAGGTTTTTTAAGCTCAAGTCTCATACTTTCAAAAAGCATATTCATAATCATATAAATATATTTTACTTGTCCATTCTTGTTCTGATTTTGTTGAGCAGCTTGAGATTATCATTCTCAATGTGTTTGATCATCTTCTCAATCATCAGATGACGTTCCAAGGCTCCAAGCTTGGTGACATCAACAACCTTTTTTCCTTTCTCCCCAAACTCGCCATGGTTGTCCAGCAGAGACGATCGCAGCCGTTTAAAAGTGGGCAATCTCTGGATTTCACCCCACTGCAGAGCATGCTCTGCCTCATCAACACCATCATCATGCTCATTTCTTGAAGAGCTGCTCTTAGAACTCGTTCCGTTGCTTTTTCCAGTCTCTGCAAGCTCTATTCTCCGTGACTCTTCCTCTGGTTCTCCACCCAGCTGAGTCATGCCTCAACCTAGATTCTCTGGTGGGACGCTCAACAAATAAATTATGAGATATGCATTTGTCTTCTTTAAATGTACGTGTATAATATATGATTATGTAAAATGTGTTTTGTTTTTTTTTTTCAAAAAGTTAGGTGGTAGAAGGTAAAAGATTACATACTCAAAAATTCTCCACAACATTATCGTGTTTTCTTTGGGAATTTTCTTTTTAAAGATTTGTATATGTCTGAACAATTCAGCAAGTTTGATTTGTAGTCCAAAGAAAATAAAAGTGGAAGAAAAAAAACTCGAGTTAGTTAAAGGGCCACATGACATTAATTAGAAATCAACCAAATGAGTTAGTATATTTAAAAAGTAGGGTAACAAAGTGGAAATGTGTATATACTTTGTGACTTAATGGTCACTTTTGTTGAAGAAAAATAAACAATCACTTTATTTTATTACTTTGTAGTATTATATTGTGTGTTCACACATTTTGCTTAGGGAGACAAAATAATATATAATAGATTATAAGACTATGGCTGTAGAGAATGAGTGCTGTGTTGTGGAGTAATTGTAGTGACTGGTTTGTGTTTCAAGTGTTGAGTTCTAGATATTGTTAGGTAGAGAGGTTCTTTGGTCATCAAAATTAAAATTAAGGATATGTTGTAACCCACTTGATAACACATGTACGTACTCTTTAGTCTCTATACAAGTATTTGATATCGTTCAGGTCAAAGAAATTTTATTGATCAAGTGGTTTTATCAATAGTTGATTCTTGGACTTTTCTTCTACTTTACCAAGTTTTTTTTTTTTAACAAATTACATTGAATCATAAACGACGATTGCTTTAGTCTAAAGGTTAGGGAGATGTGACCTCGCATACTAGTCGTAATATTAGTAGGTAGAAGATGTGTATCACATTTTAGTTTCCTTTGGATAGACATGCTGGGCGAATAGATTTGATAAAATTAGTTTATAAAAATTTAGAGTAAAAAAGTTACTACTACGTACTAATAGTTAAGGAGTATCAATAATTATCATAAACATGATCATGCTTTGACTTGTCGCTAATACACTCACGTCAAAAGCCAATATGGCAAATATATATGGCTTAAATGATGCATCTTTTTTGACGACAAAAAAAAAAAAAAAATGATGCATCTTTTTTTTCTTTCTGCCGATGGTAATATAAAAATTAGTGCTAATAAGATATGATGTATGGTAAGACAAAAGGCAAAAGAAGATTACAATTTGTATGAATGGGTCATCACTCATCATTACAAATAAGAAGAATGTATTGTTCGTATCAAAGAATAATAATTTTAAAACTTATAAACTTGGTTGGTGGGCAATTGTGAGAACTTATTCAATGCAACCTATGATGGATGATCAAGTAGACAAGAATAAAACTGTTCAAGAAAAGAGCTCTTTAAATTAGCATAAAAAAGGAGCTTTTAAACTTTAGATTAGTGGATCAACCTTAACTAGTTGGTATCTTTACACAATTATATTAGACATTCTAGATTTTATTCTTATTATCCCATCTATAATTTATATTCAAAATTGTGAATTATATATATGACTAACGAAATATTATATAGTAATTATATATGCTAGGCTTTTCTGGTTAGGCTTAACATCTCCATCTAACTTAACATCAAAGCTAAATCTTCTAAACTCTCTCTGCTTCACCAAAAGAAACTTATTAAAGTAAAAAGAAACCCAATAGGCCAACATCAGAACAAGTCTAGGCCCAATAAAACCCATTTTATAAACAGACACATTACTATCACTCGTATCTAGGGTTTTTCATTCGTGTGAGCTTCCTTCCTCTTCTTCTTCAAGCCGCGGCTAAAAAAGATCCCTACTTGTCTCCTCCTCCTACACTTGCAGCCATGGCCGCCACCGCAGAAATCGACGCTGAGATTCAACAACAGCTTACTAACGAGGTCAAGCTCTTCAACCGTTGGAGCTTTGATGACGTTTCGGTACTTTTTCCTCATCGATCCTTTCTCTTTTTATTCCTCTTACCATTTCTCTCTTTTGAACTCGTTGATTGTGCTACTCTTTGGTTCTGTTCCAACCGATCTGCTCATTTGTTCTTTCTTCTGAAATCTAAATCACTTTAGTTCCTCACTTTCACTTACTAGATTTAGCTGTAATCTAGCCTTGTTGATGTCGAAATGTGATAGGCATTGAAATGACTGCTCTATTGTGATATGAGGCTTTACATTGGCTTCATTGTGTTAATTAGTTCAAACTGTTTCCAATCCGGCCGTCTCGTACTGTCTGAAAATTGTTCAATCACTGTCTTTGTCCATCTTTCACTATATGTCATGTTGTCTTGACATAGTGTTTGTTTTGATAATAAAACTCATTTGGGACTTGCGATGTTGGTTGTTTTTTTTGTATTAACACTTTTGGATCTCTAAATTGACTTTAAAGTTCATGTTTTTATTTGTGTGTTGCATTAGTCAAATATTTGTTGTTTGATCTGCGTATTTGTGGATGTAGGTCACAGACATTAGTCTTGTTGACTACATTGGGGTTCAGCCAGCGAAACACGCAACCTTTGTTCCCCACACTGCTGGAAGATACTCTGTGAAGAGGTTCAGAAAGGCTCAGTGCCCAATTGTTGAGAGGCTTACAAACTCTCTCATGATGCACGGAAGGAACAACGGTAAGAAGTTGATGGCTGTCAGGATTGTCAAGCATGCCATGGAGATCATCCACCTCTTGTCTGACTTGAACCCGATTCAAGTTATCATTGATGCCATTGTCAACAGGTAAATGAAGATTCTGATATTGAACAACCTGTATTTTCTTGTTTGTGCGCTACTATTGAACGTCTTTTCTGATGAGGTATGTTATTTTGTGTGAACCAGTGGTCCACGTGAAGATGCTACCAGGATTGGATCTGCTGGTGTGGTTAGGAGGCAGGCCGTTGATATCTCTCCTTTAAGACGTGTGAACCAAGCGATCTTCTTGCTCACCACAGGTGCACGTGAAGCTGCCTTTAGAAACATCAAGACAATCGCTGAGTGCCTTGCTGATGAACTCATCAATGCTGCAAAGGGATCTTCCAACAGGTAAACATCTACATTGTCTGTCTCTTCATGGCTTTGCATTTGTATGATTAGTTAGAAGCTAATATTAGTATCTGCTCTTGTCTTGCAGCTATGCCATCAAGAAGAAAGATGAGATTGAGAGAGTTGCCAAGGCCAATCGTTAAGGGATGTTCCTTTCCTTTATGTTTGCATTATATCAAAGAGTTTTTGTGCTGTTTCCATTAGCTTTGGATATGTTTCAGATGATCTCTCTATCTTTAATGAAGTTTTGACGCTTGAAACGACTTGGGATCTTGATCAGTTAAACAGTTTTATATTTAATATTATTTCATCTATATATTTCTGATTTTAAAGTTCTATAAATTATGATATTTTTATGGTATCCAATATCCATCACCTCTATTCTTCAAAATAGAGAATGTTAATGGTGCCATGAAATTTCTTCTGAACACTCCGTGCAGATTAGTTGTAATTTCATACCCAACAAAAGATCTTTATTGTGTCTCGACCAATATTTCGAAGATAATGGAGATGTTTCTTGATCTGTTGCTGCTTGACTAGATGTAAGGACTTCTTAATTCGGATGGTGTCAATCATGTGTTACGAATCAAACTCATGGCTGTGAGAATGTTATGTATCAGACTCAGTGAGGCGGTTAAGGGCTTCTTAATTCAGAGACATGGCCGACCTCTCAATCCTCCATCGGCAAGGTATACAAGGAATGATCTCGGTATTTGTTTATTACTCTCTCTCTTCAAATCAGGCCGTGTAAAAAATACAATCATCTAGCAGATATGTTCAACTAATCAATCTTATGAGCTTATCTTTTGTTCCTTGGATAAGTAGTACGATACCAACGTTATAAATCACCAATGTAAAGGTGCATTGTGTTTAGCAAAAAGAGAGCAGAAAAGAAATGGTCTTATGAAACTCAAGTCCAATAAACCAATTAACCATATAGAAAGTTAAAACATCAATTTCCTGATTCTATCATGAGTACACTTAAGAATATAACACTCCTTTTTTTATTTGGTTTTGTCAAATAACATCAGTCTCCTTATCCTTACAATCTTGATGTAAACAAAATAAATTCACACGATTAATTAATTAATTAATTAATGTGGTATAAAAATTGAAGAACAAGACACCAATGGATCAAATGCCTTTCTTAGAGAGCTGTGGTGATCTTAAGGAAGTTGGTAGGGGTAAAAGAGCTAATGGTGATTGTGTTTAGTGTTTTACCATTTGCTTTCTCTTTTTTTCTCTTTCTTAACAAATAAGAAATTGAAAAAAAGAGAAAGCAAGAAGGGATCAAAATGGTCTTACTTAGAAAGCTGTTGGGAGTTAAAAGGAAGAGTAGAGGAAGCTGGAGGGTTCAAGATCAAATGATGATTATGTTTACCCTCGTAGGTTGTAATGAATGCTCTTGGATCATCACTCGCTCTTTCAACATGTTTCCTTGCTCTGCAATTAGCACTCGTGCATCTGTAATAACTTCTTGGATACGCATTGCCTCCCACCACTTTTTGTCCGTACTTCCTCCACCTGAATCCATCTTCAAGACTGTCTGATTCAACTGAGCCTTGCGATACTCCTGCTTCACTTGATTGCTTCTCGTTCTTCCTGTTGTCAAACACAACAAAGTCGATACAAGAAATGCAAACACACACGCATAGATTAGAGTTTGAAACAATCCCTAGTCTTTTACCTTCTTTTGGTTCTGTTTGGATCATCAAGCTCTCCTCCGATGCTGCCTTCATCACATTGGCTACTTCTGCAACCCGAATCTGAAGTTCCGGCATTTGAATTTGTCGATCTTGGAACAGCAAACTCAAAAGGTGTAATAACGCAACCCTCGTTCATCTTCTCTGTTCTGGTTTTAGAAGAGTCATTGCTTTGGTTGCTCCAAAGAGGACGGTAGAGGTTATTGTTATGGTCTTGTCCCATTGATCCTTCAGAAGCAAGCCCTTTTGGTGGTTTCTGAAACCCTGAAGAGGTTGATGATGAAGCGCGCCGTGGAAGAGGACATGATGGCTTTGAGTGATTATGCTCACCTTGATACACAATCTCTGAAACTTGACCTTCCGCTGATCTCTCTACTTTCTTCTTCACCGGACATTTAGGATGTGTGCATTTGTAGTAACTCCTTGGACACTCACTTCCTTTAACTTGCTTCTGTCCGTATTTCCTCCAGTTGTATCCGTCTACTGAAGATCTATCCCCAATAGATGATTCTGATTCCGAAAAGGATGGAACTTTCTGGATTGGATTAGGACCCGCTCGATATGTACCTTGGCTCACACTCTTCCCGTAGCCTACTGCTTCCGTTTGTCTCCAAATCTGTTGCCGGTTCCCCTGAAGCTTAAGAAGGAAAGAGTGTTAAAACGACTTCTAAAAGTCTGTTGTCAGTGATATTTTAGCTTTGAAAGCAACTTACCATATTAGCCAATGCAGAGACTGTTGCTTTGGAGACAAGCTTTGCTTTCGGTTTATAAACGACGTAGCTTCTGCTATCTGAATCATCACAAGACTTTCCATTTCCATTACTATTTCCTTCAACCTATGATTATCAGAAAGAGTTGAGTCAAGACCACGATGCAGAAGATTTCAGAAAGAAGATAGCAATGCCAAATTTTAAATAGACAACTCCATACCCGTGGACATGAGACCGAAGCTGCAACAGGCTGGTTGAATCTCAAAGTCTTTGGTCTAATAGCAGCGTCAACAATGTCATGGCAATTAGATTGAGGAGATACGGTAACTGTATCAGTGAGAAGCTCAGTGAATGTCCTGAAGCTAGAACTTGAAGAAGGCCTTGAGGCCACCGGTTTAGCTATTACCACTCTTTCACCCTCCATTACTCGACCTTAATCAGTGCCAAAGTCAAAAATCTTGCAAAGGCACCGTTTCTATCAGCCTGACTGAAAAAACATGTATTCCACATTACAATCAATTCTGTATGAGATGTTTCTCAGATTCTAGGTCACGATGAACAACTAAGATAATCTAAAATAGACAAAACTCATTTGCCCAATTTAGGAAAAGATAAAAGGTGGAGAAAGATCAAACAAAATGATTGGAGAAACAATATCAACTATATCCAAATAAGATATCTCGATCTACAAAATCTTGAAAAGTAGTTGCAAACTATAGCATAAATAAATAAAAAGAAACTTGTTGATACACATGTGCCACATAAAATAAACACTATCGTGAAATCATCAGACCAAGAACACAAACCTCAAAGGAGAGAGAGGAATCGAAGTAGTAAGGTACTCACGGTAAATGCAAACAAACACTGATCAACCTTGTGAAAAGGACTAAGAGGAAACCCTTTTTTAGGAGTTTAGGATCCAAGAAGCTTATCCGAATCCGGTTTTGATGATTGCACCATGATATACATATCGGATGAGAGTTCGTTGAGCTTTGGCCGACACTGTAACGGATACACGTGTCACTTTAGGGAACGTCGGATGGATCAAGGTCTGTTTAGTCTATACTGATGTAGAAGCTGATGAAAAGGAAAGAGAGATAGAGAGGAGAAGGATGGTCACGAGTCACCACGACTCACTCGTTGAACGTTAGTTGAGTTTGGAAAGTTAGTTGGAAACGCGGCCTGAAGTAAACGACGTCGTTTCCGTATTTAGTTGAAAGCTCCAGCGACCAGAAAAGGTCTTTTATTGGTTGTTGGCACGCGCGCCAGCTTGTTTTGTTCCAAGCAAACACGTGAACAGAAGAACCATACTAGTTTCTCTTATTTTTTATGTTAAATTAAACCGAACCAAATCAAATCCGGTTTATTTCGGTTTCACCTCTAGACTCAGGGATGAGGTAAATTCACCAACCTATATGGAACTGCAACTAAAATATTATTATTTACTTATCATTAAATACCACTACCCAATGATCATTTAAATAAATATATTTATGTAAAACCACCCATTGTTGTTTACTTTGTTAGCTTGCAATTTTCCAACAATATTGGAGTTTCAACAAATATTAGAGTTGATATTATTAATTGTCTAACTAATTTGTTAGGTTAGTGAAGACGATTGTTGATGCTTAATCATCAATGTAGTATGTATGTATACAAACACACTTGTGCACAGTTTCAGTTATAGAGAATTCTCTTTTCATATTAACTCTCTTCTCTACTTCTTCAAATTGTCTTGCTGTATGATTCACTGATTCTCCTCCATAGTTATTTTTCTATATGAGTTTCAACTCTTCAATGATTTTAAAGTGAAATTAATATAATTATTTCGTTCATGTTATTTAACCAAGTTCTCAATCCCTACAGTTAAAAAGAGTTTGAACACGGTTTGCGTGTATTCATTGTGATTTAACTGCAACGAGCTGAGTATTTCTGTTGAACAAAGTACACCTTTGTCCTAGTGTTTTAAAATGCAACGAGCCAGGACTGGTTTAGCTTTTTCAACTGAATCTGATTTCATCGTCCATCAGAATAATTTGTACTGACGTCGGAAGAATTTAAAGACCCTTCCAAAATTTCCAAAAGACAGCAGCCCCGTACAGTAAAAGAGTAAATAATAGACAAATTAGGCATCAAATCCAAGATGTAAGGAACATTTCTATCCCGCACCGCCAATTCTAGGACAGCCAAGAGCTGGTTATAAGTTCCCGTTTACTGTATGCGGCTGTTTTACTTTACTGTCTGGTTGAGTTCTTTAACCAGCCAGCTCGGCCAGCCGCAATATCATCACATCCGCCAACAAACATATCACAAGGGCATAAAGGTTAAACAAGATGCATAACAAGTAGAGTAAATGTATTGATACATTCCTGTATAGTGTCACTAGCAAGCTCAAACAATCATTGATACAGAAAATTTCTCTCATGCAGCGCCAGGCTCATGGAAAGATAATAGTTTGCAAGTGTGTATGATTATTCTATTGAGAGTAAAAACAAACAATCTACGGTTTTTCTTGTACTTTTATTTCCAACACAAAATTGATTAGGCATATGTCTTCCACATGCAAAGAATTTAAATACCGGGATTCGATTGTGAACTATGCCACAGCAGACTGTTTCTCTTCGTAGTCGTCAAGCCTTAAGGCTTCTAATAGCCTTGGCCAAGACTCCGGGATGCCTCCAGGTAAGTCAAACTCCATTAGCTTTCCCTTGCTACGGTAGTATTCTTCAAGTGGCTGGCTCTGCATATAGAAAGAAAAAGACAATAATCAACACTTGAAAGTTCATCAAGTAGATACACCAGAAATGGAAAGGACAATAGACGGTCTACTTACCGTTTCACTGTATATACGAAGCCTTGCTTTCACCACCTCTTCAGTATCATCTGCTCGAGTGATGAGCTTTGACATACACTGAGGTGGAGGGAGAAGTGGATCCATGCTAATTGCAGGTCTTCCATTCTCACCCTTTAAGTTGATGTGAGCGATATTAAAACCCTTGCCACACTGATTACAGGTTCTCCTCCCAAGGCATTTCTCAACCAAAACTTCCTCAGGTAGCTTTAAATTCACCACCAAATCGATGTCAGTTACATCTCCCAGTATTTCCTGAAACAAAAGCCAATCCAGGGTGTTAGAAATATTTGATGGACGTTGATAATCAAACTCGATCAAATATGCTTTAAAGAAGTAAAACAAATGACACTTACAGCTTGTCTCATGGTCCTCGGAAAGCCATCAAGAATAAACCCTGATTCACCTTTGGCTTCACCAGCCTCAAGTCTCTTGGACAATAAGTCTACAATAATCTCATCCGAAACCAATTTTCCCTGGTTTACAATCTCCGATAGCTGCATCAAGTAACACAAAACTCAGAAAAACATCCAAATGATCATTACAAGAGATTCTTTAATTCTCAATGCATACGGATTACAAAGCCATTGACTTTAATGTATACGAAAGGATCCATTATAATACTGATCAAATGTAATCAGAAACACTTTAAAAATGGAGTTAATTCACTAGATCTGTCAAGAGATAGATTAAGTTCTTCAGATCCAATGAAAGATAAGAAAAAAATGAAAGTCTGATTTGATTAAAAAAAAAAAGACGTTAGTTTCAAACTATTTGGATTCAAACTCGAACATAGAAGAGATCCTTCATCACAATCTCAATCACACCAATAAGAAAAGTAAAAGCAAAAAGAAAGAAAGGTCGCACCTTTTGAGAGAGAGGTCCAGACGAAGCTAGCTCCTCGCGGACGAGATCACCGGTGGCGATATGAGGAACGCCGAGAAGGGTCGACAGTCGACTAGCGTAAGTGCCTTTTCCGACACCAGGACACCCCAGAAACACCCACTGAACATTTCTATCTTTCGCAGCAACCCTGCTAGCTCCGCCGCCGTGAAATAACGGCGAAGGCGATGACGACGCGTGGCTGGCTTCGGCGGAGGTGGAGTAGAATCGGTTACCGAAGCCAAAGAGGGAGGAGGATCTTGCCACACGCACTATTCTCGCCATTGCTAAAAGAGAAATGTAGAGAGATAGAAGCGGCTCGAGCTTGAGATTTGAGCTTTACCCTAAACAAGAACGTGCACGAACATATATGCTCTTTAAAAGGATCTTTAGATGCTTTTCCCATTTTGCCCTAAACTTATCTGACGTGGCACAGGACTTTTTCTAACAGACCAAGCTTACGTCACTCCCAACGTGTAATAACTCAACTCCACGAGATTAACCAACGGTACGAGAAAATCCGAAATCGATTAAAATTTGCGATTTTTTTTTTGTCCTCTCAGCTTTCTCCAGGAAGCATTAGAAACAATGGCGCTGTCTCTCTCGTCATCGTCGTCGACGATCAATTCCATAACTCTGCAGCCAAAACTGAAGACGATTCATGGGTTAGGAACAGTACTTCCTGGTTACTCGGTCAAATCTCGCTTTCGTAGTGTCTCTCTACGGCGTAACACCGTGGTTGTGTCGGCCATTACTGGCGCTTCGGGTGAGCTTTAAAGTGCTTCTCTTTCAATTATATTCCGATGAAACTGAGTCTCTAGATTCTAGCTTTCTCACTGTGTGATGACGATTTATCCAACAGGAGCTGGAATAGGGAAAGATACAGCTGATTTGTTAAAAACAGTGAAAGTCTTGGATTTGAGTGGAAATGAGATTCCGATTTCTGATTTATGGAAGGATAGGATGGCTGTTGTTGCATTTGCTCGTCATTTTGGGTTTGATTAGTGTTTGAACTTTCTTATTAGATTTGATGAATTTGGTTTTCATTAACTATCTAAGATTTGATTGTTTAATGTCTTCAGATGCGTGCTCTGTCGGAAACGAGCAGCTTATCTTGCAGAAAAGAAGGTAACTGCTTGATCTTTGTTTCTAATAGATTGGTCATTTGTGAAATTGAAGTCATTGAGTTATATACATTTGAGGTTTTTGTTAGGATGTGATGGATGCATCTGGTGTTGCTCTTGTTCTGATTGGACCGGGAAGTATCGATCAGGTAACACTTTCTTTTGAATACACAATTCTTTGAAGCAGTTTTTTCAGCTGCTGATTCTTACGTTTATAACCACCATTTATGCAGGCTAACACTTTTGTGGAACAGACCAAGTTTAAAGGAGGTATGTTTTCTCATTTAGTACCCTCTGATTGCTAAAAAGAATCAGGTGCATTCTTTTTTTCTTTAAGAGAATCATCTAATCTGTAATCATATTGTCTCTCAGAGGTCTATGCAGATCCAAACCATGCATCATACGAGGCGCTAGAATTTGTTTCAGGAGTTTCTGTGACATTCACCCCCAAAGTAGAGTGTCTTCTACTTAGCATTAGGTAACCAAAATGTTATGGTTTTGTGGTCTCAGACTCTCAGTAGCTTCTGTGGTATTGTTATAGGCTGCTATGAAGATAATGGAGTCTTACATGGAAGGATACCGCCAAGACTGGAAACTCTCGTTTATGAAAGATACAGTAGAAAGAGGCGGCTGGTAAGTTAAAGAGAGTATTGAATCATTCCTACTCTGGTTAGAGATGAGATCACTTTCCAACTTTCTTAACAATGTGTTTAAACCTTGTGCAGGCAACAAGGCGGAATCCTAGTTGCTGGCCCTGGAAAAGATAGCATCTCTTACATACGCAAGGTACATCTCTTCTTATTGTTATGATTACTTTAATTTTGGGGCGTTAATATTTAAATCATGAACACTGATCTTAGTGATTACACCGTGGGATGTATTACTGATTGTGAAACTAGCCTCAAGTTTGCGAAACTGATCTCTTTTCAAACACCATTGTCGTTCTCAACAATTTATTTGCGGATTTCAGGACAAAGAAGCTGGAGATGATCCGCCTGTTGAAGAGATCCTCAAAGCGTGTTGCGCTTGAAGGAACCACAATCAAAATGTAGATACGTAGTCTTTTTTTTTATTTATGAAAAAACCGTACAAGTTGAGAAACAAAACGTTCTATGCCCGGATACTCATTAAAATCCATAAAACACCATTATAGCAAAAGACAAGTAGCAGACCGAAAGAAAATAAAAGCCAGTCGTCAGTTCAACGAAGAAGCAATTGATGAGGATTGCTCCAGGATTTTTGATGATCATTATGAGTCGTGATCAGCGAAGGATAAGTGGCGGAGCTTGCGGTATATGTAGTCCTTGTATGAGATAGGCTTAAACTTGGGAGGATCGTTGTGGCCGGTAATCTCCGGGAAAGGTCCTACGACCATATCGCTCGTAGGCATCACAAGAACTGGCCAAGACATTCTTGTTCTCTCCTTATCCACTATCGTTTTATGCAACACGCTCTTGTACCTTCCATTGCTCAGCCTCTGCAAATACATTACAAATAAATTATAAACAAATCAAGTGTTTTATGATACAAACACATAAAGTGACAACATACTAGGATCTGATCGCCGATGATGACTATAACCGCAGATGCAATACTCTCGAGGTCGAACCAGTGATCGTCCTTGAACACTTGAAGTCCGGGAATCTCATTGGGTACGATGAGTGTGATTCCACTAATATCGGTGTGTGCATCCAGTCCCTCGATCAAATCGGCAAGTGGACAAGGGTGATAGTAGTTGACAATAATCATATACTCACTGCCAGTAACTTCCTTAATAGCCTCACCCCTTAATCCTAATCCTTTTGATAACCACTCCATGATCTTCTCAGATAGCAGCTTCACATGTCCTGTGTATTCCTCGTTTGCTTCCCTATATCAAAAGTTTTTGAAACCAATTGACAATTATTTAATTCATACAGTATTGTCACATATTAGCTCTACTGTCGTGCTTATTCTTGCATAGGCATAGGATGAATGACTCTTGATTCATAGAGTATAAATTGATGATAAAAATGAGAATATCAAAAAATTTGAAAGTATGATTTATTTTTATCAATTTTAACTTCCAATAAGCGATCCCAGAGTTTTGGTTAACAAATTTCCATTGTGTTTGAAAGATTAATTAAAAACACTTCAATTAGTCTCTTGGCAAAACCTCTCTCTTGGATTTGAAATTCTAGTTAAAAAAAATGTTTTTATGTCATTAAAAAGTATACCTTGTTAGTTACTATATATAGTATGATAAAAAAAAAAGGTCAAGACATGTGGAGAAATATATTCATAGAAATAAAAGGTGTCATAAAATATTAATATCATGTAGTTTTAAAATAGAAGACCTTTCAAACTAAATACATAATATATAAGCCTAATTTAAAAAAATAGCAAAGTGTTCTTGTAATTAATTTTGTATGGCTTTGGGCAAATACCCTTCTCAATTCTCACAAACAAACGAGCATGCCATGAGTAGCTCAAAGCTCACGAAATGATCATGAATGGATTGATAAGTAAATATAGTACCTGTAATCTAGAGGATTCTTAGGCCAAAATTTGTAGTTCACGGACATGGGTGGCCAGATATTGTGAAAGAGTTGATCAACCGTACCTGTTTTGGTCTCTAGATTCAATTCGTACCTCCTCTTGTATCCTTCACGGGAGTCAACAGCTGGCTTCGCTACGGCTTTCTTCTCTTCTTCGGATAGTTCAAAGAATTGCCTACCAACATTCTTCAAACGTTGTATCACCTCCGTGGGTATCCCATGATTGACCACCTGAAAGACCCCCCACTCTTCGCTCGCCTTCACCACTGCTCGCGCTACTAGCTCTTGATCCGGATCGCTTAAGTCAACCACGGGTATGTTTTGGTCTCTCTCAAGCACCATGTTGTTGGTAACTATGGCAGACATTTGTTGATAAAAGGTTCACTATGGGGATTGGGGACATATGATATGGGAGAGTATGTGGTGGGAGATAAAAGGTTCACTATGTGTATATAATCATTTAGGCAATCCTGCTTTGAAGTTTGTTTCCTTAATCAAGACTTTAAGCTTCTATTAATAGTGTGCATGTGAGTGCGTCGCTAACCAAAATCAAATTTCATAATTTTGTTTTTTCGTTCACTCCAAAGTGTTAAGGGCCCATTAATTGTGCGCCAAAACCGGGCTTAACAGGCCGGGTAGGAAATACCAGACCCGACCCGGAAAAAGATCTTGGATCCAGGACTCTCCCATTTCGTCGTCCCTAAACCCTACTCATCACTAAAACACTCTTGCTGTCTTCTTCCTTCGAAGCTCTTTCTTTCATTTCATGGTGGATTGTAATTTTCAGAAACATTAGATTTCTATAATCGAAGGTTCCCATTTCAGATTACGGGAATTTCATCTCCTGTAATGGCTTTCATTTCCAGATCGAAACCCTATCAGGCAAGAGCAAGGGTTTATCTCTCGCTTCCCAGATCGTCTGACTCGTCTCTCTTCTCACTCCCCCGTTTGTTCAGCTCAGTCGAAGACATCCAAACTTCAGGAGACGCAAACCCAGAAACCCAATCCGCAGATGCAAAGCCCGAGACTAAGAATCTGGGTTCTTCAACGGAGACGAGGCCGCTCAGGGAGAGATTCCAACGAGGTAAGCGTCAAAACCATGAAAAGCTAGAGGATACAATTTGTAGAATGATGGATAATCGTGCTTGGACGACACGTTTACAGAACTCGATTCGAGATCTTGTACCCGAATGGGATCATTCTTTAGTGTATAATGTGTTGCACGGTGCTAAGAAGCTTGAGCACGCTCTTCAGTTTTTCCGGTGGACGGAGAGGTCTGGATTGATTCGTCATGATAGAGATACGCATATGAAAATGATTAAGATGCTTGGCGAGGTTCAGAAGGTTAATTACGCTCGGTGTATTTTATTGGATATGCCTGAAAAGGGTGTTCCTTGGGATGAGGATATGTTTGTGGTGCTCATTGAGAGTTATGGCAAAGCTGGGATTGTGCAAGAGTCTGTTAAGATCTTTCAGAAAATGAAGGATTTGGGTGTGGAGAGGACGATTAAGTCATATAATACTCTGTTTAAGGTGATTATGAGGCGTGGTCGGTATATGATGGCGAAACGGTATTTCAATAAGATGGTAAGTGAAGGTGTAGAGCCAACTAGGCACACTTATAATCTAATGCTGTGGGGGTTCTTTTTGTCGTTGAGGTTAGAGACTGCTTTGAGGTTCTTTGAAGATATGAAAACTCGAGGGATCTCACCTGATGCTGTTACGTACAATACTATGATCAATGGGTATTGTCGGTTTAAGAAGATGGACGAGGCAGAGAAGTTATTTGTAGAGATGAAAGGGAATAACATTGAGCCTAGTGTTGTGAGTTACACCACGATGATTAAAGGATATCTTTCAGTAGACCGAGTTGATGATGGTCTGAGAATCTTTGAGGAGATGAGATCTTCTGGTATTGAGCCCAATGCGACTACATATTCGACGGTGTTACCAGGTCTGTGTGATGCAGGGAAAATGGTGGAGGCAAAGAACATTTTAAAGAATATGATGGCGAAACACATTGCTCCAAAAGATAACTCGATCTTCCTTAAGCTTTTGGTTTCTCAGAGCAAAGCTGGGGATATGGCAGCAGCCACTGAGGTGCTCAAAGCCATGGCTACACTGAATGTTCCAGCAGAAGCAGGACATTACGGTGTCTTAATTGAGAATCAATGCAAGGCTAATGCATACAATCGTGCTATTAAGCTTTTAGACACGCTACTTGAGAAAGAAATCATATTGAGGCATCAGGATACTCTGGAAATGGAGCCCAGTGCTTATAATCCAATCATCGAGTATTTGTGCAACAATGGCCAAACGTCGAAAGCAGAAGTGCTTTTCAGGCAGCTGATGAAAAGAGGTGTTCAAGACCAAGATGCCTTAAACAATCTAATCAGTGGGCATGCAAAGGAAGGAAACCCGGATTCTAGTTACGAGATTCTGAAGATTATGTCGAGGAGAGGTGTCCCTAGAGAAGCAAACGCATATGAGCTGCTCATCAAGAGCTACATGAGCAAAGGTGAGCCTGGAGACGCAAAAACCGCACTAGACAGCATGGTCGAAGACGGGCATGTCCCAGATTCATCTCTTTTCAGGTCAGTTATTGAGAGTTTGTTTGAGGATGGTAGAGTGCAGACAGCAAGCCGTGTGATGATGATCATGATAGATAAAAACGTTGGCATTGAAGAAAACATGGATTTGATTGCCAAGATCTTGGAAGCTCTGTTAATGAGAGGACATGTAGAAGAAGCCCTTGGACGTATAGATCTTCTGAACCAAAACGGACACGCAGCAGATCTGGATAGCCTCTTATCTGTCCTTAGTGAGAAAGGAAAGACGATTGCAGCATTGAAGCTGTTAGATTTCGGGTTGGAGAGGGATCTCAGCTTAGATTTTTCGAGCTATGAAAAAGTCTTGGATGCGCTTTTAGGAGCAGGGAAGACACTGAATGCGTACTCGGTTCTGTGTAAGATCATGGAGAAAGGAAGTGCAACAGACTGGAAGAGCTCTGATGAACTTATCAAGAGCTTGAACCAAGAAGGGAACACAAAGCAAGCTGATGTTCTTTCTAGAATGATCAAAAAGGGACAAGGAATCAAGAAACAAAACACTGCTTCTTTATAGAGACGTAACAAGTGATTGATTCTTTCTTTAGCTCTTCTTTTTTTTTTGTGTTTGTTCAAGAACTTACAGTCTTCTGTTATCCAAATAAATCCTTTTCTGAAACTTGAGTTTTGAAGGAGACGTTTGTATAATCAGTTCTTTTTGGTAGAACTGTATTGTTTTTGTTTTCTGGTTTTATTTTTGGTAGGATCTTACAGTCTTCTGTGAATCTTCTTTTTTTTTTTCCTGAAATCGTTTAAATACGTGAAAGAGATTTTTCAATTTTTTTCCTCTGGACCAAGTTGAAAGATCTGAGCTGGAGCAAGAGTTGCTTCTTCCATTGGCTTTTAGTAAAAGTATCTTATCTTCTCATAGATTTTTTTTTTGCCTTAGCACGAGACGTGCCATCTCCACTGTCCATCCAAAATTCGACGGTCCAGATTTCATCTCATCCAGCCTCATACTTCAAATTATGACAAGTAGTTAGTAGACTGTCCCAATAAAACCACAACCAAACACATACTTTAATTGAGGAAAATCACATAAACTCCAAAATTATTTGGAAAAGTAAATACCAAAAGCATACTGAAATAAATAAAATTTTAACATGTATTAAAAAATAAATTACATGAATAAATAATGATAAATATATATTCCTGTAATTTATGTGAAACTAGTTGATTTATTAGAACTTTATAGTGAGTACAATTCAAAGAAATATCATTTTTAATCAAAGAAAATAAAATTCTTGCAGAAAGTAGAAATATGACTTTTTGGCACCAAAATAAGTTTGAGGTGAAAATGAAAAAAGAAAATAAGTTTGAGATATTTGTGCAAAACCTTAATAATTTTTCATTTGCCCATAAATATCAAACACACTGCATCTTATCTCCACTCTCAAACCTTCTTTTCCCGAAAACCCCTAAAAAAACCTTATCTCTCCCGAGTTCCCATGGCTGCTTCAGCTTCTTCTCTCGCTCTCTCTTCCTTCAACCCTAAATCCCTTCCTTTCTGTGTCTCCAGACCAGCCTCCGTTTCTCTCTTACCTCCTTCCCTCTCCTTTAAACTCAATTCCGACTCCGTTTCGGTCTCCATCGCCGCCAAATGGAGCTCTCCCGCTTCTCGCTTTGTCCGTAACGTCGCCACGTCTGAATTCGAGGTGGAAGAGGACGGTTTCTCTGACGACGCGGCACCACAGGAGCAATCCTTCTCTGCTGACCTCAAACTCTTCGTTGGTAACCTTCCTTTCAACGTTGATAGTGCTCAGCTCGCTCAGCTCTTCGAGAGCGCCGGAAATGTTGAGATGGTTGAGGTATGAATTCTGGGTTTTGCCCAATTTTTTTAGATATAGAAGAAAGAACTGTTCTTTAGGGTTCTACTCAATTTTTGAATAATGTGTGGTAACACTGAGAACCTGAGAAGAGATGAAGATAGTTAGTTTTGTGTTGTTGAGATTAATCGTTTTTGAATCTTTGTGTTTTGTAGGTAATTTATGACAAAGTCACAGGACGAAGCAGGGGTTTCGGATTCGTGACTATGTCTTCAGCCTCTGAAGTTGAGGCAGCTGCTCAGCAGTTCAATGGCTATGTAAGAAGATTCTTCTATTCACCTTACTCTAATCTTTGATTGTAGAATATGAATTCTCTGAGGAATTGCTTTTATCATTTCTTGTTTGGTATGCGTTTGTGTTTTGGTTTGTAGTTAATTGTTTTTCGATATACCTGTGGTAAGCAGTGTAACACTGCCAGTGTTAGTGTTTTGGAAATTAAAACTTTTTCTTAGTTGAATTGAATGTAATCTTCAAACTTGTGGCTTCTAAAGATAAAATCTGAACCTTAGTGTTGTTGTTCACATTGCTACAACTACAACTTCTGGTTCTTTAGTTAATCCTGTTTATGTTAAACTGCAGGAGTTGGATGGTAGACCTTTGAGAGTTAACGCAGGTCCCCCTCCACCAAAGAGGGAAGATGGTTTCTCCAGAGGTCCAAGAAGCAGCTTTGGAGGTTCTGGATATGGAGGAGGTTCTGGTGCTGGCTCAGGAAACCGTGTTTACGTGGGAAATCTCTCCTGGGGAGTTGACGACATGGCTCTTGAGAGTTTGTTCGCAGAGCAAGGAAAGGTTGTTGAGGCCAGAGTCATCTATGACAGGGATAGTGGTCGATCCAAGGGTTTTGGGTTCGTGACATACAACTCTTCTCAAGAGGTGCAAAATGCCATCAATTCCTTGAATGGAGCTGTAAGTATCGTTTACTCTTTCTTATACCAATATATGCACTTACAGTGTGATCAAATCAGACAACTTATGAGTGTTGATATACTTTTACTGTGGCCTACAGGATTTGGACGGCAGACAAATTAGAGTCTCAGAAGCTGAGGCTAGGCCTCCAAGGCGCCAGTTTTGAGCACCGATCTATGGCTTCCTATTCTCAAAAACGCATATTCTGGAGGGTATGACTCAACACTATTGTATTCATAGACGGGCTATTTACGTGATGACTGATTTATCTGAGTTCTGAAATGCAACAGGTTCTTCGAAGCAGAGAGGGTTTGTGAGATGATGGCAGTTTCAGACGGTACTAAGCTCTTCGCCTATGTTTGTTGCCTTGGATGCACGAAGGTCGTAAAGGAATGGTCTACTTTTTTTTTGTTGAGAAACCTATAATTAAGATATAACCTGAGAGACCGTGTTCTTGTCTGTCTGAATGCTGCCATTGACTGCTTCGCTTTGGTTTTGATTCAATTTTTCTCTCTATTTAGTGTTCTTCGTAATGCTTCTCAGTTATTTGATCCTCTACGTAAATGAATATGAACACCGGTAAAACACTAGAATCAAAGCAGATTGAAGTGGAAGTGGAATGAGCAAGTATCTCCAGAGTTTAGCCGGATAAGTCAATTGATCAAATAACAAAGCCCAAAAGTTGAAATGGAGAGTAAATGCGGTTGAATACTAAAAGCCCATTTGGGATTAGTTCAATTGGTCCATTTTGCATCTGATCCATTTAGGTTGAGTGTTCTTCAATTAGTCTGTCCCTCTGAATTTTGTAATCAGAGTTATGACTTAAAATTCAAAATGCATTATAGATTTAGATGTTGCTCTTTTGGTAAAAAAAAAAACTCAAAATAGTATTTGAGTTTGGTTAGTACGTGTGATTACAAAGGGTTTTGCATTAAAAGAATAAGAATACTAAATTTTTCAAAACATTGAAATGTATTGGCAAATTCATAATAAAACTATATTTAATATCCAAATGTCTTATTTTATGTTAATGTGATTCACAATTTGATGTCAAATATAGATTTTTGTTGTTGCTGTTGTTGTTGCAGAAACGTGAAAGATACATTTTGGAAGCAGTTTAAGAATTATGATGATGAGAATTGAGAATGGCATCACTTGCTTCCATTGCCGATAGACGTACGTAGTACTGTTGGTAATGATGCTACCCACAAAACGTTAATGTCCTCCCAATATCGTGATTCCATAAGTACAAATCTTTTACTCTTGCAACAAAACATAATTTTTTTTGTTATTTTACATTTTCATTGTTTAGTTTGATTAAATCAACTAAAAAGGATATATAGTTTTTACAAAGCTACCAATGATCATATATTGACTATCGGGGCCACTGTCTTGGACGCCTTAGCATGAAACATTTTACGTAGGATTCCTACTTTATGCGGCTCCACTAGTTTAAAGACATTACTCATTTGAATCATCAAAAGTTTAAAAAAAAAAAAAAAAAAAAAAAAAAAAAAAAAAAAAACATATTTTAATTTGGTATAATAATAAGAAGGCAAAAAAAAAGTGAGATCCTTTAAATTGTAATAGTAAAAATAAAATAATATATATATATATAAATCTGAGGTAAAGGAATTAAATAGTAAAAAGTAGTTATAGAAACATTACGTAAACAGTTTAATTTTTATGAATTCTTTTTACCTTTTTTTTTTGGTGGTTCTTGTTCTTTACCACTATGGTTTGATTTCGTTTTGTGTTTCGTATGGAATCTTTGACTATATCTCATAAGTGTCCATGAGGATTATACTTATACAGTTATACATATGTATAACACTAATATGAATTCTAAGTCTTCTTATTCAAACTGAAGCATGCAAAACAGAAAGCACAAAGGAGTTGAACTCCTATGACAAACGAAAGCCTAACAAGAAAAGCAAAGCCGAAAGCCCAAATAAATAAAGAAAGCAAATATATGTGATTGTAGGCAACAACAGGCAGCTTTTGTCTCTTATAGCTTTTGTGTTTGATAGATTTGCTTAACGTCGGAGATTAAATCTTACAACCTAAACAAATCAGTTTACGTTTGCCCGATTTATTTGAAATATTGAAAAAAAAACTCCGGTGTAGTCCAGTCGAGCAAATAAAATATCTTCAGTTTAATGTCTATAAAGAATATTTATTTGGTCTACATTGAAGGGAAGATATAGACAACTTGTTACAAAAAGAAAAAAACTATATAAGAGTGATGTAGAATTTTGTAAAACGTTTCTATCTAGAAAATTAAAAGAGTATGCTGAAGTAATTTAGGGTTTGGAATATGCGAAGCCGTGAGTTATGGGCCACAGAGCTTTGTAACTGGTCAGCGCAAGTAAGTGAATAGACCCTCTTTGACTTGTAAACCTCTCATACATTGGACATGATCATGTTCAATGTTTTTGCTGAATCCTATATATGAAAAATATATTACATTGTGGGTTTCCAACCTAAAACCAATTGGCAATGAGTGGAGAGGCCCATATCTTATATATATCATTTAAGATCCTACTCAATTTCCAATGTGGGATATTGTTATCCCTAATAAAATATTCATTATTCATTCATCCCCTTACAAGGCACTTTTAACCATATATACGTAGCAAACTGATGTCGATGCTTTTCTAATTATTTGTCGTTATTTCTCATCAATCAATTTCCATCTACGAATTATTATATTCTCCACGTTTTTGTTTTTATTAACTATTTCAACATTTCAGAAATAGGGACTTGACATGCAATGTTAGGAATATAGGAATCAATATTAATTTACACTATTTGATTTACTGTATAACACGAATCAATCTTTCATAAAATATAAACAAGATGTATAATTATGTCATTCAATTTATTTTTCTTTTCTTTTTTCTTCTAGGAAAAAAAAAAGAAAAGTATGTGATTCACATGTGTATACAGGGACTAAATATTTGGAATTGTAGGCGCTCAAATATGAATGAAAACAAAATAAATGTGTAAAAAACAAATGGGGCATAGAGACGACCGAAAGGTTGAGGGAATTGAAATCAATGTAAGAAAATGTCCCCAAAAACAATGGACAAAAATTAATTAAATCCTCCGAAAAAGAGAAGATAAAAAAACAAATGAATGTCTCTTTGCTTCTTCTCCATCATACATACACTTTGCACCACTCTTCTTGCCTGCAAATTAGCTCTCACTAATCCTCCTTTTGTCTTCATTTATATTACACACTTCTTTTGTTGATTTTACATTACTCATACATGTTGCGTAACACAAATATGTTGGTTTCAATACAAATAAAAGTATATGGCTCTTTTCATTCAATACGATTGGACTATTTCTTTCGGGAAAAATGGTTTGATTGATTGAGTTAAAGGGGTTAGTAAATTAAGTTGTTTTAGCAATTAGTGTGATAAGTGAAAAAATTAATTTACAGATTTGACTTTTTAAGCAACGGTATTAACTAACTGTCCGACACTTTTATGATAACTACTAAACAAACGGATATGTTCCTTTTCTAAAACCTTTGACTGGTCCCTTTTGACCAATTTATAAACCCATGTTCATCTTTTTCTTTCTTGTTTTGTTGTCTCTTTTTTTTTTCTCTCAACTTTATAATTCCTTAATTTATGGATTTAGCGTCGGTCCGTAGGGAAAAAAACAATGTTGAGAGGTTCTATTTTCGGTTCATGGCGGTAAATGTTTTATTTTTAATTTTGTTTTTGTAAAAAGCCATAATTCAAAAATATTGTCGGAGTGATCATATTCTTCATATCAACCTTTATTTTCATTTTTTTAGTGGTTTAGCATTGAGTTTGACGTCTTGTGCATTCAAGAATTTTACCCCGGGTGTAATCATAGTCTCTCCTACAGATTTTTACGTGGGATGTCCTTTCAAAAGATTTTCTAATTTTTAACTATATATAAACTACATAAACAAAAACTAGGTATCATATTTATCCCAAAATATTCCAATCTCCAAAATAAGTTGTTTAATTTAGAGTTATACATAGGATATTTAAGATTAGAATACATAAATACCAGGATAAGCTGAAACACTAGTAATACTTTTTAAAAAATATATTTAGCATTAAAACGCATACAAGGCTCATGGTTCACAGAACAACAAGAGGATCTAGTGATGCCATTATGCGCTAACAAGACCTTACAAGATCCAATCCATCATTCAGTACCCGAATTAGCGTGAGACATTTTAGTACCGGGTCAATCTTGATGTTCATGATAAAACAAAGTACAAGTCTTTAATTTAGAGAAAACTCCCATAATTAGAGGTTAGATCATCAAGATTGTAACTGTCTTTGACCCGATACATAGTAAGCCTTAAAACCTTTTCCGATAGACATTCTCTAACCAGTTATACAATGTCTTTTCCGATACATAGTAAGCCTTAAAACCTTTTCCGATAGAAATTAAACTGAAAGAACAAATTCATTAAGACATTATCATCAAAACAAAAGCTATTTCCATCAATAGTCTAAATATATCGCATTTTCTCTTAAAAACTAATCAGCTTTTATTTTAACACTAAAGCTAAAACTGAAAGAAGATAGTCATCAATATACTAATATATTTCTTCTTCATATTACTTAAGCATTCAATCAAAATAAAATAAACATTCCTATTTGTCAGGGATGAATACTTTTAACAAAAAATAAATATCATGTCAGATAGAAAGTGTGGAAGCTTTCCATCCTTCGTAATGTACTTACTATATACAATAATAATAGTACAATGCATAAAATTAATATATGAGCTTGTATTATATACTAATTCCTTGGTGCCTCTTTGTCGGTAATATAATTTTAATTACTCGCTTTTTTGACAATGTTACTCGTATATTCGAACTTTATTATTCGTTTAAATATGAAATGAATGTTCGTTATACATATTCAAAGTCTCAACTGAAAGCAATCATAATAACGGTCAACGTTACACACAAATTTTTTAAACTAGCTTTGAATTAAAGTTTCAGCTTTCGGAACTTTTTATAAGTTTAACTGATCACTCCTTCTCCTTTTCTTAAAAAAAAAAAAAATCAAAAATGTTAAAAACGAATGCTGACCATTCCAAGAACATTTCAGAATACTTTATAATGAAACTTATAGCCACTTTTTAAAAACAAAATGAACTACATCTATGACAACTAGTACATTCTTTTGAAACAACAACCAAAAATCAAAGTGTCTTTTTAAAGTACTTTAGAATTCCGTTAATGCTTTTTGACATCATAAAAATCGGTTAAAAAGACACAACATATTAAGCCTTTTGTGCTAATAAAGTGGAGAATTTGGTCTTCAAATTATCCACTTTTCGAAGTTCTGTTTTTTCTTTGTTTCCTTTACAAGACTTGTAAAAAAGATTCGACTATATATGAAACTTCATGAAACCAATCTTCATACAACCTTTCAGTTTAACTAGAATGCAAGTATATATTATCGAATGTGATATCACTGCATCGTCATGGTTACTATGATAAAATAAAATTTGGGTCGGAAGTGACAACCCCAAGAAGAATGTGGAGAGAAACTAGAGCCGGTAAAAAAAAATGCGCATGCAAGCATGCATATAATAAAACACACTAATCTACAAACTTACTTAATTATGTGTTTGTAATCTCTATAACCCTACATAGAAGGAATGGGCAGCATCTACTCAGATATTGGGATTGCAAATAATCTTATTTTCCAATAGTTAAATATTCACACGCTTAATTAAACTTATATTATAAACAATTAAGTACATGATTTGTATATTGTAATTGTCTAAAGTATAAGAATGTGGGGGTTAGGTTACTGCCATTCCAAGCCAACAATTCAATAGGCTTTGAATGATCTATTATTTCTTATGAGTCCAAACTTTTAAAACCAACTAAAATATGTGACAAGCTAAGCTAGATATGTTTTAATGATGATTGATTTTTACGTTAGTAAATTTAGAGTTTTGATTATATGACTAGCATAAAAGGTTTTTGATTGATGTTATGTTTCATCCTTCGATCGCGTTCACGTTACATCCACTTCTAACGTTTTTAACTAGCAATGTTCATTTTTTGCTGCCCCAAATTTGGAGGGATTATTTTTTACGTATATGTTTGTTAATTTTTCTTATATATTTAATATAGGAATTTTAACATTTTACCCACCAATACTATTAATAACGTTAAAACATGATCACCTGTCGAAACTATATATATGCGTTGTCTGTCTCACAGCACAATAAAACGTGGAACGATAATACCAAGTGGAATTAGATAAGACAAGTGAGGTACACAAGAAGATGGGGCAATGCTAAGAAGTGTTTTTAGTAAAAGTATATAAAGGTTAAAATGAGTAGAGGGAGAATAAAAAATAGAAGAAATGTTTCCTATGCAAAGAACAAGAAGAAGGTTGTCTACATAGGGAGGGTGAATTGGGCTACATTGGTAATAAAAGCCATAACTCACTTTGTGTTTCTTATTTCAATCACAATCATCAATTGGCACATTGCTCCATTTCTCAGACATCATCATCTCATTAACTTCCTTCATTCTTGATATATACTATACATATACACATACATATATAGATAAATAAATGAATATATATATATATATATATATATATGTGTCTGGTTATTCTATTGGTGTACCCATAACATTTCCATAGTCTCATTGAGTTATATTTTAGTGGGTTATTCTTGTTTGCGTGAGTATCAGTAAAATAACGTTTGTACCCATCTCACATTGTCCACATATAAACTGTCCATTGTGTTTTCTCTAAATTGTTTTATTGAAAATGAATTATTTGTCCTATTCTTGATAAAGGGAATAAAAGTGAGTGAACTTTATCACTGATCAAACAATTTTTAAAAATCTAAAATGTCTCTTTTGTTTCATTGAGAGCTCTCTCTAAGAAAAAAAATAGCAAGAAGGCTTTACTATATATATATATGCATGAAAGAAAATTACTGCATAACATATTAACATTATAGCGAGCATATATATTAGTGAAGGAAATTTACATTTTTGGTATCTTGTTCTTATTCATTTGGACATATTTTTAGAAAGAACTTAAAAATTGATTGATGGTGAAATTGATGAGCATGTGATGTGATCGGTAAATACAACTAGTTGCGTATCTATTATTTTACCAACGCTAGCTAGCTTCGAGTCTTCGACTATTTAACATGTGTACGACAATATCATGCGATCTGATTATAAATGTGTATATATTACGGTTTTACCAACGAAATAGATTAAACGAAAACATAAACATTCGTATTCTTGTCATTTATAATTTGATGAAAAGTCAAGTTTGATGTATCAAAGCAATTGTGAATAATTATTTATAAGATCTTATATTATACACACACCCTAGCTATATTATGAATATTTACCACACGCATAGGTTTTATATATATACACATATAGTTTACAACAAGATCTCTATATTACGTTGATGTAATCATTCATGAAGTAGTCGTATAGTAAATTTTGTTTTACCTAGATGTATTATACGCGCAAATTGCATCGTTTCTTGGAACATTCAATCATAATACAGTGTGGTACATGCTAATGTTTATCTCATCTAATGACCACATCGAAATTACAAGCCTACTATGAATCAAGCTTATGTGTCACAATCTCAACTACTTTAAAATAAAGGACTAATTCATTGATAACAGATTTTTCAATTCTGTTCGTGACTCCTCTCAGAGGCTCCGACGTGAATTCAAGTGTTTCATGGTCAACATTACATACATGAGATTGTCCTGGCCATAAGCAAAGTTTTTTCATTTCAATCACAATGAAGGATTTTGGTACTAGCTATTGTGTTTTACGTTTAGTTGTTTCAAGTTTGAAACATAAACACGAGGAAAGAGTATGGTCACGCGTGCCAAGATGAGCTGTATGTGCGGTTGGGGAAAGACGCGCGTGCTTTAATCTCTCACGTGTGAAGACCTCAACAAATAACAAATACTCAAAACTAAAAAAAATGATTAATAATATAAACAAAAGAAGAAAAATACCAAAACATTTTTAAAAATATATATTATATTTTCATTTTTCCTCAAAAAATACCAATTTTTGAGAAAATAAATTAGTTAAGAAAAAAATATCTCATAACTCAAACACACAAAATATTCTTTAAAAGTGGTTTGGTGTTTTTCCGGAAAAAAAAAAAAAGTAAACTTCCCAATATTAGGAAAACATTAGTATAGCTAAAAACTTTAAACTTTTTTTTTTTTTCTTCTTTGGACAAGCTAAAAACTTTAACTAATCGTTATTTGTTTTTCTTAACAAGTGTCGTACTTTTGAAAATGCCGAATAAAAAAGTAAAGTAATTTATTAAAAATAGATAAATGAATCGATGACGCATGACGACGAGAAGACGCACTATATAACAACCATCCTTGAGCCAAGGCATTTGAAGATAACAAACAACAACAACAAAAAAAAAAAAAAGGAAAAAGAAACAAAAGAGTTTTTCAGATATCAGTTAGGTTTGGTTGACACTTGTAAAACTGTCTTAAGAAGTTAGATTCTTGTGCTCATAGAAACCTTAAACTGTTTTTTATTTACCTTTTCTCTTTCCCGACCAAAGTTTAGATTTTACTTTGTTCTTACAAGTCGGACCTCAGAATCAAAATGGAAATCAAAGGTGAAACGATGCAAAAGTCAAAGTTCAGAAGAATCTGTGTCTTCTGTGGAAGCAGCCAAGGGAAGAAGAGCAGTTACCAAGATGCTGCTGTTGATCTCGGCAACGAACTGGTAAATACTTCACTTTCTACGTACTTATGTTTCTGGTTCTGCTTGGTGATATGCATATTTGCTTCATTATGGTCTGCAGAACTGTCAATTTTGAGAGTTTTTGATAAACATGTCAGTTTACAAGATGTGTAACTTTTTGGAAATGCAGAGCATTTTTGCTTTCGTCTTTGAAACTAGCCAAGTGGTAATAGAACCTTAGATTATTCTAGTCTCTGTTTTGTTAAATGGGTTTGATTGAATCTATGCTTTTATGTAGAACTCAAAAATAGGCTTCATGTGTAACTCTGTTTTATTTTTTTCTTTGTTGTGCAGGTTTCAAGGAATATTGATCTAGTCTATGGAGGTGGGAGCATAGGATTGATGGGTTTGGTTTCGCAAGCTGTTCATGATGGTGGTCGTCATGTTATTGGGTAAACTTCTTTTTTAGTCAAATCAGTTTTTTTAGTTAAAACTCTTTCTTTAATCTCTTCTCTTAACAACTTTTGTGAATCTTCTTTTATCAAAACAACAGCAACAACAACAACAAAAAAGCTTTGTGAATCTTTATCACAAAAAAAAAAAAAAAAAATGTCTTTTGAGTTTTCTGATGGAACACAATTTGTCTTAATAACTTCTAACAAAACCTCTGTTTTTTGTCATCTTGTTGTCACTCTACAACAGAATCATTCCCAAGACCCTCATGCCTAGAGAGGTAAAAATATAAATAACCAATTGTATTTGTTTATTAATTTTATCTGTAAGTTCTGCAAATCCCAATTCAAACCTATTTAATCTTTCAGTCTTTGCTTCAGTTTTACTCTTCTACTATTTATTACCTTTTCTTAAGTCTAATGATTATGAGTAGTTTTATCTTTTCTGCCTCCTTCTCTTCTTTTCTCTGTTATTCAATTAGGTACCCTAAAAGATAAAAATATCTTCTATGTTTTGTGTTATTTTATTTGGAAATAAAAGAAAATGATGAAAAAGGAGGTGAACTATAGATTAGGGTTATGTGAAAATTGTAAGAGAGATATTCAAAAAAACAGCCAATATTATACGATTACTTGCATTGGCCATGATTGCTTTTGCCTGTAGAAGAGTCCAAACCTGCTTTTTTGCTCTCTTTTAACTACTTTAAATTATTTGTTATAATAAAATTGGTGGATGTGCTCTTTGTTTTGCAGTTGACTGGTGAAACAGTAGGAGAAGTAAGAGCAGTTGCAGATATGCACCAAAGGAAAGCTGAGATGGCTAAGCACTCTGATGCTTTTATTGCCTTACCAGGTTTTGTTTTTAAACCCCCTCCACCCAAATTTTGTATCATCATTTTTTTTTGGCTTTTTCATATATATATTTATAAAACTCAGATTTGCTTTTCTTTCAAACCAAGTAATGATGATAAAGGAAGAATTGGTCAAAACTGTAGTGACACATGAGCCTCAAGAACACCAGTTTTAGGCCCTCTAAAATGTTTAAAAGAGGAATATTTGTTCATGAAAAAAAAAAAGATAAAAAAACAAGTTTGACTGATTTTGCCAAAGATAGAGAGGAGAACAAATTGGTAAAAAAATACATGTTAACTTGTCTTGGTCAAGCTGCAGTGTGAAAGCTACACTGAAAAGTTTTCCTTTTTTTTTTTTTTTTTTTTTGGGTATGGGAATTTTTTTCTCTCTACAGTCTAAGAAAAAGAGACCTTGACCCATCAACATCTGGCACTTAAAATTAGGCTCTTTGTTTTTTTCCATCTTTCTCTTCTCTCTTTTACTCTGTTTATTGCTTTGCTTTTAACTTAGGAGGTACTACTATCCATATTAGCTTTGTATAGAGTCTTACTGTGACCAAAGTTTTCTTCTTACCTATTTCAAGGTAAGAGACAAAACCTGAAACAGTCCCACAAATAGAATTTTTTTTGCCCACACTGAATCTGAAATCATTATGGAAAGTCAAGTTCTTTCAAAGATCTTGCTTTTGCAATCATATTCTTACCAATGTACAAACTCGTAACAGAGTGGAGAGATGACTCATATTATTATTTTCTTTGTCTTGTACATGACAAACTTTGTTGAATTGACCATGCATATCAAATTATTATTTTTTACCAAACCATAACTAAAAGTTATGTATGAAATAAATATATTGTAGGTGGTTATGGAACACTTGAAGAGTTGCTTGAAGTCATAACTTGGGCTCAGCTTGGTATCCATGACAAGCCGGTAAGAAAATATTAAAAAAAACCCTCTCAGATTTTTTTCACAAAAGAGATCATTTGGGATATTCAAGATTTTTAACAACATTTAAATATGCAGGTGGGTTTGCTCAATGTTGATGGATACTACAACTCTCTGCTCTCATTTATTGACAAAGCAGTCGAAGAAGGATTCATTAGCACGACTGCTCGTGAGATCATCGTCTCTGCACCTACTGCTAAAGAGCTCGTGAAAAAGCTAGAGGTAATTACATTAATCAAAGAATGCATGGATACATACATATCATTTGTAATTTTATAAATGAATTTATCTTCATCAATAATCTCATAAAATCTTGTTGTTTCTTGTAGGAATATGCACCATGCCATGAAAGTGTAGCAACTAAGCTTTGTTGGGAGATGGAAAGGATTGGCTACTCGTCTGAAGAGTGATCAAGATTATCAAGATTCTCTATATATTTAAAAAAATGTTTCATATATTATAAATATGAAAATTGTCGGAGTTTAGTTTCACGATTTTAATCTTACTATAAAAGGAAGGAATAGGTTATGATTAGTAGTAAGTCTTTTTATGTAAATTATTATTATTATTATTAGTAAGTCTTTTTAACTCCAAATTCCAAAAATGTCTTTTTAAATTATGTAAGTGCCCAAAATCTTTCCTTTGTAACCGAACAAGTTTCACAATTTCGTGTTCATCTCTCATATCTAGTTATATATATATATATATATATATATATATATATATATCTATCACTCCTCAGTCCTCACACAAGACAAAATCAATACAGACGAAAGTATATTATATCCTATTAGTAGATGTGTAAGATAAATTATTGTATAGTCAATACTCAATGGCAGAGATTGTCTCTTAACACAAAAAAAAAAAACAAGAGAAAAAACAAAACGAATACAACACGAAATCTATAAAAAGCTTTTATCCAAAAGGAAATCTATAAAAGCAACTATCTTTTCTTTATATAATTCTGATCGCAAATAATTCTTTTTTGTTTTTACTATATTTGGAATGAACTTTTAAGTCTTTTTTTTTTTGGATACCCATTTAATACTAATAACTGTCTAAAATAATAGTACTTAGTTAAATATCGAGCAAGATAAAAAAAAAATATCTAAAGTGCACAATCAAATGTTTATCTGATAAAATTACTTAAATAGTAAATTATTTGTCAAACTTTGAATAACTTGTTTTCAAAAAAGAAAAAGAAATGGTGGTTATATAGCTATAAAAAAGAGTCAAACATTTACCTAATTTATGAAAATGTAAAATTATACGTCAACATCTTTCAAATAGATGTTAAACATCAATCAAAACCGACACTAATAGTCTAATGTACTATGTTTTTGTTCATGTTAAAAAGTGATTATTTTTTATTTAAAAAAAAAAGGAAAAAGAAAATTAACGACGTCGGTTACTCTGTTTAATGGAAATAAGTAAGTGTCAAGATTATAAAGTTTAAGAGCAAAAATAAAATAGTAATTTTAAGATGAATTTTACGAATACAAATCACATTCTTTTTTAAAAAGTATTAAGTATAAGTTAACTTGGCCAAGCGCAAACGTCATTTTCAGTTGCAGTTCTTGGTGGGAACTGTTCAAAGTTCGCGTTTAGCTAATGATGAACGTGAGCCGTCCGGCGATTCACCCGGTGGATGTGATTCCGGTAGCTCCAACTACCGGAGCGATCGATAGACCACCAGTGAGGATGAAAGACGTGCAGGGCATGCCCGGAACCACCGGCGGTCTCATCCTCCGCCTCTCTCAGTTCATCCCTGCTCTCATCTCCGTCTCCGTCATGGTCACCACCTCCGACTTCCGCTCCGCCACCGCGTTCTGGTTGGTAATCGAGCTCTAGACCTAGGATTTTAGAGAATTCGAATGATTATATGATTCTGTTAACTTTAGGGGTTTTTGCTGGTCTTTTGATAAATCCTTATATGGCAATTAAGTACGTTTCTCATCTAATTGGATTGAAATTAGTGCTTTGAGATGGAAATTAGTCTTCTCTGTTTTGAAATTAGTGTTGTAATCTGCATAAGCATTGAAAACATTCTTTGAAGCATCAGAATTTTGGATTTAGTTTGAGCTATTTGGTTTTAAGACAGTATGAATCTGACGAGCTCTTATGATCTGTGACAGTTGCTTGGTTCTTGCGGTTAGCCTGCAAAGCTTGTGGAGCTTGTCTCTTTTTATCGTCGATGCTTATGCTCTTCTGGTGAGAAGAAGCCTTCGAAATCACTCTGTTGTTCAATGTTTCACTATCGGAGATGGGGTAAAAGACAAAACCAAGCTCTGTTGATGTTTTAATTAGTTTACTAGAGGTATTGCAACTGACTGTTTTTAACCATCTCTCCCTGTTGCAGGTCACGTCAACCCTTACGTTTGCAGCTGCATCTGCGTCTGCTGGCATAACCGTACTCATCAACGATCTTGGTCAATGTAACGTAAACCATTGCACAAGGTTTGAGACCGCCACAGCAATGGCCTTCATCAGCTGGTTTGCTGTGTCTCCCTCCTTTATTCTCAACTTCTGGTCCTTAGCCACCCACTAAATATAGCACACAAGAGAAGTTCAGAGAAATCCATCTTCCTAGTATAATGTAAATAAAGGGTGGAGTATAATTCATGGCTTGATTAGCTTATTAATGTTTTGAAACAGATATATCTTACATTGGAAAAGTCTAGTAGTTCATCTTATCGGTCACGCGTGGTCATGTCATTTTTTCCATCCATGAGTCATCTAGTATATATCAACAAAATAGTGATTTATGTGGAATAGGAGTTAGGAGTGAGTGGTTGGGTTAAGGTGAATAGATGATGTTGAAACGTAACTTATTTGTAGATTTCAAGTTTGATAAGGATGATGCATGATGATATGGAGAGATATGTTTTGCTAATTTTGTGTGTGTTTTCGTATTGAGTTGAGGGAAAGTGTTCAACTTAAACTTACGTTGAGTAACCAACAGGAAAGTTAGATATATGATGAAATCAATCAGTATTCAGTTATTTGAATATGAATTTTCATCTCTTTTCCAAAAAGTAAGGAATTGATGGGGGTTATGGAATGGAGTTTGACCGATTCGTTAAACGAAAATATTTAATAACGGTAATTTTCACATGATACGTAATGAAATCAATATGTTAATTTGATGATTATTGGTTAATATGAATCAACCAATGACAATACTTGTCTAGAGTTTTCACACGTGACCATGTTTTGCTAGCGCGACAAACCAATAGTCTCTTGTATATCGGATATTTTTGTGAAGACCGGTTCGATGAAGGAAACGGAAAACGTTGTAATGCAATCCATCCGCAATAATACGATCTTAAGGATAAATCGGTCGCTTTAAAATTCAATGAAAGAACTAAAAAGTTACCAATGCAAAGTTATATGATACTTAACTCTATTCATATTTGCTTACTTCGATATTATTTCTTGTTTTCGTTCTAAACACCTAAAAATCAAACTGGTATTGATATGCTCTCACGGAATCTAAGAGGCAAGAATACAACACAAGCGAGGCTAGGCTAGCCACAATGAGGTACAGGTGCAAACCTTCTTCAAGAACTAAAAGTATACATTAGGAGTTAAAACATGAATTTAGCGAAAGGACCCAAGGCTGAAATCCAAAAATTGATTTATCACTACAAGGTTATGAGGTTTGTGTTGTAAATTAGTGCTTCTTTGGACAACTGTTCCACAATCCGGGTTTTCTTACCAGCGGAGGACTACATCTATCACACAACATATCATGGAGATTTTTCTAACGTGGTGGCTCTCGAGAACGACACTTTAACCGTGAAGCTTCAAGGTCTTGTTTTAATGTCTCTATCTGAATGAGCAATGCGGCATTTTTCTACACAAGAGAGAGAGAGAGACAGTGAACTAATGAGTCATGAGCATCCAACGTAAGACAATACTAAAAGAATTTGAATCCTTGAATAGGGAATGTCACCTTTTGTAATGACTCCAGCTTTTGATTTGCGTTTCCATTCTCAGATGACTCTTTGATCTGTAGAAAACAAAACAACGCTCAAAATCAATAGAAATAATGACAGGGTAGTTTTATGCACTGATGCTTCTTATTCTACGGTTTTCAAATCATAAAATCTACGACCACAACCATTAAGCCAATAAGATACACTTAAACCATTCCGAAAACATATAATGCACAGACATGGAAAGCAATATACCTAGAGAAGACAATTACTGAGAATTATACACAGAGAACCGTATCACTAGTGACTACCATATTCAGTGTCAAGATTGAATACATTCGAAATTAAAAAGACCATAAAACGCGAAAAATAGAAACATTAATCAATGGAGGAGCTTAGAAACATACCAGCGCCAGTTCTGCAGTACATTTAGAAGCTTTCTCAGATTCCTTATCAAACATTCTCCTCCACTCTGCAGATTCATCCATTGCTTCTCTATTAGCCAAATCAAACTGTTTCCTACTTACACCAAAAGTAAAACCTCAAATCATTAACATTATCTAATACACCACCACTAGAACACTAACCATAAATAAACCCCTAATTCCCATAAAGAGCAACTGAGATACGAAAACTCAATTCACATAATGTTGAAAAATCCAAAGCTACTGAAATTGAAGACCCATCCAGAAAAACCAATACTTTAACCCCAGCAATTACAGTGATTAAACAGAAGCAAATGAAGAAATAGAATCGTTTTTACAAACCTTAAGCGCTCAGTGTCATCGGAAGATAGAGTATAATCGATAGTCCAAAGCCTCAAATATACGGCGACACCAAGAACAAGAGCTAGAACCAAACCCACCAGTATCGTCTTCCTCTCAGATCCTCCCGCCATTCTTCCTCCTTCTCTGATTCGATGCTACTAACAAACATCGACGAGCTTCCCCCAACCAAAGCCTCTCTCCCCCAATCCCAGCAAAAGGAGAGTCAACGATTCGTTTCAGTAAGGCTAAAAGCCCATTAAAGGCCCGTATTTGAATAAGGTTAAATCCGTAAATTCCCCTTTTCTTAAAAACCCTAAAGTCTCAATCTCCTTCAAAAACCTTGGTTCTCTTCTTCAAGCGCCTCCTCGTTTCGGGACTCGAATCGTAAGAAACCTAAAAATCCGAGAACAGCAACAATGCCGCCGAAGTTGGATCCGAGTCAGATCGTGGACGTTTACGTCCGTGTGACCGGAGGAGAAGTGGGAGCAGCGAGTTCTCTAGCTCCGAAAATCGGTCCGCTCGGTCTCGCACCAAAGAAGATCGGAGAAGACATCGCCAAGGAAACGGCCAAGGAGTGGAAAGGATTACGTGTGACCGTCAAGCTAACGGTGCAGAACCGTCAGGCGAAGGTCACGGTGGTTCCGTCGGCAGCTGCACTTGTCATCAAGGCGTTGAAAGAGCCGGAGAGAGATAGGAAGAAGGTGAAGAACATCAAGCACAACGGGAACATTTCATTTGATGATGTGATTGAGATCGCTAGGATCATGAGGCCTAGATCTATTGCTAAGGAATTGAGTGGTACCGTGAGAGAGATCCTCGGGACTTGCGTGTCTGTTGGGTGTACTGTGGATGGTAAAGATCCTAAGGATATCCAACAGGAGATTCAAGAAGGTGAAGTTGAACTTCCTGAGAATTGATCCAAAAAAATGGCGTGTTTGTTTCTTTTGGTATTTGAGGTTTTATTAGCTTCTTCTTATGTTTTGTTTAGTACAAGAGCAACTCAACTCAGTTTTGGATTGTTATTGCAACTATTTCACTATTCAGTCCCAATTTTTATCATTCTGTTTTGAATTTTTATACGAAATGATTGAACTTGGCATTGGAATCTGAATCTGAATCAAGAACATTTATAGTCATGTATACGTATGAAATAAGATGTATATGAATCTAGCTTTTGTTGGATATAGTAGAGAAATGCTTTAGGATTAGAAATGAGAAAGAGCAATGGCAGTGCTTGTGTTCGGATTCGATCTGCATTTCTTAAATTGTGCGTCTCTCTGAAATTGGGATTCTTCTTTGTTTGAGAGAGAGAGTAGTTTGAAATGAGACATTGCCAAGATGAAAACATTTCACTCGATTACTAAGGGATCACACAAATGAAGTATTGAAAACCAGAATAGCAAATGATACAAGTTAAGAAGAAGACATGATCCTGATTTCTATATAAATAATAATGACACATTTTCTTGTGTTTGTTCAAACGTTGGCTGCACTTCTGAAGGAACCGAGGGACTTGGAACCTGATGCCCTTAGAACGAATTGGTGATAGAATGCAGCAATCGCAGCTCCAATGAATGGTCCAACCCAAAATATCCACTGTAATTAAGAAACATGAAAAAACACTTCATTATATTTCTCAATCAAACCAATAGAACATAGTTTAAATTTAATTAGGAGATAGGAGTAGAACATACATGGTCATCCCATGGCTTGCTCTCGTTGAAGATTACAGCGGCTCCGAAACTCCTGGCCGGGTTAATACCAGTTCCGGTGATTGGAATAGTGGCCAAGTGTACCATAAACACCGCAAACCCAATTGGAAGTGGCGCCAACACCTTTCATTTCATAAATCATAACCCAAATTAGTTATTTATAGCATGTTAATTAGTCTTATAATCGATGAAAATATATACTTACGGGAACGTGGGAGTCTCTAGCGTTGCGTTTGGGGTCAGTGGCAGAGAAGACAGTGTACACGAGCACGAATGTTCCGATGATCTCTGCGGCTAGTCCGGTGCCTGTGCTGTAGCCGGCGGCTAGAGTGTTGGCTCCTCCGCCGTAATTAACGTAGTAAGCGCTTTGAAAAGCCTTAACGAACCCAACTCCACAAATAGCACCCAAACACTGAGCCACCATGTAAAGAACCGCCCTAACCAGCGACACCTTCCGGGCCAAGAACAAGCCGAACGTCACCGCCGGGTTTATGTGACCACCTTCAAAACGTTATGGGGTCAATATCAAATAAACAAGAAACCAAAGGGTACGTTTATATTGTCACAAAAACTTTAAAATAACTGAACCGGTCCGGGTTTGATATACCTGAGATACCGGCGGTGCAGTAGACAAGAATGAAGATCATGCCACCAAAAGCCCATGCGATGCCGAGGATTCCGACACCACCGCACTCAACTCCACCGGCGGTTGTGTCAGACTGAATGTTGTAGCCGATGACAGTCAAAACAGTGACGTACAAGAAGAGGAGAGTAGCTACGAACTCGGCGATGACGGCTCGGTACAAAGACCACTTGGTAAGCTCCTCCGCGTCGAAAAACGGAGTAGGCGGTGGATCTTGGTAGTCCCTCGTCTGAAATCCATCGGCTCCTTCCACGTTTTTAGCCATAGTATTAGTGTGTTAGTGGATGTTTCTGGAGTTTCTTAGAAAGTGTGTTTTTGCTTGTAGTTGTTGTTGTTGTTTGGCCTTGTGGTTCTGCTAGATGAAGAATAAAAGGTTCTTTATATAGAGTGAGCTCTTTGTTTGTGATACTGTTTATGTGACACTTTTGATTTGATGTTACAACAAATAATGTTCCTTATTTTATTTTGTAAATGACAATAATGTTTTTTTTTTCTTTTTCTTTAGTGATTCTTTTTTGTAAAGATTGCATAAGTTACGTTTGCGACTAATAAGTAACCTGGATAACAGATAAAATACAAAATTAGATTCCATTTACTTTTCTTATATCTACGCTATATTCTTTAGATTTCTTCTTATAGTAGTTAACTTTATACTTGGTAGTGATTTGTCGATTTAATCACCAATATCTCACGTAAAGGAAGTTGTAATTGTACACGCAATGACGCAAACCAGGTGAACTAATTTGAGTGGGATGTAAGTGAATTTTGGAGAAAATTATATTTACTTATTTTACATTTACATGAAACCAAGAAGGGGTATATATAAAGTATAGTACAAATTCTATAACTGTGGTCTGTGAGTTTTCAATAAGGGACTATACTATTGCTATACGCTAATTGCTACTGACTTATTGAGACATCAACATCCAAAATTCATGTCATTAAATTTTAATTTGGTAGGCATCACCTTGACCGTAATTGACAAACAACCAAAAACCAATAAAACGTGAGAAAAAGTATACAAACAATGATAAATCAGAAACTACATAATGTATGTTTACAATATATACATACGTTATCTGTCTATATATATATAAGCTTTACCCACATGCATAGGTACTTGTTTTTTTGTTTTTATTTTGAAGTTTTTGACAAATATTGAGATTGTATCATCATCATCTGTACTGTAAAGTATTTGTCTCGATCGTGTCACACGCGATTCCTGCCGTTTCAACTTTCAAGCACATTCTGGATTGTTCTTGCATCTTTTTCATGATAGTTGGATAGTTTGGTGAAACATCAATTGAAAGCGAATTTTTTTTTATTGTAGAGAAATGAAATTATAATGTTGAGTTCATTTTGTAAGCCAACTAGTGATTTTTTTTGTCATGGGACACTACATCGATCAATTATGACGCTATACTGCATCGATGATGCATGCAGGTTCACACATCATAAGAGATTTACGTGTAGTCTTACTTATTGTGGATATCATTGTCGAAACTCATATATATATATATATATATATATATATATATATATAATCTTTTTTTATTGGTCGTAAATATTATATATGGGTTTATCTTAAAGAACCACGAAATGATTTATTTTAGCACATTTAGTATTTAGAGAAATAGAATATTCCACAGCGTAACCATTATTTTAAAAAAGAAAACGACAAATATGATGAACGAATGAACAAATAAAAGAAAAAAAATATTAGGCTGATGTGGAACAATAATCCAATAAGAGCAGAGCAATGTCGCTAAAATGATAAGGTTTTTGTGATGTGGCAAAACATTGGCCACGAACAACACAATACACCACATTCCTTTTGTATACTTTAGTTTTGTTGTATACAGAATAGTGAGTGGATACATACGTAAGAAAATTGCGATTGGAATTGAGGATGGAAGAGAGAGTACGTACATGTGAGTATGTGAGAGAGCAAATGATTATTTTTGTTGTTGACTGTGGGGTTGACACAACGTGGTGTTGGAGGAGTGGTTGGGTGGACTGGAACCGACGGCTGTACTGAGTTGGACTTCATCTGTATGGACGGTGCCGATGTAATATGGTCGGAGCTATCTCTCTATTGGGGCGGTTCCTCCGGTCCAGTGGACCCAAAGTTTCCATAATCTTTTCGACCTTTTTAGTGGAAACAGAACCCGTGAAGCGACGCCGTTTCTTTTATCCTGTCCATGTGATTATTATGTTAAAATTTATATATGGTAGGGTTAGCTGAGAGCTACTTCTCAAAACACTTTAGTTTTTCTTCTTCTTTAAATAGATCTTATAGGTAACGCTAAAGATTCTAGGAGTTATATTGATACAATGAGACAGCCTTTATCAATCACAAACAAGTTGAATTAGTAGTAGGAGTAGTAGTGAGGTAACAATTCATTTTGATGTAAATATGTATGATGACTCTTACATATTTGAAAAAATTTCAAATATAGAACGTTATCGCATCATATTATATAGCCGAATGTTTTTAGAAAAACCAACTCCCAAGTATGCCCAAATAGATAAGGTTCATATAAATTTTGTATATGTGTAAAAAGAGTGACAGTCTATATTATTCTAGGGAGGGACAAGGCTCATGACATAAGGACAAAGAGAAAGAAAAATATTGAAGCATATAGTATGTTCGGGTCGGTCCAAATGAAAACTACGTTTAGGTATGGGGCGGCGAGGCTAAGTTAAATTAACCATATAACTCCATTATCTATATTTCGTATTATAAAGGTCGCTGTTCTTATTGATAGCTCCACAACCATTCTTTTAAATAATCCATTTCTCAATTAAGCTGAGCTTTTAGTTTAAAGAATTGTAGAACTAATTAATTGAAACCACAGATTTTACTAATTACCTCTATAAAACATAAATACATTAACAATTACAATCATTTTGAGATGAAAAAAGTCTATTTGAACATGAGTGAATTAACCCAAACTATCATCAGTAAGTTTTATACATTTCCCTTTTACTAATGAGTTCTTTTTCTCCATCTTTCCTTTTTTAGGTTTACTAATTTTTTACTATATGAAACTTCTGTTTAAATTATGGTGGAACAGGAATACATAACACAATATATATATATATATATATATATATATATATATATATATATATATATATATATATATCTCAGTTTCTATTAGTTATGAAGCAATGATTAGATTAGTTTAGAATAATATACATCATCATCACAGCTAGCAAGGTAATTAATTAGTGTAAGCAAAAATTCCACAAAAATAATCGTCATAGACAATTCTATATAATAAAATAAACATAAACCTACCAAAAGGAATTCATTATTGTAATCTTATTAACCAAATTAAATAATACGTATACAATTCACCATGGACAAGCAAAATTAACAAGAGCACTCGCTAGAAACTGACTCTATAGTCTCTATATAAACAATCTTCCTTCGTCTCTTCACTCTTCACAATCACATAACAACCATAAAACACCATTACTAATAACAAAAGAAAAATATAGAAATGGCGAAAGACGTGGAAGGACCTGAAGGATTTCAGACAAGGGACTACGAAGACCCGCCGCCAACTCCGTTTTTCGATGCGGATGAGCTTACCAAGTGGTCTTTGTACAGAGCCGTCATAGCTGAGTTCGTAGCTACTCTCCTCTTCTTGTACGTCACTGTTTTGACTGTTATCGGCTACAAGATTCAGTCTGACACAACCGCCGGTGGAGTTGACTGCGGCGGTGTCGGAATCCTCGGTATCGCTTGGGCTTTTGGTGGCATGATCTTCATTCTTGTCTACTGCACCGCCGGTATCTCAGGTATCAAGTTCATACCCGGTTTTAGAATTTGTGACTTTATAACTTTCCTCTTTGGTTTTTTTTTGTTTTTTTGATATTTATTAACCCCAAAACTTTATGAAGGTGGCCACATTAACCCCGCGGTTACCTTCGGATTGTTCTTGGCCCGTAAGGTATCTTTGATTAGAGCGGTTCTCTACATGGTGGCTCAGTGTTTGGGTGCTATTTGTGGAGTTGGGTTCGTTAAGGCTTTTCAAAGCTCTTACTATGTTCGTTACGGTGGAGGAGCTAACTCTCTAGCCGACGGCTACAACACAGGCACTGGACTAGCCGCAGAGATCATCGGAACATTCGTCCTTGTCTACACGGTGTTCTCCGCCACTGATCCCAAACGAAACGCTAGAGACTCCCACGTTCCCGTTAGTATTTCATAGTTCATATATCCATTAGTAAATTTAATTAACATGATATGGTTACTTAATGCTTTTGGTTACTCTTTTTTTTTGCAAAAAAAAGGTGTTGGCGCCACTTCCAATTGGGTTTGCGGTGTTCATGGTACACTTAGCCACTATTCCCATCACCGGAACAGGTATTAACCCAGCCAGGAGTTTCGGAGCCGCTGTAATCTTCAACGAGAGCAAGCCATGGGATGACCACGTATGCTTTTTTTTCTTATCTTTTAATTAATTTAAACTATGTTCTATTGGTTAGTGGAGATATAACATGTTTTTGGTCTATATATAATGACAGTGGATATTCTGGGTCGGACCATTCATTGGAGCTGCAATTGCTGCAATTTACCACCAATTTGTTCTAAGGGCATCAGGTTCCAAGTCCCTCGGATCCTTCAGAAGTGCAGCCAACGTTTGAACTGAGCCACATAAACAACAATCATAATAACAACAATTATAAAAATGGTTGTGTTATTATGCTATGTACAAAAAATTGCAAACTTTGCTTTTTAAAACTATGCCCTATTTTCTTCTTTGTGTATTTCTGTTTTTAATTGTGGTGTAAGACTTTGATATGTGCCAATGCCAATGTTTGTGTACTCGGGCAAAAACAATGAATGAAACCAAATTGTTTTGGTCCAGTCGTCAGCTCATTCTGAACCCTTTAGTTCTGTTTTATGTTTGGCACTTTGTTGTCGACTTGTCGCCCTCGCCTTGTTATATTTTGATTTGATGAAGCAAACTCTAAATCATAAGGCAATTGGTAAATTAAAATTGTCTCAAAATTTAAATTAGTCTACACCATAAATTAAATTGTGGTGAACACATTTTCTTTAAGTTGACATTCCATTCACTATTATAATGGTGAATCGAGCATACGCAAGGTATAGCTTCTTTGGTTCAAAATAATTTGCGTCACTTCACTTATCGAAATAAAATATTACTATTAAAAACTGATAATTTAAAAAAGTTCAAAATAATTAATTTTCTTTGTTTATGTATGTTGGTCAAGTAATACACTTTGTTTTTCTAAAATATTAAATGTTTTTACAATATATATTTTACTAATCTCTTATATAGTACTCAAAAAGAATGTGTTTTCAAGACGAGCTTACAACATAATTTCCGCTAAGAACTCATTAAAAAAATATATTATATCAAACTAACTAAATAAATAAGCTCAATTTTTTTCAAAAATGTGCCCTTTAATAATTTTTTGTGGGTGGCCTTGGGCATCTGCCCTTTTTGCCATAGGGTAATCACGGCTCTACACTGACCTTGCTGCTGGTCAGCGAGGGTTTGCTTGTGGTTGGATTTGATGCTTCTGAGTTGCTGCTGGACTGGTTGTCTGGTCGTGTCCAGATCTTTAAATGACCTTCTCTGCATGCTGTTATCAATGATTCTTGGGTGAAGATCAAACCCGAGAGGGGCTCCATATGAACCCGGTGAGCCACGACTGGTGAAAGCTTTGGGACATCGCGCATGCATGGCGCTGGCTGAAGTGTGCCCATTGTAACGATGTTGTCCCAGTGAGCAGACTGACTCCCTGTGCTGTACGTGGGTGATCCTCCTGGAGGTCTCCGAAGTGGAACTACGATCTCATCCATTTCTAGGTCCCATAGAAGTAACTGTGTGTCCTGTTCGGCACAAGTAGGACAAGCCAAGAACACTTAGATGACCATAGGAGATGAAACAGCAGATTAAAGTTACTGACACCAACTTTCACACGGCGTGTGACAATAAAATGGAAACCCCCACTATCTAACAAATTCAACCTAGCAGATTAACAAATCTATTCTCGTAATCTAGCAATTTCCAGATGTTACATTATATGGACAATGCTATCTCCCCATATGATCAAAAGAATTTTGTCATTAAACATTTCATCTCATTTTCCTCAGTCTATATCTCCCCTACACTAGGATCCTTCTACATTCTTGTATGAAATTATACAAGAATCTGAGAAGAAGGGTTATTCACATTCCATTTGATGTTCAGAGGTTTATAACCCTTCTCCAGTAAAAATGAATAACGGAGAAGTATTAAGACTGTTCAATCAATAAGAATAGGTCAAGGCAAACTCTCAAAGTGGAAGCAAAAAATGTTCAGTTGACACCACATGAAAGAAGAGCTAGGACGAATGAATGTAGCATAACTGAATACCTGACCAACTGAACCAAAACGATACATGACATTCTCGCCAGACCCGTCTGAATTTGGCGACGACCAATACGAATCAAAAGCCACTCCGCTTACCTGTGAGAAAGCAGATGTCATTTCAAGTACTGTTTGTGTTACATACAAAATTCACTATACTTCAATTTGAAAACCATACCCATGAATTGTGTCCCTCACCCCACGCTACAACCTTTCGATCTTCCATACTCCAGACTTGAACCAAGTCATCTTCACCACCAGTCAAAAGGTACTTTCCATCCATACTGTCAGGCCGATTACAATGTTAGCACACAACAATAGTTCCATGGTAAACGGAACTTGAGTGATCGAAAAATCACAGAATTAATTTCTTTCAAAATGCAATAGGGAAGATTATTTGTCAAAGGATTTAGATCCAGTCACCTCCAAGCACAACAAAGTAGAGCACCATAATAACTTTTTACACCACACACTAGCTTTTGGGTTGAGAAATCAAAAATTCGAAGATAACCTGTACATGTCAAAAAAGAAAACGAATAGTCAACGGAAAGATATAAATATAGAGAAAGAACTGGAGCCGGAGATAAAACAATAAAAAAGCACCATACCATCTCTTCCAACAGTTGCCAAGTATGCTCCATCATTTGAAAATGCAATACAGTTAATAGAACCTTGACCAATATGCCATCTCGCTACTGGATTACTCTGCAGGAATTTATAAAAGTGAACACATGATTATTATTTTAAGACAGAAAATAAATGAGAAAAGAAACCATTGGAAACACTAGCAATAACAGGTACCTTGCTATATTTTGCTTTGTCAACTGAAAACTGTGTCGGATCTCTTATAGCAGAAAATGAAGATTCAGTTGCACCGTCTTTATTCTGGAAGTATAATAATTTACTCTGGTCAGAAGTTAGGCAGTAAGGTAAATAAAATTCAAATGCAATATCTTTTTCAGAAATCTGCGCTTGCCTTTTCATACACGTACAAATTTCCATCAGCGTGAGCAACAACAAAAGATCCATCACTTCCAGGCACCCAAGCAATACTAGTACAGCGACTGTTAATAGGAACAAACTTTATATTATCCTTGTAGAGGACATGACACATAATATACATATTTTTCCAGAAAGGAATTTAGCCAGATTTTTGTTAAGACTAATTTTATCCAACAAAAAGGATCCTAGTATAATACATATTATCTAATTCACTAAACTGAGGGTTAACTAGATCATACATCCAGTAAAATGACAAAAACAACGATAACTATGTGAGCAGTAAATTGGGGAAAAAAACGAAGTTTACAGGAAAAAGACTCTTGCCTGTTATTTACAGAACCATCTTTGTTATAATGCTGAGCACTAACAAGCTTTTTACCGACATCCTGTAACTGCTGTCTTAGAGATACGGTGTAGACTACAATAATTCACCAAAAGAATAAAGAACAAGACAAAATTCCATCTAGAACAAAAGTAACAAACTTGATCTCAAAGTTGTACATTACCATCCCCAGAATTCAGCCCAATAAGTAGATCATGTCCATCCTTGGCGTCTGGATCAAAAGCGTGGCACATAGGGTTCGAATTGCTGATATGGATAGACTTTACAGGATCCTACACAGAAAACATAACTGTGACCAAAACAATCACATCAAATCAAATCAAATCTTAAGAAAATTAAAGGAGTAGAAGTAAAATACCTTGTCTTGCGAGTTCAAGTCACTTATAAAAATAGCATCACCCACATTAAAGACTATGTAAGTTCCTTTCCCATCAAAATTTGTATTAGTCACCGAAGTACTAGAACTAGATGCAGCGAATGAGGCACCGATTCTTGAACTTGCACCCACATTCTTGGTCCCTCCATTACCTCCAACAAAACTAAGCCCACGGTTACCATTCCCACCACCCAATAACCTTGCTGTTGCTGACCGGAAACCAGTACTAGCAGTGAAACTTGACGAAGTGCCAGTTGGGGTCGATGGAGCAGGTTTCTCCTTAAGGTGAGCTAGAGTCACCTGACACCCAAAAAATTCTCAAAATTCCTCAGAAACCACTTTTAAAAGATGCAAATGAAATGTGACTTGTAAAAATTCACAGCGAGCAATGCTAGCGAAACAGCGATTCGGATTCAAATTTTCACAAAAAATTGCAAACCACATAGTAATACTGATGAAATCAGATTGGATTAAGGTCATTAAACTTCAATTTAGATTAGATTGAACTTCAGTTCATCGATTAAAAAAACCCCACAAAAGACGAATCAAAGCTAAACCTGAGTGACGGTTTTGCCATGGGTGTAGTGAAGAAGCCCAGAGGGATGCGTCTTCTCGTAGTGGAGCTTGTACTTCCCTTCAGGCGTCTTGAAATAAGTCTTAATTCCAGGCGACTGAGGATTCGCCGCTGAAGCTGACGAAGAAGAAGGCGCGGAGATCATCCCATTCGAAGTGTTCATCATCTTTTGCTCACTTGCTCTTTCTAAAACTTACGAAGTACTAGAATCCGATCATGTCCATAGCTAGGGTTCTCTCTTCTCCCCACACTACACAAAATCCACAAATCCTCCTCTCTTATCGTCTCTTCGATGCAAAATTGCTCTAAACACTGTTCATCATCGCCAAAATCACAAAACGGTACTTTAAAATTCTGGATTCTCCAATAGCTATATTGGATCAAAAGCTATGAAACGAAGAAGAATACAATGTGGTGTCCTCTTCTCTTCTAATCGAACTTTGTATATTCCGATTCGCCTCTTTTATTGCTTTCTTAATCATCAATCTAATTGACTATTAATGGATAAATAAAAAAGTCATCTCGATTAACGGTCAAGATCCCGCGGATAATTCAACGGTTAGAGATCCTTGGATCTTCGGGTTTCGATTTCCACAGCTGAGGCCCATATACAGTCCAAAGTATAGGCCCATTAAAGAAGATCCAAAATAATAATGAAGCATTTCCTTCTTCAGCTTCGAGCTGGCGTGAAAGAAACAGTAAAAATATATTTTAAGCTTTTAAAAGTTCAAAGCCATCGCAATATTTGGCCTAATCACACACGACCAAATGTTTTAGTCGACAAAAAGATACTGAACGGGTTTTACCGGTAGCCGGTGGTGAAGGTGGTCACTGGTCAAAGAAGGATTAAATTGTCCCAGCAACGTACTCAACCGCTTTAATTTGATTTTTCTAATTTGTTTTCTTAAAAATATAAACCGATCCTCTTCATCGGCACCCCCATCACCGAAAAAAAAGAGAAAAAGCTATAAAACTCATTTCTCTCTCTAAACCCTTCTTTTCCTAAAAAAAGTTGCGTCATCTATACAAAATTCATACGTCTCTTTTGCTTTCTCCTCCGATCGGTCTCATTTCTCATCGCCGGAGAAAGCTTTGGTAATGTTTATAATGATCTTTTCTCCGATCCTTGTTCTTCACACCGTTGAGCTGATGATTTTGTGTTCCTTATGTTTATAGAACCAAAAAAAAAGCTGATGAATCGATTGCAGTTTTATCATTATTGCTTACTTTCTTTTTTTTTGGTTACCGATCGTTGTTTGCTTCATTTTTTTCGATTGCGTGTGTGTGATGATTGTTGGCTTTTCTCGGTTTAATCCGGTTTAGTCCCGGTTCTGTTGCTTCATCGCTGACTTTTCCCGCAATATTTGGGTATGATCCCGATCACGTCCGTAAATTAGAGTCGGTTCTGAGGATACTGGACTTAGAATTTGTTTTCTATCACATTATTTCGATGCTGAGAATTGAGAAGAGACCGAATCGATGATCAGTTTCTACTATGATTTGGTTAGCTGTTGATAAAGCTGTTCAGGCTCTCTGCTACAGCTACGGACTAGCTAGTTTAGGATATATTGGTTATTAGCATAAGTGCATAAACCTAGGCTTAGCTAGTTTGTATCCTGCAGGTTTAGGGGCAATGGTGGTTACTAATTCTATCATACATTTCTCGACCACGAACATCTGGTAGTTGAGAAACTGGGGAATACCTTATCAGTGATTTCAAGTTGTTTGGGAGAGTTGAGAGCTAGTACGACCATATATTTCAGGTCAGAATTCATCTTCCTCCTTCTAAACGTTTAGTAAACTTTTGAAATTATAGCACTATTCCCTTCAAAACTGCATTATCAACACTTTTCAAACTGTGTTAGTTTCTCATGCTCGCCATTGTAACACATAGGATCAGTGGCTACTGGCTGGCCTATATCCTTGATGTATTCTGATTTGCAGATCTTGTTGTGGACCTTCTTGGTTGATTGGCTGATGAAAGAGAAACTGAACTCAGATAAGTGATCCAAATTATTAGCATGCTTAGTTCTACTCCTAAATGTTCGATGACCAATTTTTATAATGGTAGTGGTTTTGTGAAGTTTTTTCGATTCAGTTCTTCTGCCAGTTTCTAGTGGCGTAGAATTAGTCTGATCCGATTACATCATCTTAATGGGAGTGAGAAAATAGTCACAATTAGTCCTACAGGCACCACATGTGTACCTGAATGTGTTAGTCATCTAAAGATGCTTTGAGGTCTGGTGTAAGGTATCTATGAGTGGGGAACTTTACACTTCTTTAAAATACTACAGTCAGGAGCCTATCAAGGTATGCTGGTGGATTTTAAGACAATTAGAGCGCAGACATTGTAAATGAGGTAGTAAGCCTTTACTGGCTAGTGCTTTTGTGGACTAAACGAGGTAGTAAGCAATTCACCCAAGGAAGCTGTAGCGTATTCAATTAGTGGATCCGAAGAGAAGGAACTAAACTTGGTGTTCTTACTGTATTAGTAAAGTCATGGGCCTCATCGCGTCGGGGTTTGCTTGAAATGTGTGGAGATGATGAATCAGTTTCTCAGTCAAGCACGACAGCTGTGTAGTGTGTTCTTGGTTAGGATTTCCAAACCTATATCCTTCTAAAATTATTTGCCTGCAGGTACATTTTTGAGAGTTGTAGTTCATAAAATATTGTAAGCTTATGTCCTGCTACTGGATACTCATCTACTTTTCTTGGCTACTCAAACATGGTTGTAAGTTTAGTGAAAGACATGTACATGGCCTTTAATTATACTTCAGAGCTTTCAAATCTATTCTTTGTGACACAGACCATGACTTTAGCAGTTGAGTATCTTTGTTTGAAGTTGGAAGTCATTGTTGGTGAATATGAACGAAGAAGCAATGCATTGATAGAAGCTCAAATGATGATATTAATTGTTACCTATTTTGCATGAACTTACTTTGATGCTTTTCTATTCGGATACAATAGATTCTTCCATCCTCTTCTATATCTGCTACACTTCTACTTGGTTCCCGATAGACTGTTTCTGTAAGACTTATTGACTTTCTGAAAGTGTGTAACTTCATGAAATCCTAGTGTTCCTCGTAACATTTGATGGCACTGGTTTGCAGAGGTGAGACCTGAAGTGATACTTTAATGCAAAGGTTTCTTAGTTTCCCAATTGTTTGCTCTTTGTCCTTTTTTTTTCTTTTCGTTTGACTTAACCAGGAAGAAGTAACTGTGTATCTGTTTTTATTGACAAACTCTATATGTAAGTTTTTCTTATGAGCTATTAGATCTGTACTAGATAAGATTTACTTTGTTGTATATAAGCATCATGAACTTTCCTGCAGCACAGAGCCTAAGTCTACAGATACTTGTTTGCTTATGATTTTTTCATGAGATCTGGGGTAGAATATGGTAGGTACGGGTATCAAAGGTAATTTATACTAGAGCTATAGACGAATTTCAAATTTCGTATATATATCTTGGGAAATGTAACTATCAGACTGAAAACAAGTAGGTGACACGTTTTCAGTCACCATTTAGTGTTTCTTGGGTTCACTTCAAGATATACTATTCATGAAGGATCCTGAATTTTTGCTTAGAAATTGCAGAAATATTGTTTAATGTATTCCTTGATGAACTTTGAATGCTGAGACAACTTTCTGTGCAGGTTTAATTGACCTTAAGGTTGAATTGCTGTATAATCATGGGGCACAGACAGTTTCATGGTTCATCCCAATATTTTGATGATGAACATGATCAAGGATGGAATCATATACACCCAGAGCATCCATATACAACTCTAGGTAACTATTCCTTCATTTCTACTGATGTTTAATCTGTTTTCGATTGATTAAAATCAATCTATTAAAATCAATCTTTCAATCTTGTTCTCCTTTTCTTAGAGACTGACATCAACCTTTGTAAAAGCTATTTGGTTGTTATATGTTTATTTTTAGGATGTTTCATATGCTTTCACCTATGGGTAGATTGAGTTTCACTAGGCAAAAATTCAATCTTTATTAGTGGATACCCTCGGCTAGTGAGAATTAGGAGGCTGGATTTTATAATCATCTCTGATGCCCTCGCCTTTTCCTTAGTAATGTGTATGGACTTTCTGATTAATATTATCCACTCCTCATGTTCTCAGCAAGATCTGGGACCAGTGAGAACAGATCCCATGTTTATCCAGCAGAGAACATATTGAATGAAGGAATGCCAGCGTCTTCTCATTGGAACTCTTCTCCACGTCCAAATGCCTATACTGCCTCAGGTCATAGTGTGGAGAGATCACACTACAATTCAGGGGCTTCGGGCCCATCCCATGACCCTTTCGTAAGTTCAACAGTTGCAACTTTCTCTGCTCCACATGAGAATTATGTGACGTTTCCAGCTTCTTCGAACTGCAACAACCAGCCATGGTCAAATGTTAGTTATGTTGAGCAATCTATGGAAAATATGAGAGGAGCACAAAAGCGGAAAAGCCCATGTGGTTCTTCCATCTATGAAATGGGCAGTTCAAGCCAATATCACTGTGACAGACCTTCAGACACCCCATTTCCGTCGGAATTGCACCTGGGAAAATCAATAAAGCATGATCATGATCCTCATTACGCGCCATGGCTCATGAATCCAGCTTACAAAAATAATAATCTCTTGATCAGGGGAGAGGGTTCTTCAAGGAATGTCCGGAGTCGTCCTACACTTGATTTAGACACCAGCATTGATAGAAATAATTTGTCAAGATGTCCAAGCCTTGATTCTCATTATGCATACCACCACAGTGTTGAGAATTCTGGCTCAGGTCAATTTCCTGGCCATACATCTCATATAGATAAGGATTGGAACTGTGCTAGACCCTCCCCAGCTCCTAGAGGTATGCAAATTTCAGTTTGTCTCGAGCTCGAAACTTTTTTTGTCTCTATAACCACATGAATTCTCACCTTGCTGATATAAATGGCTTTATTCCAGAGACAAACAATTTTCTTCCTGCGAGAAGTATTGCCAACAGTACCTCTGTTGATACTTCCAGCTATCACCATGGGCTTACCGAAAACAGAAACCCTACAGTTTCCCACGGTTTCTCAGGAGCTTCATCACAATCTACAAGCAGCAGCCGCTTCTCTCATAGGTCAACACCCTCCTATAGATCTTCGACACATGGGTCTCAATTGGGACATGTAGCATCTTCTTCTGGAGACAGGTCTCATTTGATCACTGAGACTTATCCATCGAGGCATCTTAGGCCACCACCACACATTTCATGGCGTAGTGGTGATCGCCCAGGGAGACGCAGGAGTTCCTATGAGAGGTTTCAGCCTCCTTTCGATGAAGTTGCTCTTCATGAACGGTTTTCATCTGAGGTATGGTTTTCCCTTACAGCTGCATTATCTTAAGTGGAAGTCTGTCCTAATCACATTAAACATAAAGATAAGTCCCCACCCATTTACAACTAATTTGCTTTTGGGGGGTGTTTAAACAGGGATTCATGGCCGTAGATCGCCAGCCACACTACTATGGATCCAGGGAAACGCTTGATCACCACAGGGACATGAGGCTTGACATCGATGACATGACCTATGAGGTAATAGCCAAATACTCGTGTGTTTGAAACCTCACATAGGCTCACTGATATGTATTCTGAGTGATTGACACCATTCAGGATCTTCTTGCTCTTGGAGAAAGGATTGGGAGTGTCAACACTGGTTTGTCCGATAGCGCTATCTCCAGTTGCTTATTAAAGACAACATATTATCCATTGTATCAAACGGAGGAGCAAAGAAGATGCGCTATCTGTCTGGTAAGATTTAATTTGTTAGGCTAAAACAATTTATGGTGCAAGTAAAAAGGCTAATATGATGATGGCAACAAATAGGAGGAGTACATGGAAAAAGAAGAGTTAGGGGAAGTGAAGGGGTGTGGTCATGACTACCATGGGAGCTGCATCAAGAAATGGCTGTCGATGAAGAACTCTTGCCCTATTTGCAAATCTCCTGCTCTACCTGATGCTTCGAAGAACCCATCATAAATTATCTCTAGATTTATAAATACTCGAATGCTTTTTAGGTGATATTTCTGTGTGAATGTTTATATATATTGATTTGTCTTTCTTTCAAAGGTTAAAAAATATGTTGATAGGATCGAAATACAACAATAAGTAAGTTGTAAATAGATGGAATGATTATTTCTCAATGGTTATGACTTATGATATATGTATTGGAAACGACTCTCTTTGGAAAATTTGGATTTTTATTACAGATGCAAATACATAGTTGCAGCTCAGACAACAGTACATATATACTAGAACATGATTAGCCCATACATACATATGGAGTTATATATATGAAGAAAATGTGGAAGCAAGTGGAGAATTAATTGAAGGAGGAAGATGATTACGATCTTGAAATTTTCATAATTACATAATTATAGTTTCATAAACACAAATATAGCCACACAAATTAAATGCTCCGTACGTCAGACACACTCCCAATCAAATACAATAAAAATAAAATAAAAACCAACGGATAAGGCCGTTTTAAGGGGGGGGGGGGGGGGGAAGGTCAACTCATCTAAGTCACATATATATCTCGAAATATATAAACAACCAACTTAGAAAGGAAAAAAAAATTCTGTCTACAATTATGAAGCAATAATACACTAACATATAGTATTAGTAACACACACATATATATATATATATATATATATACTTTGATTTGATACCCATTACCAAACAAAATAAAAGCTTCGGAAGGAAACGATAGGACTTGAGAATTATTTCCGACACGCATCAAGCATTTTGCGGGGAGAAGCAAGATGGGTCCTAATTGCTAAGAGTCATAAAGTGATGGTCTAAATCCAAACTCTATATATTGGTGAAATAGAATATACTTTTAGATGTAGAAGAAAAAAAAGGATCAAGAATATCATTACATCAAGAAATATTGAGGATAAAGTGAATTGGCAACAAAGCATTATGTTATGTCTACAATTGTGAAGTGGATTGGACGGTAGTTAATGGCAAAGTAATGAAGATGAGAGATCAGTTGTTTAATTTACAGCCGCCATTATACTTAAGAAAGTGGAACTGATTTTTCATTTTATCTAAGTGTGTGTGTGGTTTTTGCGAATGCGCGTGCGATTACGCAAATGCCTTAAAGGTCAAACTTAATGGCTCTCAATTATTCAATATCATACATTATACATTACATTACACCAAGGAATCTTTATTGCTAAGCTACCGATAATGCTTTTTATTTTGTTTTACATCATATTTTAATCCTATACTATACATATATATATATATATATATAAGTCTAACGTTTAAGTTGATATTGAGAATGTGTTAATCCAATTTTCCTGAATACCAATCAGATCTAAATTACTACTACATGGAGTTAAAGTCATCAATCCTAATCCAAACTCTTCTAAGTGATCTTATTATATACTACCACACACAAAATGTTTCGATCGAAGATCGGATCTAAATCCCTAATTCCTAGCAAAACATTTCAATTATATTGTTAGATATATCAAGAAAGCTGTACTGAGACTCGTGAACTTTATCTGAAGTAAATTTCATATCAATTTTAAAAAAAAATTTAAAGATTTTATACTCAATACTTTTGGCAATCTATATTAACATTTTTGAAGTAACTTTTGTGTTCTACCCTTATAGTTTTACTTATTTAATTTTTTTTTACAATGTTAATCCCTACAAAATTGCACAAAACTCAATAAGTAAAACATCTAAACTCGATCTAATCAATTAATTTTATTCCCATAAAATCGAAAAAAATCTATAAATTTACTAAAATGGTGGAACAATTTTTATAAGAGTTCCGATTCAGCAGTCAAATATTTTTGAAAATAGAAACAAAAAAATCTTAATACCATACAATCATATACGCTTAAATACTAATTACCAAAAAAAAACTAAATTTTATACTAAAAGATTTCACAGTTTCCCTTTCAAATTTTGTTTCTTCCGATATTCTACAATTAATCTAAGGGGGTGTTATTGGTTTGTGAGTTATAAGGAGTTTTAATGACTTTAGATATTAGGTAGAATCTGTTGTTATTCAATCAAGATTTTACAAAACTCTTTTAAAGTTTGGTGTTATTAGTTATTGATTTGTAAAGAGTCATTCCAAATCTTCATAAATATGGGGTTATTGGATACAGAGTTTTATAAAGTCATTAAAAGTTCTGTGTTATTCAATTAAAACAAAAGAATCTATGATTGTTAATGAATTAAAATTTTATGTTATTGGTTTATGATTTTAAACACTCTTCTTTACAAAATAAAGTCATGAAAAGTATCTTATAAATACAGAGATTGTTTGAGAGACTTTACAAGACTTTAAAAAACTAATCAACAAGATTATATAAAACTCTCAAACAATCCTTTAAAATCATCCAATCTATGATTTTAGCAGAGTCATCTAAATTCTTTATAAGTTAGAATCCAATAACACCCCCTAAGAAATTCGCAATCAATAATATCTTATTGATATTTCACAATTAATAAATATGGCAAAACTTTAATTTTATACTAGCATCTATCTATATTAACATTTTTAAAGACACTTATGAAAAAACCCTTAAAGGGAGAATTTATTTACAAGGAAATACCATTGCATTTAATATTTAATTTATAAAAGTTTAAATCTTCTAATATTAGTTTCCAAATTATTTTTGGGTAATCTCCATATATTTTTTGAATTAATTACGAGTTTCCTTTTACAAATTATGTGCTCCGATTTCTTTTCCAACAAACAAAACGACATTCATTATAATTCGGTAATAGAAACAAACAAGAATATCTTACCTACATATCACGTTTATAAATATGGCATAACCTAAAGTCACATAAACATTTGGAAATGATCGAATTGTTACTAGCATATTTCATAAAAATCTTCGCATAATCCTACGCACCCCTTCCGAAAATGTGAGATCTCTAAAGATATTAACAACTACCTCACCAAACTTATCTCATAAACCATATCTTCTCATTAACACTATAAATACTACTCTTTTCCCGCAACTCATAACACCAAAACCAAAACCCATACACACAAAAAATCTTAATCAACGCCATGGTTGCTTCGGTAGCTTCGTTTCTGTCTTAGCTTTACTTATATATGTTTCTATCCACGTTCTTTACTTTGTTAATTGTTTATAGATGTGGTTGGTCAAACTATTGACATTGGGGAGATGAAAATGCTTGAAGTTAACAACATACCAACTTATAAGCTTAGATTTAAATTGAGATAAGAGGTGATATTTTTGTACTACTACCTATATATATGTTGATATCAAATTTTATGGATCAGTTAACTAACTTTTGATCTATTCATAGTGATGAGAGACTATGGTGTACCTTGCATATGTTAAAAATAATGTGTTATGAACCCGTTTACATGTCGAATTAAAACATGTCTTATTTTCTATAAAAGTTGTAGGTGACTTATTGTAAAGTGAATCTTGAAAAGGAGAACAAGTCAGATCGTAATATATATTACCAAGCACACTACAATCTTTATTTAAAATTTTATTATTAATAGCTTGATACACAAATTATTAGCTTGATACAATCTTTATTTGTGTATTATTAATAGCTTGATACACAAATTTTATCATTTCAAATTCTGTAAGTTATTTCATCGATAAGTACAGAAAACTATGTACACAAAATTATATATTTATATGAGTTCGTTTCTAACCTTTATCAAGATTGCTTGATAGCCTTTTGCTATTATTTGTTTTGTTCACAAAGTGTCACCTAGAAAGCAAAACATTATACATACAAAATCGTGAAATCCTGATGCTTTCTAAGATATATATAATGAGTTGATAAACAAAGAGTTGGGGTACGTAACAGCCCAATCCTGAATTTTGTACCATACACAATCCTATATGGGACAATCAATAGGTTAACTTGCTCTTACAACATTTGGCTGTCCAAAATAGCAGCCAAAAATTTAGATCATACTGAAGTTACTGTATCAAATCTTAAAATTGGTTAATCGTCCACAATTTCAAAACAATACAATCCATAATATATATGATACAATGTTAAATGACGTTTCGAAAGTTCATACTTTTTTCGTCTACAATTTGAAAACTGGGGATTTTTTTGACATTTTTTCCTTTAAAGTTTGTAGCTAATTTAACCCAAAAGAAAAATTATACAATGTTAATAATTATTTAGATTGGTAATATACAAAGTTAATAGTTATTTAAAAAATTCCAACAGTATCTATTGAAAAACTAATGTACATTTAAAAAGAAAAAAAGGAGAAAAATATTTGCCCTGCAATGTACAAACTTTTGCGTGTACAACCATAAAATTACTCGGTTAAAACTAATCAAGCTCTATACGACTATATGACTATATCAGTATGATAAAAGCATTTTTAATATTTACGTAGCATTTCGAACAAACCATCATATCGTAATTTCTAAAAATATGAAACTTTTAAAATATAAATATCGTCCCGTGGTGTACCGCGAGTTAAATCCTAATGATGTGTGTTACGTTACGTACAATGGGCCATGCATATAAATATTTTAGTTATTAGTAGTCCAATTCTTTCATTCTATTTGTGTTAAAACCTTAACAACTCCAACTGTACTGAAAACATTATAAAGTTTTAAGTTTATATAGTGAGGCTAATGATTCTACATTTGTAACGATATATTTAAATGGAAGGTGAAAAAGCCTGCAAGTCTGGTACGTAGAATCTGTTTAAATTGTGGTCGTCCATACTATATACCAATCAAGCAGGAAGCATCAAAGGCTAATAAGACCAAAGATAGTATAGAGCTAGATTATAGTATGGTGGTTAACCTTATAAGTTTTAAGAGAGTTGGACGTTGACGTGCATAGAATTCATATTCATAGTGTATTTTCTGTAATAATTTTTAGTTTAAAGAATTATTAGATCTCGCTCTTCGTTTACTTTCTTGTGGAACATGGAATTGTTTGAAGATGTCTAATTAATAAAAACAGAGGAAATGGAACAAAATGAAAGTGAAAAAGCTATACTAATTAACTACAAATTTTGTACTATTTATTATCGAATAAAACTGGAAATCGAGTCTCACTGAATTCACATGTTCAACAACTATCGAGTTCAGAGATAGCTAGCTAGCTAGTGGTCATAAATTTGAGTATTAATATGCGTTTAGAATAATTAAGAAAGAAAGAAAAAAATGAATAATTAATATGGGTAGCAACCACTATGACAAAGAAATAAAGATACTTAAATTATATAAAACACGATTAGAGATGGTTCTCAAACTCTATATAACCATACACTGGAACACATAGAGAGGACACACAAACAATTATTTTAGTAGAAAAAAAAAAGAGAGAAAGAGAGAGCAATGGCCAGTGTGAAGCCCTTCTGCCTCCTCAGCTTCTTTTGTCTGTTATTACAGTTGTTCTCCATCTTCCATATCGGTAAATACATTCTTCCCTTATCCAATCACGTTATGCCATGTATCTTCTTGCTTCACAAGTTTAATTTTCCACCGTTCAATATTTCTATAAACTGATAAAATAAATTAAAATATATGAAAATTTGTAGGAAATGGGGAGTTGGAGATGAACTATTACAGAGAGAGTTGTCCAAAAGCGGAAGAGATTATTAGACAACAAGTGGAGACGCTTTACTACAAACACGGCAACACTGCCGTCTCTTGGCTCCGTAATCTCTTCCATGACTGTGTCGTCAAGGTATATATTAATCAACTCTTTTTACATATAATTCACCAATTACTAATATATAATATTACGACATAGTATATATTAATGTTCTCGTGTGTGTATTTTTCTATATTTTGTAGTCGTGTGATGCGTCGCTGCTGCTAGAGACAGCGAGAGGTGTGGAGTCTGAGCAGAAATCGACGAGGAGCTTCGGTATGAGAAACTTTAAGTACGTTAAGATTATCAAAGACGCACTTGAGAAAGAGTGTCCTTCCACTGTCTCTTGCGCTGATATCGTCGCTCTCTCTGCTAGAGACGGTATTGTCATGGTGCGTTTAGACATATATTTACATGCATTTTTACAGTTAGTTTGTAATTTCTTTGGTTAATTTTTGTTTTTTTGGATGAAATTTAATAGTTGAAAGGGCCAAAAATAGAGATGATAAAGACAGGAAGGAGAGATAGCAGAGGAAGCTACTTGGCAGACGTTGAGACTCTAATCCCTAACCACAATGACTCTCTCTCCTCTGTTCTCTCCACCTTTGACTCCCTTGGCATTGATGTAGAAGCTACTGTCGCTCTCTTAGGTACCATCTTTTAACTACATAGATCATCTAATCTAAACGTGCATGATCAGTAACACTTAACTAGGATCGAGTCTGGTCCAAAACCAAAAACAAAAACCGAAAGATAAGAGTTTTGGTTCGATCTAAAACAAATTTTTGTCTTTTAATCTTGACTCAACCATAAAAATTTGATTCTTATCAATCATATATCTAGTAATACAATAATTTTTTATATGGAAAGCTACGTCAATAGTAAATTTACTTTTTTTTGGGTTATGAATAAAACCAGATCTTTATAACATAATCTTGTTTTGTTATATAAATTTGGTATTGATTTTTATTAAAAAAATATTAAAAAATTGGTATTGATAGAGATGGAAGTAAAATGATATATAAAATCATGGAATTTTTCTTAGAGATATATGAATGATGAAATCTTGAATAAGAATGACATTGTTATTGATTAGTCAATTTATATTACCGTAGGTGCTCACTCAGTGGGCAGGGTCCACTGCGTTAACCTAGTGCACCGGCTATATCCAACGGTCGACCCGACTCTCGACCCAAGTTACGCCCTTTACTTGAAGAATCGTTGCCCAACTCCAACACCGGACCCGAACGCCGTCTTGTACTCCCGCAACGATCGCGAGACCCCTATGGTTGTGGACAACATGTACTACAAGAACATCATGGCACACAAGGGGCTTCTTGTTATCGATGATGAGCTAGCCACCGATCCAAGGACCGCACCGTTTGTGGCCAAGATGGCTGCGGACAATGGTTACTTCCACGAGCAGTTCTCACGCGGCGTCAGGCTCTTGTCGGAGACAAACCCGCTTACCGGAGACCAAGGGGAGATCAGGAAGGATTGTCGTTATGTGAACTAATATTTGGTTATAATGTTGTGAAAGATAATAATCATATATATGAATGTATGTATTTGAATGTTTTGGATTCAATAAGAAGAAATACCAAAACCTTTGTGGATTGAGATATGTTTGGATCGTCCTACGTTTTCGATGGGTCTTTTTAAAAAAATGTTTTGTCGACATTTAAATGTTGCCTTGTTGGTATATTCCGTCAGTGGTTTTGATACAACTACCTATCTCAGACTTATTCGAATTTTAGTTCTAAGTTATAGTATAGTACTAAACCTATGTAAAGCAGAACGGTTGGATTTTAAATTCTCTAAAACCAGATCATAAAGCTATTCGAATCATCTAAACTATTTTACAAACCTAAATGTTACATTAATACAATTTGTTTGTTTTTTTTTTTTTTTAACTTGTTGTTGTTGTCTACAATGTCAAGCTATTTGAAGTTTATATTTATCGACAAGATAGAGATCAATTTCAGGGAATTAAATTAGCTAATGTTATCAACTTGTTGGCTCCAAGCCAAATCATGATGGTGTTTGTTTAGTTGTGAGATGCCAAAACGAGTTGGGTACTTCTCCATGTGTTTCCATTGACTCTTTTTACAATCATTTTGCTCTTGCGATATTATCAGATTTTTTTTTCTTAAATTATCGGCGAATAAATTTGGTCAGTCTCGTTTGGTGTCTAAATTAATAGACCTAAATTATTTGTATTAAAAATTGGCAAAAATAAAAAATATACGATTGTATCAAGATATAGATCTTGACCTCTATCATAAACTCATGATACTCATATCTATATTCAAACCATTTATAGAAGTCAAATCACATGCAAAGTAAACTCACGGAGTCAAACTAATCACTAATTTAATTTTAATCAAATTATTACAAACGATCTAAACGCAATTAATACGACTAATGATTCAACGCGTATACAGTGTAATAAATATGAATATCGACGAATCTCTCGAATGATAATGTATGAATTATGATATAAGATAATTCCTTTTTTTTATATTATGAATTATGATATAAGATAATTCCTTGGTTGAATATGCAGAAATTTTTATTCTTATTATACATGATTGCGCTTTAATACATTTGGTATAAATAAACTCACACACTATACAATTTGGGCCTAAAGACATTTTTGTTTTGTTTTCCATCATATCATTAAAGAAAAACCCCAAATTAGTGGAGATGTATTTATCCATTTAAACGGTATGTAATAAATAAATTTTGAAGTCAACCTGTGTTAAATAAATTGACTAAAATAAATATATAGAGTAAATGTTAATAATTGGGCCTAAGTATTTGTGTTACATGTTTTTTTGTCTTTTGTCTGAATCTCTCCCGTATTCGAAACACAGATCTCCGTTTCCTAAAGAATCTTTCCGACTGGTTTCTTTTGCCGCATCGAATCTCGGATCGTAGCCATGAGCAGTGAAGGTTCCGCCGGAAAGGTACGTCGTTTTCGATGTAATCGAGCTGTGTTTACAATCATCAATCAATGACACTCCTCCTCTCCTCTCTTCCTTGTTCTATAATCTCTGGTTTATCATTACAGTTAGATCTATTAGAGCTGAACAAAATTTAGCTTCTTGCTTGTTGTATTGTCTATTGTCTTGATCCTTCCGCATGCATTGTTTATATTGATACATGATCTAGAGTCCGATTGACTCATGGATTAGTGTCAAATAGTGTTATGATTTTGCTGGGGAATTCAGATACAACCAAATGTTTCAATTCGCTGTGATGTATAGATTTCACATTTGTACATGATGCTAATGCGTATCAATTGCTAGCTTTGGTTAACCGATTTTGGTATGATTTTTAATATGCGTTTGTGAATTGTACTACAGGCGGCTGTTGAAGCCAAAGGATTAAACCCGGGACTGATAGTGCTGCTTGTTGTTGGAGGTCTGCTTGTGACATTCCTGATAGCCAATTACGTGATGTACATGTATGCTCAGAAGAATCTACCCCCTAAGAAGAAGAAACCCATCTCCAAAAAGAAGCTCAAGCGTGAGAAGCTCAAGCAGGGTGTCCCTGTGCCCGGTGAATAGATATGATTTCCAACTTCTTTCCCTTAACTTCTTCTTCAACTGTCTCCGTACCAGTTTTCTTTTCTTCTTGTATTGACAATGTCTATGAGACTTCTTTTTTATTGAGTGTAGAAACGACCCTTGTTTTTGCTTTGGTTAGACTTGGCAATTTTAATACAAAAGCTTGTGGTTTCCCCTTCTCATATTTGGTAGCAGTTGTTGATTCTTTCATGATCACTTTAACTATACTCTCAATAGCTCCATATGTCTTCTCTTCATATCGGAAGGTCATGCAGGAAACTCGTTAGGTTATACCAATCCGGTACTCGTTATACAGGGGGCTTCTTTATACAGGTGAACAAGGTCAATATTAGGGCATACGGATTGTAAAAACAGTTGGACATTTCAGACCATATCAAAACAAGCTCGTAACATAAAGATATACATATGTTTGATTTCGAGAGAGAAAAAAGAAAGACACACGACAGATTACATCCAGATAAGGTTTTATTCCAAAAAAAAGTAAGCAAAAGACAATATCATGGTACGAGATCCACACAAGACACTTGTTTCACCAACGTGTACACAATGCAATACAAGTGCTAATTAGACCACTCGACTCAGTGTAAGCTTCACTTACGACCCATGGTTTGTTCTGTGGGTGGCATCACAACCACGGTGGACTGGGCATTGAAACCTGGGTGTATAACCTTCCTGCGGAGCTCACGTCCTTCTTGGCAAAGGGCACATGTATGACAAAGAACATGAGTCACAAAGTCACAAGTCGTCTCTAAGTGTTCCCTTTGCATCTCGTCCTCTATGCAGCTTCCACAGCAGCCACACGACCTGTTCATAGCTTCAAAACTTCCCTGTTTGCACCCAAAAGAAAATGAAAGATAGGGTCAGGAGATGATGGAATTTTCCCTAAGAGGCAAAATATAGAATGAAAACTGGGGAGACCGATGAGGTTGTTAAACAAGACTATCATAATGGAGATCTACGAGAACAGGCTTGCCCTTCTATGGCTCCTAAAATACTAGTAATTCGGTGGAACCAAACTAAAATCTCTTCGGGTTAAGTCCTCAATCATCATCATCCAAGCAATCAAGAAGAGAGATAAAAACAAGGGTTGATAAACATCTTCTATTACAAATGAAGGAACCATAAATCATTACCTCAAGGTTAAACTTTCGGCGAATAGCAGAACGGCTGGAATAAGAGAACCATGGAGCAAGACAGTTCCAGCCAAACAAAGAATTACCAACAAAGTACAATCCCAAATAAGTCAAGCAGTGGTTTGAAAATGTTCCCGGAGCAGAGCCAAGCCTCTCTGCATTAGTTCCATACAACACACAGGGAGCCACACTTCCAAGGAAACCTACATAGAAAAAAGCAATTACCTCATCACTAAAGAGTTTCATCAAACACATAACAAACATTTTAAGAATCTTGACCCATTTATCTCTGAGCTTAATCAGATCTAAAGATTGAATTTTTCGACAACCCCACCAAGTTAAGGAAACAAATTACAATCAGAAATCACCAAAAAGTTTCCAATTCAATCAATCAACCTCGACTAAATCAACATACCCATTACCCCAAAATTCAAAAAGCCAATCATTCAAAATCAAACGAAAATACTCACAAACTTCGAGATCGCTGCTGCAAAATTCATCATTGCGACCAAGACAGGTGAAAAGACCCGAGTTCCACTGGTTTCTCCTGATCGGCTCGCCAATCACGCTACCATGGCTCACGGGCAACCCATCCGCCGTCCAACCGTATTCCTCCGCCGCAGGAGGAGGCACAGGCGACGCCGTCTTAGTCTTAGCATCCCCTTTAGAGCAGATCTTGCTGTCGTTCTCTTTCCCCTGCAAGAGAGGACTCGACTCCTCATGCTCGTCGCCTCGTTGAGCTTCGCGGCTATCTTCTCCCGCCATATTTGTTGCTAGAAATTTAACGCAATATCAAATCTGAACAAAAACGATCTCTTTGATCTTAAGAAAGAAAGGATTGAGAAGAAGAAGAAGAAAGAGAGAGACTTTAACCAATTTATTGGGCGTCTCTTACGCGTTAAGATTTTAGATAGTCAAAAGACACCTTCATTGCCATTTTCTTACCATTTTAACTTTTTTTTTTATTTGAAAATATTTTCGTGTTCATTAAGATCTGGGCCTCCTAAAGGCCCATTATGAATTTATGACTTTATTCTTGTAAGCAAATAAATGGCCACAAAAGCAGTACAAAATATCTAACCATCAGTAACATTTTATGATAGCTACAATAATTTAACTCATGATTATATGTTTGAGAGATCTAGAAATCTTAAAACACGAATCTATTATCATAGCATAAAAATGAATCTATAAGAGAATTTTTTATGAGTAGTGAAAGTGTACGAACGAAACTGTTGCCTTTGTTTAATTACATACAATGTCATAGAAAGGACAACAGAAAAAATATATAACATGGTCAGGAACTATAAGAGCATCTCCAAAGGGAGATGCTTATTCTGCAGTGCTAAAAAAAAAATTTAGGAGAAAAAGAAAAAAGAAAAAAATAATATCATGATAAAGAGAGAGAGAAACCGAAAACTTTTTTTTCTTCTCTCTTCACTACAGGTCTTACCCAATAAAATTAATACATGTGGCTTAAACACCGCTCTTTAAATTCCTACTATTAGGATCGCTACTAAAAAATAAAACTGTTATTGATTTATTTTTAATAATATTAATCTTATGAACCCTTAATTTTTGTTTTAAGGAACTCCCTTTGGAGATGGTGTAAAGATTCTCTAGGATAGATAAAACTTTTAAAGCTCTATAAATTTCAGCGAAACTTCCCAAAGTAAAATCCAAGTAAAGAATAGTATAATAGTAGTGGTTTATAAAAAATTTGTCGAAAAATACAAAGAAATATATAGAAAATAAACCATCACGTAAATCCCAACCTTGGGTTCTTGGGAACGAGTTTATCTCCGATTCTCGCTGGTTCCGAGTTACAGCGCGTGAGGATCACACATTGTGTTCGTTTTGGTGCTTCTTCACTCGCTGCTGATTCTCTTCTTGAATCATCTAATCTCTCATCTGACGTTGGTTCTCCTGATGAAACCAATACGTTTTCTGGCGAGGCATGTCGTCGGAAAGGATCTTTCTTTGTTTCACTGCTCTGTTCTTCTTGATCTTCGAAGAAGTTGTTGTTCGCTAATGAAGGAGATCTATGCGGTGCAGATCTGCATCGAGTTAGTAAAAATGCGTTTCTTGGTGGTGTAGCTGTGAAAGATTTACATGAACTTGCTTCTTCTTCTTCTTCTTCTTTTTGAGTCTCCTCTGTTTCTTCTGGCTCCACTGTGGAGCGGCCAAAGATAGGCTCACTTCGAGACGAACTTGATCTCTTCTCTGACTTTCTCGAGAAACTTACATTAGAGAACGATTTCCATTTGCGCCACACAGGGCTAAAACAAGTAGGTTTGATAGGATGACATGAAAATGCGTTTTTGACCCACCCGCACCGACGTCCCCGGCGGCGGTTTTGACCCGTTGCACCTCCGATGGTCGGATTAGTTCCGGGTTTGGGTTTCTTTGACCGGTTTATCCGTACTTGACCCATGCAAGTGACTTTAGGTGAAGTTGGTTCTTGTGTCTCCGTCGTCGCCGATGCGTTCTTACGCCGGAAAAAGATAGGTCTTCTTGAACGAGAACGGCTTCTGCTTCTGCTTCTGCTTTTGGTCCGCAAGAACCGCATGAGTAGAGGTGGGTTCTCGGTTCGACCCGGACTTGAAACGGGTCTTGATGAAGAAAACCTCATCGTTAGCACTGAAGGTTTTTGGAAGCTCTCACTCTTATTTTTGGGTTGCACTGGTCCCTCTCCCTATATGATTCAGATCGAAGACTGCGGTTTTGTATTATTTTTATGTTTTGTTTATGTTCACACGTTGGGTTCACAAATTTTGACGGCTGAGATCCTTTCTATAAGAAGAAATCGGCGGTTCTGCTTGGCTAATCCTCTTTTACAAGAAAAGTTTTTTACTATTTGTATTTTTTGTCTCTATGCTCTCGAGTTGTTTGTTCAAGAGATCTATTGCTGGATTCACTTTCTCGGGACATCTTGCTTCTTGTTTGAAGCTATATAGTAGTACTAGTTAAAAAAAAAAATTCTAAAGCTTGTAAATAAAAAAATCGATAACTTGAGTCAAAAGAAGAGAACGTAATATAAAGAGTACTATTGCAAATTTGCAATGTTATACTCCATATAACGAAACTATCAAATACATGGTCATTTTATAAACTGACAATTAACAAATACCCGAAGATTTTGTATGCAAATTTTACATGCATGAAAGAGTACACTAGTAAATGAAAATATCAGTTAAGATCTTAGATTGTTTCCACTAAAATCTGAGTTTTCCCTACGTATATCATACGGCAATAACTTTGGCACCAACTAATTCGCATATATCTATCACATTATCTCTTTCAGTTCTTTTCATTTTTGTAAAACATCAAATTATTGGTTCTACATGACTTTGGTCTTTAACTAGTGCTTGTCTAATTGTCAAGCATCTTGGCTTTGTGCTATAAAAAAAAGACTACCGAAAAATCAAAAGCTAAAATCTCCTTTTGGATTTTGTTAAAGAAAAAAAGAAACAAAATCTCCGAATGGATGTCTTTGCCTCTGTCTGCTTACAACTTCTTCATTTAGTTAGATGCAATATGTTGATTTTTCGTCGTTGGGTTTTGCCATTCTTTAGTTGTTGTGTCAATGTGTCATTAGTCATTACATTGAAAAGCTTTGTAATGTATTTAGATGGTATGGATCTTATGAGCGAGGCAAGATCCATGACGTTTGCTCTTAGAATCATTTGATGTTTGTTAGATTACACTTAAGAGATATATAACTAGGGTATATTGACATTTCGTTTAAAATGAGCAATAACACTAATTATCATGAGTTTTAAAACATGACAAGAAGAGATTTATTTCTCTTTGAGTTTAAGGTTTTGTCTTATAGAAGCCATATACTTTCCCAAAAGCAGGCGTTTGCCTAGCATTACTTTCATGATTGATTTGGAATTTTTTTTTTTTTTTGACTTTTTAATAATATTGTGGATAGACTATATGTTTCAAATAATAAATTAAACTGCATTTAAGAAAAGCCTATGGCTCTATTCTATATCTAATATCGGTTTATATCTTTACTTAAAAGACCAAAAATGTTAAATCATATGACTTTGCACAGTTTTTTTTGCTTTTTCTTTTCATCACTTTCATGGTCTCACCTTCTCAAGACTATTCTCTAGATTAAGTACTCTCAAGAGTTAAGAAAAATAGGTAGATAACATATTTACCTGATAAAAGATTTTACCCCAATTACTGAAAGCATTATAAAGGTTATATAGCTGCATGAACTAGTAGTTGATAGTTTTTAACTTTTAACCGGTATTAATCTGGTTTACATCCACCGCCAAAATCAATCCATGACAATAAGATTCATTACTAAGCAAGCAACCATAGACTATTTAATTATATTTGTTATAGTATACCATTAGGCATTAGCAATGATTTTTCATTAATTTCCCAAATATGTTTCAGTTAATGTGTTCCAATCCCAACAACTGGTTGTTGCCAAAAGACAACCAAAACAAGCAATCATCAGACATCAAAATACTCTTACCGTAGCTCACCGGTTTCAATCACACACCAAATCTATACACAATTCCCATTAAAGTTCTTATATATCAACTACCTTGACACATTGTTTTTCCCAAAAACAAAGAAAAGTACCCATTCAAGAAACCATCTTCCTTAAACAGAAATTTAAAGGTAATGGGATCTCTAGAGAGATCAAAGAAGAAAGTTCAAGTATGGAAGAAAGCTCTGATCCATTTCTCTCTTTGTTTTGTGATGGGTTTCTTCACTGGCTTTGCTCCTGCTGGTAAGGCCTCATTTTTCTCTAATTCCGATACCACCACCTATACTTCTACAAAATCTCAAATTCCACCCCAACCTTTTGAAAACTCTACCTACGCACCCCATTCCCTACTCAACAGAACCTTGATCATCAATTCCCAAGCTGAAGCCCCTGCTCCTGCAGAGTCGCGAGAATCCGGAGAAGAAACCAGATCTCTCTCCGAGACGGAAGACGAGAACCAAGTTAAAGTGACACCAAGAGGACTAGTGATTGTTGTAACCCCGGTGATGACAAAAGATCGGTACAAGAACGTTCTTCTTAGGAGAATGGCCAATACCTTGAGGCTAGTCCCGCCTCCATTATTGTGGATAGTCGTGGAGAAACACTCGGATTCCGACGAAAAATCTTCCTCTACAATGTTAAGAAAGACTGGTATCATGTATAGACGTATAGTCTTCAAGGAGAATTTCACTAGCATGGAAACAGAGCTTGATCACCAGAGGAATCTAGCTTTGAGGCACATTGAGCAGCACAAATTAAGCGGGATAGTTCATTTTGCGGGCCTAAACAACATATATGATCTTGATTTTTTCGACAAGATCAGAGATATCGAGTACGTTAACTTAAAACAACATTTTCTTTAAACATCACAAATTAGAAAAGAGTTTTTTTAGAAAAATGTGTTTCTTGTGTTGCAGGGTATTTGGTACTTGGCCAATGGCATTGTTATCGGCTAATAGGAAACGAGTGATAGTAGAAGGGCCGGTTTGTGAATCTTCACAAGTATTGGGTTGGCATTTGAGAAAAATAAATAACGAGACAGAGACAAAGCCTCCGATTCATATATCAAGCTTTGCTTTCAATAGTTCCATACTTTGGGATCCTGAGAGATGGGGTCGTCCTTCTTCTGTTGAAGGCACCAAACAGGTAACTTTAGCTTCAACCCCAACTTTTATTACCTATTCAAATCTTTTCTTGGTGAATGTGAAAACATTTTGAGCTTGTTTTTTTGTTATTTGTTGTTGCATAGGATTCGATAAAATATGTGAAGCAAGTAGTTTTGGAGGACGATACAAAGTTGAAAGGACTTCCGGGACAAGACTGTTCCAAGATTATGCTTTGGCGTCTCAATTTTCCCACAAGAACACGTTTAAGTACCTGATTTGCTTTCTCTCTTTTTTTTTTTTTTTTTTTTATTCTCTAATCTCCTTTTCTCCACATTAGACCTTTTTTTTTTGGGAAAAAGAAACACTTATAGAGAGAACAACAAGCAGAAAAAAAGAAAAAAAAAGGATTTGGATCTGTCATGAAACAGAGCTTGAAGAAGTTTTGTCTGTGTCAGATTATAGCCAAAGCTGAGACTTACAAAGAATTGAACCAAAGTAAATCATAATTCATGTGTTACACAAAAGGAAATCAGAATCTACTACACCAAGGGGAAAAGATAAACAAATCATAATTCATGTATTCCAAAAGGCTCTTGAACCAAAGTAATCCAGACACAAACATATGTAATACATAAGTTTAACATACTTTTCAGCAAATTTTTTTGAAACTGTGTGTTTTTGTATTAATTATTAAAGATTTTAAGGAAACAATCTTGTATAGTAATGAATATGAATCTTAGAAGCGAAGCAACAAGTACATAGATGAGTCTATTCTTATCAAAGACACATGGTGACATGCATGAAATGATTTGGCGACCATCGATGTGTTCATATATTGGAGTGCTAAGATGATTTGGAGGAGATCCTGAATAAAAAAAAAGTCGAAGAACTTCTTCTTATGTCGTATGTACTAGCTTTTTGATAGGTTTACCTAGTATAACTAATTAAGTCGTATGTACTAGCTAGCCGATATGGCATCCGTGACACAGTAATCAGTAATGTTATTACAACGGTCATGATGATCTCTGTGACTCATAGGAGTAGCAAAAAGGGGAGTATGCACTGGTACTACTGCTCTTCTACTGCCTTGTGTTTCTTCTTCCCCCTTCAATGGTAACTACTATCGAATATAGACTTTGCTCCATCTAGTAGGTATCCTGGCCATTCTGAAGTTTCAGGATTATCGCGGTCATTAGGCTCTACAAAGAGAGCGTTGTAACCACGCGCCTCCGAGTTACTAAGACATCTGATGAAGTCATAGTCAACTGTAATGTTCTTGGAGATGACAATCACATTTGATTCCCAACAAATCTGCCAAGGTGTTGCCAGTTCCCATAAAAGAATGTCATGAATCATCCTATTAAATCTTGTATTCTTATCCCCTGGAAAAAAGTATACATAATCAGAGATTATAGATTACATACATACAGTAATAAAGGGATAAAGATAAAAAGAATTCACCTCCGGTAATGAAGTAAATTCTGGCTTTCCGATACTCATCCACTAAATCATTTGGGAACGGTATCTCCTCAGCATAAGCCCATATTGACATTTCACCATAATAACGTCTCGCCTCAAGAGCTGATTTGAAATTCTGATAGATCGATGGAGGATCAAGACCGATAGGGAACGGTGAATCATCGAAGTCCCAGAACACGCCAGTCTTACAACCACCATAAACAAGGTCAGCATCAGGATCATCATCAGTTTCAACATCAGGATCAGCAGCAGGATCAGCATCAAGATCAGCATCATGATCAGCATCAGTTTCAACATCAGGATCAGGATCAGTTTCAACATCAGTATAAGGATTAGAATCAGTTTCCCAACTGGTAGAAGAAGAAGTATCGTCAACAATTTGGTCCATAGGATTTCCTCCATTAGCATCAATTTGATCCATAGGATTGTCTCCATTTAAAAATCTAGTAGAATCGAATATTAAATCTGGAGTATGAAATAGCTTTCCTGAAGCGGCTTCATTATGAGGCTGTACCACGAGAACATTGCAACCTCTAGATTTCAACACACAAAGAACCCTGAGGGACTCCTCGTCTTGAAGGAACTTTTTTGAGATTACCATCACATTTTGTGGCTTAGGAGCATGGGCCGCTACTAGGAGAATCATGTTGCATATCATGGGATAACCAGAACCTATATAATAGGAAACATACACATCAGACATATAAGTAGAAAAAATAGTGTGTCAAGAGGTTTTTGAATTTATAAGGGACTGAATATACACCTCCGGGATTGTAATTGATAGATGCCTCATTGATCAATTCACCGGCTAAGTCTTCGGAGATCTCTTTCTCACTATAAGCATTGATTTCCCTATGGCAACCATAATAACCCATTTCCTCTAAAGCTAATATAATGCTGCGAGAAATACATCTAGGCTCGACATCTTCAGGGATTGGGTAATCGTCCACGTCCCAGAAGACGCTTGTGTAAGCGTCTTCATAAAACAAGAGTTAAACAGGAGAGGAGAGGAAACAAAAGATTAGATTGCAATACTGATCGAATTAGATCTGATAGTAAACTGGTTACAGATCGCTAACAAAAAATTTCTTATCAATCAAAAAGAGATACTAAGAGAGGAGTTACGTGAGAAATCTTTCTTGGAGAAATCTTTCTTGTCGACGTTCATGAAATCTTCCTTGTCCATGGTTTCGACGTTGATAGGATCTTCTTCCTTTTCCATGGTTTTATCCTTGGCCGGCTTTGTTTTTTTCTTCCACCGCTTCCTCAAACTGGGCGCAAGTTTGAATGTGCCAATAACGTTACCTGTATCTAGTAGGCATCCTGGCCAATCTGAGTCGAGAGACTTTTTTGGTACAAGCTGATCTTTAGGCTCGACTAAAAAAGAATTGTAACCTCTGCAACTGAAACAATCAAGAGTAAAGAGGAAGTCAATGACTCTTGGGACGAAGTATATGGTGGTTATTCCGTCTGTTTGGATGTTGTTTGAGATGACGATTGCATTTGATGGTGCAGGAAATATATTTGGAGTGTCCATTGCCCATAAATGCATGTCATGGATCATCCTATTGACTCTCGCATTCTTATCCCCTGAACAAAAAAACATATACCTCATCAGATCATAATCTCCTATGTATGTAAGAGGGACATAGAGTGTGATAAATTATATAAGAATTCACCTCCGACAAGGAAGTAGATGTTGCACTTCCGATACTCATTCAGTAAGTCAGGCGAGAACGTTATCTTCTCAGTGTAAGCCCAAATTGTCACGTCATTAATATAACCTTTCCTCTCAAGAGCTGATACTAATTTCTCATGGATAGATGGAGGATCAAGGCCATCAGGGAATGGTGACTCATCAACGTCCCAGAAGACGCCAGTGATAGGCGTAGGGCGGCGGAGGATATTCTCTGCAAGGTTTTACAAAACGGAAAAAGTCATAAACAAACTGCAAAAACCGAAGGAAATATATAAAAGATGAGGTTACAATAGAAATAGATTTAAACAAGAGATGGGTCGAATTAAATCTGCTATTAGACTGGTTAGCTGCAGACAGCTAAGAGAGAAAGGAGCTTACTGGAGAAATCTTTGTAGTCCACAGAGACGTTGGCTGTTTAGAGAAAAATTGAAGAATGCAGCATTAGGAGGAGTAACATAATAACAAAGGACAGAAGCTCTAGTAATTCTAAGGATAAGAAGGAGTACGTACGTGAGATTCCACTTTGGTCCATCAGTTTGCTACAAGCAGATACTGAGTCCGGAGTACGAAAAAGCTCTTGTGATGTGGCCTCATCGTGAGGCTGTACCAAGAGAACATTGTGACCTCTTGATTGCAAAGCGCGGAGAACCCTGACGAGCTCAGTGTTATCTGAAAAGTCTTTTGAGATTACAACCAAATTTATTGGTTCACTCCATGACTCGTTAAGAATGTGAAATATCATTAAGTTAGCTCGAATGTCTTTATCCGCTGCAAAAATGTATATATTACCAACAAAAATCTAGATTAGAGGGCATATCATCCATCATATATAGAAAGAAAAGAGAAGAGTATTAAGAAGGTTTAGGGCATTAACCCTCGGATACGTAGAGGAGTCGTCTGCCATCCTCAAATTCGGCGATCTCCTTCGTCTCACCAAAAGCAAAGAATTCCGCCAATCGAGAAACATAACCCATATTGACCTCAAGAGAGGTTTGGATTTTACATATCACCGAATGAAGATTGTCATCTTTAGGGATTGGGCAATCATCCAAGGCCCAGAAGGCGGCTGTGATTGAGTGAACACCAGTGCCTCCACATAACAGATACGGAAATAGTCGTAAGCAAATTGCGAGTAAATAAAAAGATGACGAAATATCGGATCGAACTAGATAATCTGATAGTAAACTGATTACAAGCAAACTCACAAATTATTTATCATCAATCAAGAAGAGATAGAAAGATAGATATGAGCTTACTGGAGGAATCTCCAATTTCGAAACCTTCGTCGGCCATGGCTTCGGCGGAGAGGTGAATTGTGAGACTTGTCAAAGTTAATCGATTATGAGACATGCAAGTGGATTATCCGATTATGTACGCTACTAGGGTTTTGATCTCTGCCATGCTTTCAGCCGCTGGATCTCAATTCTTTTTTTGTTAAGCTACTCAATTAGGTATGGTTTTTTTAAAAAAATTAATAATTATAAATATGTGATTTCACCTTGTATTCATTAAATATAAATATGAAATTTAAGTAAAAAAAACAAATATGCATATATACATATTAGTAAGTTTATGTGGTTTATGTAATGACCAAGTTGTTCTTGCCTTCCGACACAAGTCACTGCTATTTATTCTCTAATCTCCTTCAAATTCTACCTTTTCCTTTTTTCCGGATTTATACATCAGAAGAAAATGTAACACTTGTATAGAGAGACTTACAAATCGAGACGCTAAATCTTTTCATTGAAACTGAGGGTATAGAATGTTTGTCTGCGTTTATTTATAGCCAAAAGAATTGAACACAAAAGGAATCCAAAATCTACTACAAAAGCGGGAAGATAAAGCTACCAAATCCTAATTCATGTATTCCAAAGGCTCTTAAACCAAATTATTAGAGAGAGAAATGTTAATAAGTTTCGTATACTTCCTCAGCCAGATTTTCTGAAACCGTGTGTTTTGTTTAAATTGTTTAGTTGTTGGTCTTAACTTTTTAATCACATGCAAATTAATTAGAAAAAAAGAGAGAGGATAATCTTATAGAATAATGAATATGAATCTTCCAAGCGAAGCAAAAAGTACATTAGTCAAATCTTAATAAGACACATGCATGCACTAGTGTGTTTGGTCATGAACATCCTGACGAGTTCATAGGGTGACTTTTCGTCCATCGGTGTCCATATATTTTCAAGTATTGGAGTGCTAAAATGGTTTAGATGAGATCATGTATAAAAGGAACTCAAAGAACAGCTTATTTTCTTGAATTTGTGCAACTGAAAATTTATTTTACTTTAGCAAGGTATGATTTATCCATTACATTTAAGATGTTTACAGCCACCAAAAGAAATTATAGTAGTGATTAGTGTGAGGGATATTGTTAATTTGTCATGCATGTATGAGGGGTAGTAAGTTTAATCAATTCTTCTTTTTAATAATTGGATAATCCTACAGAAAACTTATATAAGATTGATCTAGGGCCTCATACACGTTCCTATATTTAGCTAGTCATGTTACGAGATATGAACATGTTTTTAACTTTGTTTCTATCTCCTATTGCAACTTTTATAACTAGCTAGTTAATGTTTGTCTTAACCGAAATACAAACAAATGTTTAAACTCAGTCATCTAGAGAGTAGATTCTTAATGCTAGAAAGTATATTATTGAATTAATTTACATAACTATATAACAGTCTTGTTGTAACTAAGTCGTATGTACTAGCTAGCCGATATTCATATAGGTGATCAATAATAATTTCAAACGTTTTGGTCGTTGGATTAGATACACGACCTGTCAAGGTCAAGAGCGTCAAATTAGCTAGTGCACATGGAATAATAGTCCCAATGAAACTCTCTAATTAAATGTAATGTGAGAGACATGGACCGACCAAAATTTTGGGATATCAATGTCCATAAATCTAATTACACATACTCCGACCATATAGTATTACCATATAGTGAGTGTATTTAATAATAAATATGCAGGTTGCATTAAACTCCCGGTAACCTATTGCGGTGGCAACTGGGAATTCCTAGGATCCCCGAAAACGTAAAAACAATAATGGCCACACAAAGTCACATACGTACTCTATTTATTAACTTATGACTACATAATTCAAAACAAAAGAACAAAATACACATACTCGATGAACCTTTTAGGTGTGGTAGTATTTTTTTTAACACCCGACCTGATTATTCTAGCTTAGTTGAGATTAGTAGGAATCCATATTTTTGGTTTTTCAACGGCAGTTATATGTGGTTGTTAGGTCAGTGGTAGTCTATTTTTGACTTGGTAGTTTGACATTAGGAGTCATCGACTAATCTAATTACATATGGACTTGAATTAGTAGTAGTGACATAATTAGTAGTCTCATCAATAGCTCTACTACTACTGGTGGTATATACTAGTTTACTACCTGAAAAAGAGTTTTCGAAATCACCACTTCGAATACCAAAGATAGAGAAAGAAGTGTACTTAAGTACTAATCAATTAAAACAAGTCTTGCAGAAAAGAAAAGGAAAAGATCACTATGATAGAAAAAGGAATTAAAATATATAAAGTGGTAACAAGTGTACAGATCACTGCTTAATCTTCACTTAAATAAACAATAAAAAAAGATAACCGTTATAGCAACTTACCGTTGGCAATGAAGTAGCTGCTGCTATAGCAACATGAGGCCGAACCATGGCACGTGACTCCTCCTCTGGCGCATCAACGACAACAAGCGACGCCTCTCTTTATCCTTTATCTTCTTTTTTTTGTTTGTTGTTTTCTTGTTTGTATTGTACAAGGATCCTCCTCTTGTTTCTTCAACTTGATGCAATTATTATCACTATACCACGAAAACTATATCCTTTCCAAGTAAATAGTTTAAAGTAATAGAATAGTGTTGAACAAGGTAAGACCATCTCCAATGGTTAGAACCATGGGAGGGTGCTTATTCATTTTTTTGCATTAATTTTTTAAAAATAAATTTATAAGTAGCCCTTAGTCTTTGCTTAAAGAGTTAATTTAGACAACAAAGCTTATGAAAAGTGCTTGATTTGCATTAAATATAATGCAATAAATATAGGCAATGTCTTAAGTTTCCCATTAAGCAATGCCAATGGAGTTGCTCTAAGGTGTTAAAATATATTTCCTACACATATGTATGTATTGGTAATGTTGTTTCTAATATTATTATTACTCTTAACTTCTTAAGAGTGTCATCATGTCAATGCATGCTAGCACGTTTCAAGTGCCAAAAACTGTAAATAAATCACTGATTATTACTGTGTTTAAATCTACTCTTTTGTTATTGAAGATTTTTGTTGTTTTGTGTCGTCTTTAAAGAGTTGGAATTAAAGAAAGAAGAGGTTGACGTTACATTCCTTTGAGGCTTTTGAATGGTGGTTACATGTTAAGCAATTATGGTTAAATGGAGTTTAGTGTGAGTTTTATTTTTACAATTTTAGACGTATTTAAACTTGATTATGCTATATTTGTCTTCGCATTAAACTTTTTCAAAAACGTCTTTTAAAAAACAAATATATTATTTCAGAGTAACGAACATCACCTGACCTACATGGTGGGAAAGAGAAGGTAAATAAAATAGGTACTAAACTGATATAAAACAAAAAGTATCGGGGCAAAATCATGATTTCCTGATACTATTTTTTTCACAGTCTCTCTCTCACTTTCTCTCTTTTCTCTTTCTGGATATTAAATGTGTAAACAAATAGACAGTTCACTGGTACACACACACAAAAAAAAATAAAGGACTCGGGAAGCGAGCAGAGTCAGTAAGAGAACAACACTAGGGACAAAGAGAGAGGAAGAAGATGATGTCCGAAGCTCCATAGGTTTAAAGTACTCTTCTTCGTTTAGCTTCTGCAATTTTTTTTTTGTTTCTTCATTTCATTTCGTAGCTAGTTTCTCCGATCTCTTTGTTCTAAAAGCATTTCAGACCAAAAGAGAAAAGCTAAAGCCACAGTGCTGCTGCAGGTATAGAACACCGAACACTACTTCTCTCTCCCTCTCTCTCTCTCTCTCTCTCTCTCTCTCTCTCTCTCTCTCTCTCTCTCTCTTCTTTAATATGTTTGAAATACTTAAAAACTGGGTTTTTTATTTATCTGTTTCTTAGAAGATGTTCCTTAATTGGTTCGAAAAAACCTAAACTTTTCCATTTGTTTCTTTGTTTACAAAAAAATATTTATACATTATTATGTTGTAGAAAGTTTAAATCTTTGAGGACTTGGGTTAATTGTTATGTTTAATCTCTCTTTTGTGTTGTTCTTCAAGTTGAAGATTCAAAAGCAAAGCGTTTCTGTTGTATTTTTAAAAGAAACGATTTTTGAAAGTTTTGATTTTTCTGGAAAAAAATGTTCTGGTTTAGGTTTAAATTGAAATTTCGAAGTTGGTTAGTTTCTTTTAAGATCTGTTGTCTATTTTAGGGAAGATCCACCTAATAAAAACAGAGCCCACGTTAAGTAAATGACAGGAATTGTTATTTTCTCCTTCTTCAAAAGATTCCAAATTTTTTTGAAGAGAAAACAAAAACCAAAATTGATGACTTGACAACTCAAAAAAGATTTTCATGTGGAATTTATATAATTGTACTTTCTTTGCTTGTAATTGGGTTTATCTCTGTCATTAGACTGAATCACATTTGATAAAAACTTCTCCTTTTTCTACTAATTTTGTTTCCTTTGACTGTGAACAGTTCCTTGTAATGTTTGTCTCTTGTTCCCTTGGTTTGGTGGTAGTGGTAGTAGTTTCAAATGGAGTCTCTTTGAAGCTAATGTATTTGTTTTGTTTAGTTTGTTAGGGTTTTTGTTTTTTTGTACACTTGCTTAAGCTTTGTACTTCCGTTGAGTTTGTTGTATATGCTTATGATAATCTTATAATACGTGACTGGTGTTTGTTGCTTCTTTCTCACATACACAGTTTCTCTTCATGTTCTTTTTGTCAGGTTCTTCTTCAAAATAAAGGACAGGGAGTGTTTTTAAAACTCTAATCCCAAGCAATGCAGACGCCAAAATCTAGGTGACAATCTTCAATCTTGTCCAGAGTTTTCTCTTTTGTGTGTCTTTTAGAGTCTTTGATGTGTTCATTGGAGATATTTGGTTGTAGTTTTTGAAGTCTTGATTTGTTTCAATTGTTCTTGGGGGTGTATTTTAGTGGCTTATTGATTCCTACTTGGTTTGTTTGATTATGATAGGCCGGGATCGTTGGAGGTGCCTCAAAAGAAATCTCCTGCAGCAACTCCTAAAACTGCTGCTCGTAAGCTAAAAACTGCAGAATCCGATCCTGTTTCGTCTCCCAACCCGAAAATCAGGACACCGAAAACTCAAAGCCCAAAAGTAGTTGCTGATCGCCGTTCTCCAAGAACCCCTGTAAATGAGGTACTACTAGCTTTGCACAATGCTTTGTTTATCAATGCCTATTTGGTTTGACTCATACTAGTCTCAGTTTTCCATGTTTCGTGAGGACTAGTTTTTATTGTCGGGAACCTGGTTCTTATTCTTGGTGCTGCTAAATACTCTCTAGGTGATTGAAGTTTGTCAATGTATTGTTTCTTACAACAACTGATTAAACCTTGCAAGTTGTTGATACTGGAGTGTTTGCAATAACTGAAAGAGAAATGTACCATTTGTGTTGTTTGTTAGTATTGTGGCTTGTTGCAAACAGTCCAGTATGTGTATAAACTTTATATTTGTGATATGTGATGCATCCATTTCGTAATTGATTTGTTTATATTCGTTGCTTCTATATGCAAGATTCAGAAGAAGCGGACAGGGAGAACCCCCGAAGTGGCATCTCAGATATCTCAGCTGCAAGAGGAGCTAAAGAGGGCAAAGGAACAGTTAAGTGCTTCAGAAGCGTCAAAGAAGGAAGCTCAAGATGAAGCAGAGGAGACAAAGCAGCATTTGATGGAGATCAATGCCTCTGAGGATTCTAGAATTGATGAGCTTCGTAAGCTCTCTCAAGAACGAGACAAAGCATGGCAGTCTGAACTCGAAGCAATGCAGAGACAGCACGCCATGGATTCCGCTGCTTTAGCTTCTAGTATGAACGAGGTCCAGAAACTGAAAGCGCAGCTCTCTGAATCTGAGTCTGTTGAAAACTTGAGTATGGAACTTAATGAGACACTGTCTCTTGTTGAAAAACTCAGAGGTGAGCTGTTTGATGCAAAGGAGGGTGAAGCTCGGGCACACGAAATTGTGTCGGGAACTGAAAAGCAATTAGAGATAGCAAATTTGACGCTTGAAATGTTACGCTCAGATGGGATGAAGATGTCTGAAGCTTGTAATTCCCTTACAACTGAGCTAGAGCAGTCTAAATCTGAGGTAAAGTCACTAGAGCAACTTGTGAGACAGCTTGAGGAAGACAATGAAGCCCGAGGAAACACCAGCGGGGACTCATCATCAATGGAAGAACTTAAAGAACAGATTAATGTTGCAAGGCAAGAGATTAGCCAATTGAAATCTGCAGTGGAAGTGACTGAGAGAAGGTACCATGAAGAGTATATCCAGAGCACGTTGCAGATAAGAACAGCTTATGAACAAGTCGAGGTTGTAAAATCTGGATATGCAGAAAGAGAGGCCGAGTTGGGGGAAGAACTGAAGAGAACCAAAGCTGAAAGAGAGTCTTTGCATGAACGGTTGATGGATAAAGAAGCTAAGCTGAGGATACTTGCCGATGAAAACGAGTTACTGAACTTAAAAATCAAAGAAAAGGAAGAAGTAAACATAAACTTGGAGAACAGCTTGAACCAGAAAGAGCCTGAGCCTACGGACGAACTCAGGAAGCTAGAATCCGATGTACTGGAGTTGAAAGCGAATCTAATGGACAAGGAGATGGAGCTGCAGAGCGTAATGTCGCAGAATGAGAGTCTCAAGAGTGAAATGGAAACAATGCAGAGCGAGAAGAACAAGGTTATCAATGAGGCCTTAGCGAAGCTTGGGAGTCTGACAGAGGAAGCGGATAAGAGCGGGAAGAGAGCGGAAAATGCAACAGAACAGCTAGGGGCAGCACAAGTAACCAACACAGAACTAGAAGCTGAGCTGAGGAGACTCAAGGTTCAGTGTGATCAATGGAGGAAAGCAGCTGAAGCCGCAGCTACTATGCTCTCTGGTGGTAACAACAACAATAACAGTAACGGGAAGTACGTGGAGAGAACAGGATCGCTAGAGAGTCCATTGAGGAGGAGGAACGTGAACATGTCGCCTTATATGGATGAAACGGATGATGAATTGTCATCACCAAAGAAGAAGAATGGGAGTATGCTGAAGAAGATTGGTGTGTTACTGAAGAAAAGCCAGAAGTGATCATTGAAGTTCAGGAAAAAGAAATTACCATTGTCTGTCTGTAATATCCGCTTATTTTTATCACAAGTTTCAATGTGTAGACATGTTTTTGTTGCCCAAAAAAAAAACTGTATTGTGAAACTACTCTTTTGCTTCTCTTTCTATTGACGCAGCTGAAACACTGATCAACATTTTATAAAGCTAAACTTTGGTTGTTTCCGATACAACAACATTGCTCCTAAGCTTGTTACACATCTACTGCGATTGCTTGCTATCCCTCTTACCAGCTCTGGAAATACTTAAGGTACTACCTAATAATAAAAGTATACTGTATTTTTGAATAGAAGGTTTCAAAACTTGATATACAAGTTGATTTTTATACTTCATAAAATCCATAGCAAACCAGACTGCAAGTACTAATCAAAACTATTCATGATAGAGCACTTGTCCATCTGGTCTTTACTTAAAAGCTGTATATTATACGAAGTTGCAAGTGATTTGGCTTCATTACCGTTGCTACATTATCCGAGTTGTTCCTCTGCACTGACTTTTGAATACATTTTGCTGGTAAGCTTTGGTGAAGCTGAGACAATCAGCCTTGAATTCCTTGAAACAGGACTGGCCTTTGCTTTAGACATTGTAGGTTGGGACTTTGCAGACGTGGTTCTACTAGTAGCTGATCCATTGGGAGTACGAGCTCCATGTTTTGCCAAGCCACTTACAAGACTATTACACGATCCTGTGGGTGTTCGTGCAACGCTGCTCCTCGCCTGTTAACAATCATATGGATCAGATATATTTCTATGTCAATGTTACTCTTGTTACTTCCTAGTTTATATGCAAAGGATTTCATGAATTTGGGAACTTACTCCATCAAAGTAGCCAATTTTGGGTGATGGCACGCGGAGTCCTGTTGGTTTCATCATGGAAGCAGAGGGCACAGCACCGCCATTGACAAGTGAACCACATTTTGCACCTCCTTTATCCGACTTAGTGTCATCTTGGACAGCAAATACATCTTTAGAATTGTTAAAAGGCTTCAAAGTCCGTGTTGCAGGGCTGCTTTCACCAAAGACAGTTTTCTTGTTGCCTTTAGCCAGTTTATTAGGTGTTGAAGCTCGCAGTGATTCGGATGACCAGTCAACACTAGCACTTAGACGTGAAACATTAAGCTTGGAATTGTACGTCCTATTGGCTGAGAGGGGTGAAACTTTAGGCTGGCCTATAACTTTAGATCCTGCCCGGGATGTTGGTCTATTTGCCAAAGTATGGGTAGCTATTCTTAAACTCTGATCTTTCTTCTGCTTTACTGAATTTAGAGAAGACTTGTTAGAAGTGATTGACGAAACACTGAGACAGCTCTCAAGTGAGGAGCAAGAAGATGTCAATTCATTCTTGGAGGCAAGTGAAGAACGTGAAGCAGATTTAAAAGGCACTAGAGGTGTTGATACAGTAGGTCGAGTCCTTCTTGAAATTGGAAGTCTGGAAGCCAAAGGCTCTTTACCTGTAAAAATAACAATAAGATGTAGAAGTAAAGAAAGATATAGTTAGTAAAAGACATGTAAAGACTTATTTAAGAAAGAGTTGTGACTAACCCCCAGATAATTTAGGATTCGTTTCTTGTTTGGCTTTGTTAGTATCGACTGAAGCTCTGATAGTTTTGCTGAGTCCAGTGGATGGCCTGGAAATGGAAGTATTGTGTTCTGATGAAGCGATGGGCTGTAGAGAATGTATCACAAACAACAACCAAAAAAGCTTATCAGTTTGCTTTCACTTTGAATTGCTGAACATTTTCTACCACTCTTATCCTGTCAGATGCTTTAACAAGACAGGACATATAGAGAGAGTCGTAAACATACCTTCTTTGTCCCTTTTACTAATCCTTGCGCCCTAATACTTGGCCTTTTACGAATAGGATTTGGTGTCATCTGATAAAACAAACAAAACAAAGACATGGTTAATCATGGAGAGAGTGCAAGATCAAACCATACCTTAAAGTTGTTTTGGCACTTACCTTTTCCTCAGAGCCAGGGTCGTCTAGTGTACTTGTAGCTACAAATTTCAAATGAGAGAAAATAGAAAAAAATGGTCAATTTGAGATTCATAGATAACAGAAATTAACTAAGTACAATTATATACAGTTTCAAACAACACTTCCTATATGTTCTTCTGTTTGATATGGAATAAAAAAAACAATTTGTGAGACCAAAGCTCCATATAGAATAAAATCATAGCCAGAGATGCCAATGCTTTGAATTGGAAAGCTAGTTCCTTTTCTCTTTACCAAATATAAAAAAAAAAAAACATACTTGGGCTAGGTGTTGTCTCTGTTGCTCTCAATCCATTAGTCTTGTCAGGTGTTGCTGCATCAGACCTTTGGATTGACCCTCTTACATCATCAAATGAAACAAACTCATGACCAGTCTCAACAGTGCAGTCACTTTTCAATGTAGATATGGACTCTGTTGATCTATGCAGATCCTCCTGAATGGTTGGTAAATTCTTTCTCTCCATCATGCTAGAGAGTTCATCCGGTTCCAAAACACCTAATTTTGAGAAAAAAAACGCATCTTCAGCAAAAACTAAACAAACACACTACTAAAATAAATAAATAAATAAATCACAGAACACAGCAACAACAACATGCCTGGATTGGTGAAAAAGGCTTTATCCCAAGCAAGACTTTTGCGCAAATTAGTCTTCATCATCTTAAGAGGTTCCTTCTCTTGCAAAGTAGTAGATACCAAAATCTCTTCATCACCAAACAAACCAAGACCTCTGTCTTCCTTATCAGTATCTGAATACATCATCATCAACAACAACAACAGCACAAACAAAAATGTAATCAAACTTAAAAAAAAAAAAATCAATACCAACAATGAACAATTCACAAGCATTCCCAGAAAAAAAAAATCATCATGAGCTAAGTTGATAACATGGAAATAATTTTGAAATGCGATTGAGAAATAACCTGAGAATTCAAAGCTGGATGGATCGAGGAGGGACGAGAAGAGAAGGAGGTTATCATCCTCGGTGGAGACATCAATCAGATCAAGACCATCGATATCTTGAAGAAGCTCGTTTCTCCAGTTCTCGTTGTTGTCTCCCATGGAAACACACAAAAAGTGCCTTTACCAATCGAGAATTTTCCACAGATTTTAGCAAAACATGTAATAAGAATTTGAAACGAAGCAAATCGGCGGTTTCTTATTTGTTTATTCAAGTATTATTATTATCAAACCTTTTTTAATTTTGTCTTAAGTCCTTGTTTAACCGAAGTGGGCTCGAGATAAACGTGATCCGTTGATCTGTGAATTTTTGACCGTTGGATATACGTAAAGAGGGATCTCTACTAATTGCAGTAATTTTGGTTTTAACAGATAAACGCCGTGACTAAAAACAACTGTAACCAACATGTAACAATAAGCATCTAATTTTCTCATTTGGTCACACACACTAAAATAAAGCAGGGAACAAAAGGTTATATTGGCAAAAACAAAATCTAGAAAAGTACTATGAGATAATGAACATTTTGCTGTAGAGCATCGAGATTCTTAAGACAAAAGGATTCATTTTTCTCATTTGCTCTGTGTTTGATTGGTTGTATCAGAAACCATTCTTTGGACATGTGTTGAAATTTGAAACAATTATGAAGTCATCCACAAACCAAACATAAAAATGACTTTTTTTTTCGTCATATTCAGAACAAATCCAAGAAAAGAAAAGAAAAGAAAAAAAAACAATGAGATGATTATTGTCACAACACAAATAATATACAGATAAGATAAACCCTCCTTGGTGCCACAGTTCAATAATCCTCATCACTCACTAGTCTGTTCCCGGCATTGGAACCATCATATGCTGCTGAGCCTACATTGTAATCAGAGTCATATGTATTATTAGTTCTGTGCCTTTTTTATAAGGAATTGATAGATTTATAACATATGTAATGCTTTACAAGTTTTCAGTTCTGTATAATTCGCCTAATCCTTCTACAAAACATCATTATCAAAATGCACAACACTCAAGGGTCAAGAAGGTGATTCAGAAAGATGATTAATCAATTAAAATTACTGGCAAATTTGTGTTAGCTGAGAAATGATCATTGATCTGTGATATCTTTGGGATTCTGTTTAAGCTATGACTAAGGAAGGCATCAGAGACAAAGGGATGATGAGCAACTAATGAAGCTGTTACACTAATAAAGAAGAGAAGGATGTATATCGCAATGAGTTTGAAAAGAAAAGAGTGGAAAACGTTACTTGAGAATTCCCGTAAGGACCTTGTGGGAAAGAGCCTTGGTGAGCAAGCTGCGAGAACTGCCATAAGGTAAACAAACAGCGTGAATGTCTAAGACTAATTTGCGTCATAGCTCAAGCGAAAGAGAGAAAACGTGCTGGTAAATGAAAAGACACAAAATTTCAAAGCCATAAGGTTTGAGACATTTACCTGACCGTTTTGGCTTGATTGCCCATCTTTCTTTGAATTTGCATCCCCACCTTTTGCTGATCCCTTTGTGTCACCCTATTGATCATCAACAAGAACAAGGGAAGCTTCAATAATTTCATACACTAGTTGCCTAAAAGGATATATAGAATGGATGATTCTCAAAAACGTATCAAGATTGTTGCAAGTATTAGGAATGGACAAGAGAAAGAATAAGAACGACCACTGACCTCCATCTGCGATTATCCAGTTCAGGTTGTAGAAAAAGAAACAAGATAAGGAAAAACAGATTAAGTGAGTGAACATTCATAAACTTTCAGCAAACTAATTAACATCGTAATCAAAACTGTACCTTTTGAGCGTGGATTGAAAAATATGGAGAAACTAGAACATACCTCTCTATATCTCATCAGGTAAAGCTTCAGGGGTTCGATGTATTCTTCAAATCCTAAAGTGGCCATTGCCCAAAGCAAATCATCTCCATTTATGGTCTTCCTTTTCTCTCTTTGGCATTTATCACTTGCTCTGCTCAACAAAGTCATAAAAAACCATTGCATCATTACAAAAAGGATCTTTGTAAAACTAGAAACCTAACCTGAGTGATCCGATATGCTACATCTAAGCCAAACAATGTAAGGAAAGGACTCAAAAAGACCATAAATTTCAATAAACCAACCAAAGCAGACATTAAGAAAACCCAAAAATCTCAAACTAGCCAGGTGGACTTGAAATCACCATAAAGTTTAAGACTTTTGAAAACTATGGCAAGCATCAATGATCCCATGAAGCCTCTAAACAGGTCCAGCAAACCAAAATGTTGACAAGAGCAGACATGACAAAGAATTGCAAAAAACAACCAAATGTGTTAAAATGACATACTCGCTGGTGATGAAGCTGATGAATTCAGAGACACATTCCTGAACAATCTCCTTAGCATCTTTAGCGATTTTGCCATTAGGAGGAAGACCTCGTTTCATGATACGGCTTATGTTAGCAATAGGAAGAAACCTATCCTGCTCACGGACGTGTAAAGACCTCGGACTTTGATCTCCACCACTCTCATGGCTTCCACCGCCTCCGGGACTCTTGGCCTGCGACTCCGCCATCTCAGAAGAAGAAGAAGAAGGAAAAAAACCTAACTTTCACACAACAAACACATAACAGACAAAACCCATCAACAAAAAATCAAAGACAAAACACATTTCCGATTAGACATAAACACGGGAAAAGAAAGAAAAAAAAAAACAGAAATCGAAGAGGAACAGATGAATCAGACAAGTGAGAAGAGAGAAGAATGATTACCAGATGAATTCGAAAAAGGGCGGGAGTGAAACAGATAGAGAGGTGTTGATTGGGGAAAGGGAGGAGGCAGAGGGAGAGGGATCGAGAGAAGAGGAGAGATTGATCGGACGCTTGAGAAATTAAGAGAGAGGAGGACGCCTGCGATTGCAGAGATTAGGTTTTCTCTTTTATGAGCTTTTTATCAGCACCGTTCGTTTTTTTTTTCTTTCTTCCTCTCTTTATTATTCTCTCTGGTTCATAGGCATGAACACGGTTACGGTTAATGCGGTTATGGTTAATTAACCACCGGTTAACGGTTATAATTTTTTTAACCATAACCTTAATCATTATATATACGGTTAAGACGGTTACGGTTATATACGGTTACGGTTAATTACGGTTACGGTTAAATACGGTTACGGTTATTTGATGATTATTATAATATTAATATTGGAGATAAAATTTTATGAAATATTATTTATTTTACAAGTAAAAAATATATGTGTTTTCAATTATTTATAGTGAATTAGTTAAATCTGGGTATTGTAAACAGTTATAATATAATTTATTTTAAAAATTTAAATATGCGGTTAACCTAGCGTTTAACCGTACGGTTAACCGACGATTAATTACGGTTAATTATGGTTACGGTTAATTAACGGTTACGGTTATTATTATTTTTTAACCGTAACTAATTTACTTTTACGGTTAACGGTTACAATTTTTAACCGTTTTATACGGTTACGGTCCGGTTACGGTTGATAAACGGTCCGGTTACGGTTAAAAATACGGTTAAGGTTAGCTTTTGGTCATGCCTACTGGTTCATATATTCTACCAAATCCAGATGCGCCACGTGTTTCTCTTATCTCTTACCATTAATTCTTATTTCAATCCCTCTATATATTAATTTACTTTTTATTCATTTTTTGATACATTTTGTTACTGATTACTATAGTAGGACAAAGTAAGTTATTTGTTGTTTTTAAAAAAGAACAGTTTAAACCATTTTTGATACATTTTGTTATTGATTACTACACTTCAAGAATGCTTACAATAATGTGTAATCTCAATCAGTTGAAAATGTAAAAGGTCAGCTAAAAGAAAACATAACATATATCACAATCCCAGATAAATCACCCAGTTAGTCTAAAAACAATAGAAATAAGAAAAGAAAAAAAACAAAACTCGAAGCCACTTCTTTTAAAGCTCGAGTCCAAAAGAAGAAGAGACAAAAAGTGATGTTAAGCTCAAAACTAAGTAAAAAGACCAGAGCAACGTGAAAGATCAAAAACACAAGCAAGTGTTGGTGCATCTGTACAAACAAAAGCCGAATCTACTACCGAGCTGTTGGCTGCAATACAGATTCATCAATGGAGACGTAATTTTGTGAACCAGCCAGGTCAAGCATTCCCATGTTGAGAGATGACGAATGCGCCGAGCTCCTCGAAAACTCGTCCGATATTCCGCCTCTTGCGGCCAATGCTTCCTTCTCGATCCTAATCGCGTCTTGGATATCTTTTTGCACCTCGGACATCGACGGTCTCATGTTACCGTGTGGTTTTACACACAGCAGCGCTTTCTCCGCGATCTTCCACATCGATTGGAGACTGTAATCGTCTTCTGCTAGTGCTGGATCGATGATCCCTCGGATGTCCCCGTTGTCTATATGCATCTTGGCCTACAGAAAGAAGGTATCAAAAGGATGATATATATATAGCAATTCGGTTTCAAAATTTATATATCCCAAACAAAGAGTAGCCACAACTACGAAAATGAACTAACCCATTGGACTATGTTCCGGCAGTTGACACCAAAGCTTTCATTCGATATGGCTTCTTGGCCGGACATTAGCTCAAGAAGAATGACTCCGAAGCTATATACATCACTCTTCTCTGTTAACTGCTGCGATATGTAGTACCTTTAATATCGAATAAAAGAAACATGTGAGTTCTTGACATTTATGCTAGTTTGATAAAGACATGTGAAGTTCTTGGCATTAGTTTAAGTCTTCTCTTACTCCGGATCAAGATATCCAACTGTGCCACGGACAATGCTGGAGACATGTGAGGTCCCATCAACTGCGAATTTTGACAATCCGAAATCTGAAACCTTTGCCCTCATGTGTTTATCAATGAGGATGTTACTCGTCTTGAGATCCCTGTGTATGATTGCTGGAACACACCCCGTGTGAAGATACTCGATCCCTAGTAAAAAAACCAAAACCAACAAAATGAAATACTGAAAGTGGCCTCGAGATCAGAGTCAAGAGCTCTTTCTGTTTTGTTTAGTATGATTCACTGACCTCGGGCTGCATCTTCAGCTATCTCTAGCCGTTTAATCCAGCTGATTCTTCGGTCACGGGGTACCACACCTGGAAAAAAAATACGCTTGTTCAACATAACATTATACCAAAACGCTGCAATACACCATCCTATCTTAAAAAGATATGTTACCATAAAGATGCTCCTTCAAAGTCCCATTGTGCATGAACTCATACACAAGCATGTTTTTCCCCTCTTCTTGGCAATAACCAAGAAACTGCACAAGGTTCCGATGATGTATCCTTGAGAGTAATGTAACCTGAACAAAGCAAAATCACTTGGGTTACCTCCTAAACAGAGAAAAAAAAAACTCATACTTGGGGCACATATGATTGATATGGGTTATATTAAGGAATATTTACCTCGTTTGCAAACTCTCTCTTCCCCTGATATGAATTATTTGCAAGAACTTTTACAGCAATCTCTTTACCCTCTCTTGTTTTCCCATAGTATACGATTCCAAAACCTCCGGACCCAATTCTCTTCTCAAATTTTTTTGTGGCTTCTTCGATCTCAAAAAGTGTGAAGCAATGTGCGGCGTCTCCATGAGCTTCACTCAAGGTAGATGACACTCTTTGAATTGGCAAGGGGCGATTCGTTAACTCCGCTGACATTAACCCAAGAAAAAAGGTGAGCAGAGGCATACAAACACTAGAATCAAGATACACTGTGAAACCGGTATACTAGCAAAAAATAACATACCTGAAGTTTTCCTCATTTTGTTATTCTTCTTGCTTTTGCACATAAAGATGCAAGAAATGATGGTTGCAATTAGCAGAATAGCAGCACCAACTGATGCACCGATGATGACACCGAGCTTCTTTCCTTTGTCTCCACTTTTTTCAAGATTAAGGTTCCCAGAAAAGCTGAAAACCACAAAAAAGAAAAAGAATGCATGAGTATTAGTGAGCGAGTTCAAGACACTCTAGCTAAGAACTATTCATTAGATAACACTTTTAAATCCGTGGTTGAATAGGACGAAATACTTACTTTGAGATCACATCTTTGGTCAGGTCTGATGGTATTGTTCCTGATAACAAATTGTTTTGCAGGTACCTGGAATCATAAAGCAGGTCAGGTGCATAATAATGTCGATTATAAAATCGTTTCCACCACATGAATTAATAAAAATATTAATCCTGTTTAAAAAGCTTACAGTTCCTTCAGGTTTGGGAGTTTCGCCAACGAAGAAGGGATCTTTCCGGTTAGTCGGTTGTTCTCGAGGTGTCTGCCAAAGTCCATTATATATTTATAGTTATATGAAGGCAAGAAAAGAAATTTAAACTCCAAAGTAACTGAATTTACATTATCTCCAGGTTTGGGCACCGAGAGAAATCCGGTAAAGGACCCGTAAAAGAATTCCCATCAAGCCATCTGCCATTGACAAAAGTGGCAACGTCAATAACAAGAACATCAGTTGTATAATCCCAAATTCAAAAGCCTAAAGAATAAGTAACTTACAACTGAACCAGACCATTCAATTTCACCAGGTCAGAAGGTATATCCCCCGTCAAGTTCATATTCGACAGCTTGCTGCAGTTATAACAGGCAAAGGAAATAATGAAACATAACATAATTGAAATATGCGGCTCATGAAAGTTAAGCACATACACAAACAATCCATAGCAAATAAAGCTACAAAATAGACTTCCTTACACAGCAACAACCCTTGGTTGTGGATCCGAATTGCATTCCACCCACGACCATGGTGAAGGTGAACATGGGTCTCCGCCTTCTTGAGCCCACTCAGTGGAAGAATAGAGAGATGCCACATTAGCCATAGTGGTTGCTGCAACACAAGCAATCATCTTAGAATCAAATATGAAGACACACCACTAAGATGGAGGGGATAGTTGTGCTCACCATCTACTGAACCATCGCTTTTCAGCAGATGTTTGCTGATCTCCATGGCATTCAGAATGGGTCCTCTAGAAGAATCAGCTGTTTTGGCAAATCGGAAGTTCAGCACATATGGAAGGGTTAGGTTAGGATAGCCAGGTTCATAAACACGATATGATTTCTGCGCATTTTCCCTGATGTTAACAATGGCTTTGCTATAGTCAGGCTGATCAGGTAGAATTAATCTGAACTTCCTTGACTCGTCCTCAGCCAAATCCTCGATTTCAGCGAAGTATGTAAAGGCCCAACCAGAACCAGGGAAGCCCTCCAGATTAATTCTGTAAGTTAATGATCCATTTGTTCCAACCACAGCCGTCTGCATAACCTTCTGAGGCGGTTTTTCATCACCACCGCTTTCAATCGGCAATGTAGTCGAGACTCGTACAGTCCCAGCAGCAACATCCACAAGATAATTAGGCTTCTTTAACAAATCAGATTCCCATATTCTATCATATGGATCATCCGGGTACCTGCAATACAAACTTATTTTCTTAACTCGTCTTGATAAATCACAATGTTGACACAACAAACAGATTATGAACTACATACTGACCTCACAGAATCTTCACTTTCAGCCCCAAAATTAATCCGTGCTGCAACACTCAGATAAAACCGGTCTTCAAAGGGGGTGCCATACATTGAACCATTCAACTGCCTAAGCTCAAGGGTCGATATAAACGGCTTCCCAGTTGTGGCATTCGACAAACAAACGCTGACAGTAGGAGTAGAAGCCAGAAACACCAGTTCTGCTATCTCAATTGTATAGGTTTCAGAGATAGCAATGGTCGCCCAATGAGTTGCCCCAAGGGAGATATCGAATTTGGGATACACATTGTTGCTGTTGTCGAAATCACCATACAAGAAAGTAGCTCTAAGGAGATATCGACTCCTACTAGTGACATTGAGAGTGTAGCAATACTTTCTTGAATCAGCAGGGAAATGCCTTAAAGTCGTGTACTGAGCTCTTGTTTCGTTAAGGGAGGATATCTTAGCGGTTTCTCCATAAATAAGATGATTATCAGGTATCCATTTAAGTCCAAGTTCATCAGTAAATGGCTCTGCACCTCCACAATCCAAGCTTACAAAACCTGCTCTTATCAACACCCAAAAAAAAAAAAAAGTTTAATTCTTTGTGATCAAATTCACCTCAAATACCACAAAGACTCCAACTTTTTATCTGCTGCAGTCCAACTAAACTATTTACATACAAACTCAAACACCATAGCTATTGAGATTATTTGTTAACAAAAGGCAAAACTTTGAAAACCCTTGTTAGTACTACATCACATAAAACTTACAACTATATAAACAAGGTAAACATTAAAAAGAAAAAAAAAACTCAGAAAACAGTCAATTACCTGGAGCTTGAGCTGATAAAGTAGTGAAAAGACAAGTAGAAACCAGTAGACACAGCAAAAGCAGCGAGACTCTCACCATCTCCTCTTGCTTAGAGCCAACACTTCGTAACAGTTTCAACACATAAATGGCGTTACGAAATAAAGGAACCCAAAAAATGTGATCCCAGAAAAAGTGAAAGAAAGGAAAAAAAAGGTGAAAATTCCCAGAAACAGAGTAGTCCAAACTAAATTTAATAACTATATCCAGCAGAGAGAGATCTAAGGAAAGAAATGGTTTAACCAAAACCCCAAAAAAGAAATGGAAAAATGGAAAATTTAGGGGAACGTGAGAGAGAAATGAGTGTGTTTCTTCCTCGTTAAGTGTTTGCTTTTTTGTTTGATGTGAGAGAGAGAGAGCAGAGAGAGAGAGCTTCAAAGGCAGTGGAGGTAAAGGTGCAATTGTTGGGTCCATCTTTAAGTCTGGACTCAACTTACATCTAACGGTTCTTATGGCTTTAACATTTAATCTGAATGGTCCAGATCATTGTGGTCCACCTTTACCGTGTCATACAGGATTCTCACACCCCAGCAAGCCGCAGTCTCCAGCGAAACGGTGTCATTTTAGTAATAATAATTATTTCCTGATTTTAATTAAATGACATTCTCTGTCTCTTAAGAATATTTATAGTTACATCCACATGTTTATCTCTCTTTATAGGAAAATTAATAAATACAACTATTTTTATCCAGATTTGGATCATTGTAAATATAATTTTCATTAAAGTGGCTAAAGTTAGTATGAAATTTTTGTGATTTAATGATGAAATTTCTCTCATTCATATATACTTTCTAAAGAAAAATAAACACAGGTAGGAAAATGAGAGATAATGAAATCAGGTAGGAAACTTGTAAACTGATGATGACTGATAATTTTTCTTAAAATGATCTAATGATAAGATATTAGATGCTAAACATGAATCAGATACTATCTTAACTATATTCGAGATTCTGTTTTTTTTTCTTCCATCCCTATAAATTATATTCATAATTCAATTTAAATTTTATTCGGATATACTTGCTTTTTATTTTTGTCAGCAGAAACAGATTTTAAATTCAAAAAAAAAAACAGATACAGATTTTAATATCTTAATATAAGATATTATATGTTTGTTCATATAGAAAACAAACATAATGAACATAAGGAAAAAAACAAAAGTTTCACATTAATGTCACATAAATATGACCCGGGGGAAAAAGTCGTTAAATATATATATCGACCAAAATGAGTTGTTTGTAAATAACACACACATGTGATAGAATTCTCAAAATAAGTAAGTCCCCACGTACGCTATGTCCAGTGTGCATGTAATTTATTGATATGTTGAATATAATTAGAGTAAAATACTTGTACGAAACAAAAAGAAACTTTAATGTGTAAATCTTATCATATTATTCATATATATAGTGGGAAATTGGTGATAGAGGTTAAGAAATATAAAGTGGTAAAAAAGATTAGCTTTATGTAAGATTAATATGATTAAGTTGCAGGGATTAATTATAGTATGATTGGTTTTAAATATATGATAGTTAAAGGTTTAGAGATAAGTTCAAAACTTTTTAAGTTCCAGAATTCCAAAATATATAGTTTTCAAATGTTTAAATGACAACAAACAGTTTGATTGATCTGTTTTGTTAATTAGATTTCGTTTTCTTTTTAATTGTTACTAGAGGATAACTCGTGCTACTGCACGGATGACTTTTCTCGAAGAGTTAAATAAATAAATTATAATTTATAATTATGATATGGTTAATTTTTATTTTTCAATTTATAGTAATATATGTCCGTTTTAAAAAATTCAAAGCGCAACATATGCGGAAAATTATATTTTTATTATTCATATGTTTAATATAATAAAATATAAATGAGATCATATAAACTTGAAAGAAGAATAATAATTTTTTTAATATATTAGATTAAATTAGGTAGAGATATTTTAGGAAAATCAAAATTAAATATGGAAATAATATAATCTGGTGTAGGAATATATGATTCATTATCCATACCCAAATATCCTAAAATAAAGTATCTGATTAGGTGTATTTTATTTCATTTGAAAACTTTAGTGTAAAACTAATGGGTACTTCAGCTTTAATAGTATAGATACCTATTTATTCGGTCTCCACAACATTTGAGTAGTAACATATTTTTATTTATTGAACCTTTAGTGTGATTGTGTAAAGGATAAATAAATTTGTAAGTAGCAATGAGAGATTTTAAAAAAATATGTACTATTGCAAAGATAGGAAATGGTCAAACCGTATTGAGAAGAAAACATTATCGGGTTTTGGGAGAGTGTAGTAGACAAAGACAAAGTAGTAGAGAGATGTGAGTGTTGTTTAAACTGATTTTATAATTGTCTTCCTGAAACATGATCATCATCATCGCATTGGCTAATGAGCTTTTGAATCAATCAATCTCTTCTGCTTCTATTGCTTTTATTAAGCTGGATTATTCTTCTTTTGCCTTTTCCAATATACCATCTTCTTCATCTTCTTTTTTTTTTTTTGTTTTGTTTTGTTGTTTAGTTTCGTATCCTAGTTCTAATCGATTACTTATATGTTTTATCTTATTTTCCTTACAAAAGTTAAAACTGTATTTGTATTTTCTCCCTTTGGATCATCTGTGTATTAATTTTGTATATTTTGTTTCGAGAGACAAAACAGCATATCAGGAATCTTTACTCCGGGAACATTCCTACCAAGTACACATTTGTTATTCTCGTTAAATTATTACTTATTAGGGTTCAAATTTGTATTATTATCTTGGGTAAAGACTTTAAAGACATTTCCAATTTGTATTAGAATCTTTGGATAAAGACTTTATAACGAGTCTGAATGAATGATCTGTAATTCTATATAATGGGCAAATTGAGTAATGGGTCTTATTAATGTATGGACAAATGATGAATGATCCTTTATCGCCTCCTCTCTGCTCATGTATCAACTTTAGCAGACTCCCTACTTTTTGCACTCAGAAAGATAATATTCTCATTAGTCATTACCTTATCTTTTTTTTTATTCTTTTTAACGTAAACGGACTTTTTGTCTTAATTTATATATTTTGCTCATTCCTAATCTAATGACTAATGTGTAATGCATAACCAAAATATTGATCCCAGTGGATATGCATGTAGTGATCCCTCCTGGCCATTTCCATGTCCTTTGCTGATCTCTTGACTATATGAACTTTAATTTTACAGCAAATGTTTTTGTCTTTTGAGATAGACAAAAAAATCTTATCATCTGTGTGATTGATTATATAAAGTAAAAAGTGATATTCATAAATGTCAAATCAATACTCAGCTCTGGCAACATAATTTATAACTGAACATATCTGTTTTTTGTAAATATTTTTCTTTGTGATTTTTTTGGTTTATGAAATTTTTTTAAGGCTTTCATATAAACTCTTTATGGGTTAGAGTTAGCTAGAGCATGATAATTACATTGTAATTCATCTTGTGGGTTTTGTTTGTCCGAATAATTTGCAATTTGCATGGTTAAACATAACTCTCTTTGTTTGTTGGCCTGTTGCCTGAGTTAGATAATTAGCGACCTACGCAGAAATTTATAAGAATGTGATTAGAAGTCAACTTGTTTTTTCGAAGCAAGGCAAAAAAAAATAATAATGGTGTGTGGCTTTTTAAGAAACCCATCTAAAAATAGCCCATGGAATAAAAGAATAAGGAACTGAATCAAGCCCAATAGACTAAGAACTAGACAACGGTACAACCTCAGACGAGCGAAATACAAAGGGCTGATGATATCTTAGGCTCATAAACGAATATTTAATAATTAATGTGGGACTTGGAGCAGAGTAGATAGAACATATGTACAAGAAAAAAGACAATTAGTATCCATTTCATGGTAAGGAGTCTATCGATCAATGCACAACTTTATAGTTTATTAGTTTGTTTTCTTAAATCATATATATCATTTACGACTAGTAGTCTAATAAACGTCTCTACTTAGAGGTCCAATATATGCCCCAATCCGATAAATTTTCAACAAGTCGATCAAACGCTTCGCATTACACTCTTTGATGGGTGTACAAGTTTTTGGACTATAGTCATTTTGAGCCATCATGAAAAGTGAACCAAAAATAAAGAAAAAGAAATGTCATTAACCCATATATACTCTCGACCGACATAGCAAAAAAACACTAAATAATTACCACACGTTTTGATAATATGGACGTAATACTGTGTAATATATCTCAAATGATAGAGTGATTAATCCATCTTCTTTTCCCAAACTTCCTAAATTAGTAATACATATAGGGATAGAACTCGATGACGTGTGTACATATATGTTACTGGCCAGTATTGATTAGGTTAGGGATTGTGAAGTTGAGAGTGATTTGGACAGCATGAGGATCAAAGGGGTTTGGTGAAATATGTGAAAGGAGTGGGACCTAAATGATGAAGAAGAAATTAAAAAAAAGAGGGTTTGGTGAGACGAGTGGTGTCCGATGGATCCTCGCGACTGTGGTTGTTGTTGGTTTTTTCTCCTCTCCATTTCCTCTTTGCTTTTTGTTTGGTGGCCTAATTTTTAGTCATTCCCTTTTCTCCACCTTTTTAAAAATTTTGTAAATTGTAAAATGATGACATCCTAAAACATCACTAAAATAACAATCTTATCGACCAAATAATTCGCTTAACAACTTTTATTCTATATATATATGTTTCCTTTTGTAGATATTGTCTTTTCCCAATTATCAAATATTCTTGATTTACGGTTTCTATAGTTCCATCTAGGAAGCCTTAGTTATGAAACTAACAAGTTTCCATGTTCTTTGAAAAAAGAAACATTAAGAATTCAAATGTCGTTCGTGGAATACGACGTATAGTAAAGATTAGATGAACAAGAGAAAAATGCATTCATATAAATTAGTATACGTGGTAGGTGATCTCTATATATGAAATCGATTATCATTTGAGTCCGGTAAATAACGTATTTAATTATATAGGCCCGCCATGCATGTTCTATAATAAATGTTTTGCTTCTAATATTGTACTTACCCACATTCTTAAATTATACTATTCAATAAAAAAATTAATGAAACCTACAGTATATAGGGCTATATAGTAATCAATATGTTCAATTAAAGACTTGAACTTTTTTAAAATCTTAGCACTAGAAACAACTATTGTTCTGAAAAGCCTATGATAAAATTTCACCACATAATAATGGGACTTATATATACATATATAGCCTATATGCTTCAAGACGCAAACATAACGCAGTATGTATTAACTCTAAATAAATAGTTTACTGATAACAATTTTCGTTTTAAAAGGTTACATTTTAATATATATTAAAAATCCTTTAAAAAACAAAAAAACTCCCTTAGCATGAAGACACATAAAAACATGAGTCATATAATTTTTTCAATTTGATTTCTCTGGTCTCTCAAATGACATATGAATAATAGAATAGGAAATTGACTCTATGAAATTTCTTGGTGACAATCTCTGAAGCTTAGTTGAGTCGTGAATCATAATGGCAACAACTCTTTATCAAGCGCTCCCACACAATTATCTTTAACAGTAAAAGGACAAGATCGAGAACAAAGTATCACAATCTTCATGCATGGAACATATCAATCAGACGCAGATCTAGAAAAATATCTTACCCTATAGACACAAAAAAAAACTTATATTATATGTAAATCATGGCACAAACAGTACAAAGTAAATTATATAAAAGTTATATAAGATTTTATGTAAATCCTTGCATTAAGGATGGTCACCCTACCCCCATCATCAGCGAATGTAGCTAGGTCCAACCCTAGATAGTACAAAATCGGGCTCTTCACTTTTAGCTAGCTAATAAAGAAACGAAATAGTGCATTTTGATTGTATTTGAACTATATATACTTGGTTTTGTCCCATCCAAATTTGGCAAAGCAACGAACAAAAGAAATGTACAGTCACCTTAACTAGCTAGTAAGAAAATGGGTAGTGGAGATGATATGGTTTACTATTCCTTAGTGAGATCCAAGGGGAAGAACGGAACGCTCAACCTTCATGGACTCTCGTGTACCCATCTTTACTCAAGAATTGTCGATTAGTGTATATCTTACATCAACACAAAGAGTTAGAGATATCCAAATCTATTAAAAAACGATAAGCTAGGACTGGGAAGAGAGAGTAAGCTAGGAGCCTAGTTAGGAAGAGAGAGTGAACCGGATAAATTGACCAAACCAAAATCGGATATTTGACATAAGCGTCCTTTCACATTGACCAATCCACCTGCGAACTGCGTTTTCAAATAATGTTTACTTATAGATTATAATATAGTTCGTCCACTTTGAAGCTCCTTTCCTCTTGCTTTCATTTGAACCCTTATCCTAAAAAACAAACACAGGAAAAACAATCATTTAACTCTTCATGAGTGTTTTTGACCTTTGACTCGTTGCTCGAAGATAAAATTAGCACAGGATCCTGAAGAACAAAAATATATGAATCGACGAAATTAGTTGACCTTGTTATAAATGTGGATATAAATACTAAATAGGAGCCTTTGGCCCTGCTAGGCTGATACGAATATACGATGGAGGCAAATTATATATACATGCACATGCAGATGTTTCAATGAAGGCGTCTCTGCCTTTGCCGTAAGCAACCAACCCATTTATTTCCATTCCACTCATGTCATTGCGACCATTTTCTTTGGTCCATTGGTCTTTTATTATTCTTTTGATTTAGACCACTCTTCATTATATGACTATTGCATTTTTCCCATTTCGATTGATATAACCCGTTTAACTAAAAGATAAATGGAGTTTGATGATGATTTTAATACTCTAATTATTAGCAAATGGATAGCTCATATGGTTCCATGCTTTGTTTGATAAGGAAAGACACAAGATTATAATATATTGATGAATACTAAATCATAACTTACAAAAAAAATCTAATGATAACAACATAAGATTTTGTAAAATGAATATATATCTAAGTCACAAAAAAACGCATTATAAAATAAATTTGTGATTAGATATTTATAGTTATATGAACTTAGGATAAGATACAAAAATGGAGGTCGTATTTAGATAAATAATAAATGGCATTTGGTTTTGTCATGCAAACGGCGTGTTGCGTCACTCGATCGGCTCCTATTGACAATCTCATAATCGCGTGAGTATTATAGTTTGCAATCTATATATATCCACGTAATTGTTAATTATCTTTCACAAATAATTAATTACAAAACCAACGAAACATGTACATTTCTATCTTTTAAGACTATAGCTAATTATGAACTTTTACGTATCAAACTTGGCCATTTGCATGCTTTTTAGTATTAAAATTTTCACTTTTGACTTTTCAGTTTTCACCTAATGATTGGTACCTATAGCATTTAATTTATAAGGAATGTCTGCAAAACAACAACAAAAAAAAACCTAATTTCAAATCTCTTCTTTTTTTTTTTTACAAACTTAATAGAAAATATACACCTTATATATATACTTTATTTTTATATCTATATAACATAAGGAAGTTGTACTCATTTTTAAATGATTTTGTATTTAAACAACGAATCATATCTTATATATATATATATATATATATATATAGGGCAACTAATACGTTATGGGTTTTTTCCTAATGTTAGTTAACCTAGTGTGAACTCAGGTTTTTTGTCGTGATCGGGATTCATGATATTTGGCTATATTTCAGTGACCTACATTTTTCAAAAAACTAAAAGAGGTAAAAATTTACAAGAACAAAAAATTGAAGAGTTATATATTAAAGGAACATTAAAAGTAAATATAATATTCTTTGCCCCTCGAGTTATGCGCCACTATTGAAATGATAAATTGTACTCAACATAAACAAAATTACAAATATGTATAGTCACATGATATAACTAAACAAAGTCATTACAAGTCAATCTAGTTCTAACAAAAACACTTCGGAAAAGTACAAATATGAAACACAATTAGATCGAAATAAGTACAAAAACCCAACCGATAAAATCGAAATGATATCCAAAATGACAAAAGAAAAAAAAAAAAAAACAAAACAAAGTAGACATATAAACACACAGAAACAAAACGAAATTAAAGAGTTGTGTTTTGTGTTATTATGGTGGGGACGTTAAATTGACTCAATTACGATCATACATTACCACACACCTACTCCCCCCACACACATCACAAACGAAAACGCTTTACTCCAAGAATTTAAAAAAAAAAAAACTATATTATTACTCTTCAACTTAAAAATAAAAATACAAAAAATAAATCTCATAGTCTCACCAACCGCGAAAACGCAAACTCGATCGTCAGCCACCAGCCACGACCACTTTTTACCACCGTGACGTTTGACGCACACCCAAAGCAATTCACCACCGCGTTCATACGACTTCCAATAACCAAATCCACGATTTTTAATCTCCACCACTCACTCTCCCATCTAACGGTCGTCATTAATTCTCAACCAACTCCTTCTTTCTCACTAATTTTCATTTTTTTTTTTGTTCTCAATACATTTTAATAAAAAATTTATCATTACATAGAAAAGAAAAAAAAAATCAAAAAATTAGCTTCTCTATGCGCTTACCTACCAACAAACACTACCACCTTATTTAAACCACCCTTCATTCATCTAATTTTCTTCAGGAACAAATACAATTCCTTAACCAACACCAATCTCATAGATCATCTCTCTTCCTCTCTCTCTCTTTCTTATAGAGATCTTGTAATTATATAATCTCCTCTTTGTAATACTTAAAGAAGAAAAAGAAAAAAAACTCAAATGGAGGTTATAGCACGCAAGATCACTAACGGAGGAGGATCAATCGACGCTATGTTATGCGGTGTAGATATCAAGACAAAGAACATGGCGATCAACGAGGCTGATCCTCTCAACTGGGGAGCCGCGGCTGACCAAATGAAAGGCAGCCATTTGGAAGAGGTGAAGAAGATGGTCGAGGACTTTAGGAAGCCTGTTGTCAATCTTGGAGGTGAGACTCTCACCATTGGACAAGTCGCTGCGATCTCCACCATTGGTAACGGTGTGAAGGTTGAGCTGTCCGAGACTGCTAGAGCCGGTGTCAATGCTAGCAGTGATTGGGTTATGGAGAGTATGAACAAAGGCACTGATAGTTATGGTGTTACCACTGGTTTTGGTGCTACTTCTCATCGTAGGACCAAGAACGGTGTCGCACTTCAAAAGGAGCTTATTAGGTAATAATTTCATTTTAGACTTATTTTATGTTTTAAGTGGCAATATTTATTCTTAGGTAGATACGTGGCAGTTACTAGTTGGTTGACAATATATATAAATATGACAAAAAATAATAATAAATGTTTTCCTTGAATTTTTTTCTCTTTTTAGGTGTTTTTTTGTCATTTTAATCTAATTAATGATTTGTACATATAGATAAATTAACTTAAATGAATTTTGAAATTTATTACAATCACCGGAAACAACAACTCCCCTTGGTTATATGGGACTTGTGTGACGTTGCATGGGAAATATACGAGTCGGGTCAAATATTTGGGTCGGGTCATATCTAGCTCGAAGGGTTAAATTTGTTTAGGTGATTTAAGAGTTAAATTTAATTTAAATAAATGAATTAATAACTAATAAACACACAATTCGAATGTTTTTATGTGTTCGTTACAGATTCCTGAACGCCGGAATATTCGGAAGTACGAAAGAAACAGGGCACACATTGCCACACTCCGCCACAAGAGCTGCTATGCTTGTACGGATCAACACACTCCTCCAAGGATTTTCCGGTATCCGATTCGAGATTCTCGAAGCTATCACTAGTTTCCTCAACAACAACATCACGCCATCTCTCCCACTCCGCGGTACAATCACCGCCTCAGGAGATCTCGTTCCTCTCTCCTACATCGCCGGAATTCTCACCGGCCGTCCTAATTCCAAAGCCACTGGTCCCGACGGTGAAGCTTTAACCGCGGAAGAAGCTTTCAAATTAGCCGGAATCAGCTCCGGATTCTTCGATTTACAGCCCAAGGAAGGTCTTGCGCTTGTCAATGGCACGGCGGTTGGATCTGGAATGGCATCGATGGTGCTATTCGAGACTAATGTTCTCTCAGTTTTGGCTGAGATTTTATCCGCGGTGTTCGCGGAGGTGATGAGTGGTAAGCCTGAGTTCACCGATCATTTGACTCACAGGCTTAAGCATCACCCTGGTCAAATCGAAGCGGCGGCGATAATGGAGCATATCCTCGACGGGAGCTCGTACATGAAATTAGCTCAGAAGCTTCACGAGATGGATCCTTTACAGAAACCTAAACAAGATCGTTACGCTCTTCGTACTTCTCCTCAATGGTTAGGTCCTCAGATCGAAGTGATCCGTTACGCAACGAAATCGATCGAGCGTGAGATCAACTCCGTCAACGATAACCCGTTGATCGATGTGTCGAGGAACAAGGCGATCCACGGTGGTAACTTCCAGGGAACACCAATCGGAGTTTCCATGGACAACACGAGATTGGCGATTGCAGCGATTGGGAAACTCATGTTTGCTCAGTTCTCAGAGCTTGTGAATGACTTCTACAACAATGGTTTACCTTCGAACCTAACCGCATCGAGGTATCCAAGTTTGGATTATGGTTTCAAAGGAGCTGAGATCGCAATGGCTTCATACTGTTCAGAGCTTCAGTACTTGGCTAATCCTGTGACAAGCCATGTTCAATCAGCAGAGCAACATAACCAAGACGTGAACTCTCTTGGACTGATCTCGTCTCGCAAAACTTCTGAAGCTGTTGATATTCTCAAGCTTATGTCAACAACGTTCCTCGTTGCGATTTGCCAAGCTGTGGATTTGAGACATTTGGAGGAGAATCTGAAACAGACCGTGAAGAACACTGTCTCTCAAGTGGCCAAGAAGGTTCTTACTACTGGAGTCAACGGTGAGCTTCACCCTTCTCGATTCTGCGAGAAAGACTTACTCAAAGTCGTGGACCGTGAACAAGTCTACACTTACGCTGACGATCCTTGTAGCGCAACGTACCCGCTAATCCAGAAACTCAGACAGGTGATTGTCGACCATGCTTTGATCAACGGTGAGAGTGAGAAGAACGCAGTGACTTCAATCTTCCACAAGATTGGAGCTTTCGAGGAAGAGCTCAAGGCAGTGCTACCGAAAGAAGTGGAGGCGGCGAGAGCGGCTTACGATAACGGAACATCGGCTATCCCGAACAGGATCAAGGAATGTAGGTCTTATCCTTTGTATAGATTCGTGAGGGAAGAGCTTGGAACAGAGCTTTTGACCGGAGAGAAAGTGACGTCCCCCGGAGAAGAGTTTGATAAGGTTTTCACGGCCATTTGCGAAGGCAAAATCATTGACCCCATGATGGAATGTCTCAACGAGTGGAACGGAGCTCCCCTTCCCATATGTTAAGAGTAAACTCCTCTGTTTTTTTCTTCTTTTTCTACATGTCTGAATAAATATTACCAAAGGATTGTATGTGAAGTCTTTTTTTCTGTCTTTGTCTAATTTAAATTGTGTTGTAAAACTCATTGTAACTTCTCAAATGAAGAAACAATTTTTCTGTTACAGTGTGGATCATAATTCTTTTTTTTTTTTTTTTTCTCAAATTCCCCATATATATATATATTGAAGTCTCCATAACAAACACCGCAAATATACTAGGAAAATGCTTATCATCTATATTTTGTAAAACCCAACCGGTCTGATTCTAGTGTAATCATTTAAATAAACATAAGTCACTCATTCTATGGTTAGAAAAATTCTTATAGAACACTGAAAATGAAAACATATGTTATATAAGAGAAAACATAAATTATTTCTTTTAATAACTCTATGTTGTTTTTAATTATCTAAAATTACACTATGTTATTTCCACTTACCAGAAATTACTCGAAATATTTGAACACGAATTTAACCTATATTCTATACACCAAAATTACATAGTGTGGAAATTACAATGTGAAAGATCACATACCTACAGGCTACAGTAGTGAGATTACAAATTTGCAACCCAAAAAAGCGAAACAAATATATAGGTAACTGAGAAACGATGCGAAAGTAGTATACAATGAAGGCCCATTTAAAAGCCCATCAGAGATTCAGAGTCAATACAAACAATACAGGTTCAATGCGCTAGACAAAATAGAATGATCTCTCTCTCTCTCTCTTCCGATCTGTTCTTTCTACCCAAAGTAGCGGGAGCGAATAGTAAAACAACAATGTCCGATCACCACCACCACCACCACAACCACCACGTGCGGCTGAACCGCCTCCGTTCAACCACCCAGCTCCTCCGTCAAACCACAGCTTCCTTCTCCACCCACCCACTCACTTTCATCTTCCTCACTTCCCTCCTCTTCTCCTTCCACTCTCTCGTCGATCATTGCTCTCTCCTTTTAACCTCTTTCGTCGACACTGACCCTTCTCTTCGCTCTCTCCTCTCTCGTCTCCCTCTCAACTCTCACCCCCACGCGACTACGCGCTCCCACAATCACCGCCGTGCTCCGTTTCTTCAGCTCACGCGCCTTGGTACCCTCGACGACGACTTCTTCTCCACAGACGAACACGATCCTCACCGCCGATCTCTTCAAGGTTCTTCTTTTCCTTCACCCATCAACGCCACGACGGTGTTTCTCTCCGGATTCGAGAGCATTTCTGGCTTTTCTGGCCCTATCGCCGATAATGGCCTTTTCCTCCCTCAGATCATTCGCACAGGATTGGTCTTGCGGCAGCTTGAGAAGGACGATCGTGGCGGCGATGAAGAAGAAACGAAATTGGATGAAGCTGAGCACGATCGTGAAACTGACGAGTATGGCGAGAAGAAAGATAATAAATTTGAGAGTTTTGTGGATCTGAAGCTGTTTTTCAAAGGGCTGGAGCTAGGTCGTCGTGATGCTGCGGCTCTGTTCTTCCTCGTGAGCTTTTTATCCGCTGCCTATGGATGGGTGATTCTAGGGTTTACCACTGTTTACTCATTGGTCCTGGCGATTATATTTGTTACTGTAATCAACGATTTGCTCGGTAGGTTTCCTTCGTTTCTTGGGGTTGCTTGGACTGGTTCAAGATTGGGGTTTAAGAGAGTTACAGGATTTGTTTTGATGAGATGGGCAGTCAGAGATGCTTTGACACAGCTTCTTGGTTTATGGTACTTTGGAGAGGTTGAAGATCAGTACTCGTTTTTCAGGCTTTTTGTGAGGTTAAAGCTGATGCCTTTCACTGTTATGCCCCCATGGATTAGAGGTTTCGAGAAGGAGATATCTGGTTTTTTGTTCGCTTGGTTTCTACTTGATACGCTTGTTGGTTTAATATTAGCTGTTGATGCTTTTGTTGCTATTGTGGATTCAAGAAGGAGGGGAAGGGAGATAGTGAAGGAAGGTCTCTATTTGATATCTCTCCTGTTGCATCAGGCTGTGCAGCTTAAGTGTCTCGAAGCTATTCTTTGTGGTTCTTTCTTCAGATGGGTTCTGGTTCAAAACCTAGGGAAAAGCGTTGCTTCTGTGATCCAATCTGCGTTGGAAGTTTACTTCATGGCGGCTTGGTTACTGTTCTACTTATCAGCTAGGTGTAAAGATGCGCACGCAGAAGGTAGGAGGTTTGGGAGGAGAGAAATGGAGAACTTGATTGATGGGCTGAGATGATAATAAATTGTAGATCTGTAGGATGATCTTTCGGGTTATCAAAGGAGCAAACCTTAGCTTCGATGTTCAATGCAAGTGGCTAAATCTGTGTGCCAGAAGTTGTCATGCTTAGGTTCCTTTGGTTTTAGAATTACAGTTGATTGATGAGATTGCCAACAATTCGATGTATGTACGCACTTAGGATTACTTGTGAGCTGTTAAAAAGGGAGAATGATACGACTACTGTGTATACTCATTTGCAAGATTTTCCTTTGTATATATCTTGCTGCAGTTGTTGATATCAATACCATGAGGTGGTCAATTTTTATTTTCATTTTAGGAATGATAATAGATCCAACTCTTTAAATGTACTTTGGCTATTTTGATCTTCTTTGTGTAGATACATCAATTTTATGCATTCTTTCAATTGACGCAATGGGGAACTGGTTGCTCAAACCTTATGGTTTGGATGATGTTAGAGCCTCTTATACTAACATACTTACATACATATTTAGTCGTGTAGCTTCCTATGAAAGACCTAACTCTTGGTTATAATACCCTTTGACTGATTCTTTCAAGAACTCCTCTGTGGCTTTTTACTTCTGCGTTCTTGTAGTGATAGGATATAACAGCAGGCAAGGGTATTCCTACCTTGGAGGCTGTTCCTATTAATCAATGACTGTATGATGTCGCAGGGATATTCTCTGATAACAGCTGCATCAGAGGAGAGTTCCAGACTGTTCTATATTTTATAATGATTGCGGAGCTGGGCCATCTGGTTTCAGAAACATTGCTTTCAAGATGGCTTGGCCTTTGTCATGAGATGTGTAAGAAAGTAAAGCTGTTATGTGCTCTCTCCCTCTACTAGAAACGATGGGAAGGTAAAGCTGTTCGTTGGTTTAGTTTAATTGAAAACAAAGGAACTTTGAACTATGTCTTGAGTAATTTTTCATGTTTTAGTGGCTCTTATCAGTAAGTAGCTCTGGGTTTTGTGGCTTCATGTATTTCTTTGGAGCTGGAGAAGTGTGATACATAGCTTAAATCGTATTTTATTGCTTTCCTTGTGGCTAATAATACATTTCCAGCTGAATTTAAAGACACATTTAATACAAAAAGTCTTACATTATTAGTGTACCCCCATAGCTTAGCATTGAACAACATTCTTTTTGTAAACGTGGAGCCGGAGAAATCAATGAATGTCTTGAAGTCCATGTACAAGAACCTTCCTAGATACATATGCAGTTACTCTGATGCTGGGGAGCACCAGCGCAACGAACAACATCGAGGAAGGTACTCTCATTGCATGGAATCCATAGTCTGGAGTCAGCACTGAAACCGTATGCATCCTGTGCTTGATCCAGCAATGCTTGGAAGAGTGGGTGTTTAAGCAAGTTGATCTTGATCACAAACCTCTTGTACTCCTCACCCACATATACAACCAAGTGTCCCTTAGGAACATCTTTTGGTGTCACCTCAGCTTCCTTCTTGAATGCCCAGCAGATTCTATCGTAGCATGCCTCACAAGACATACAAGGTATTATGACTTTGCTTGTCATCTTTTTCAGTTTCTTTTCACAGGACTTAATGAACTTGTTCTTCATTTTAGTAGGAGGAGAAGATTAATATCAAGTATAAGATTAGATAGATTGATAGATAGAATGTTTTGATGAAAATATGTTTCTCGATGAATAGTACAAAGTGAAGGACAAGTCTTATATATATACATGCCGAAGTAGAAATATCAGAGCTCTTCATTAAATGTTGGGACATGACAGTTAGCCAAGGGGAGTGAGATGGGCAACTTGAAAATTATACAGTACTTTATTCAACCGTGCGGTTCTGTTACTGCTTTTGTTGATAGAGTTGCATTACTGAAACTGTACGAACACACACTCTATGGTTATATGTGATTAAAAAATGCTCATTTTATTGCCCTAGCTCACATTGGTGTCAGATTTCTTCAAGTTCACGGGGGATTAAGACCCCACAAGGCAAGATGAACAGAAGGAGAGAGAGAGAGAGGAGATAAGATCTGAAGGAACAGGGTCCAGGGATGGGCTAAATCTTCTTGGAGAATGTGTGATATTGGTTGATGATTCATGCATGGGTACTTTCAGTTTGATCTGCAGAAATGCTCAGTCTCCAGATCTCTTGAATTGTCCCAGAGTTATGTTAGTTCTAAAGAGCTCAAGGCACTAGATCAGGTGACTTCTTGAACTATCTAAACATTGACTAATACAGAATCCTACGATGGTGTTTGCTAAGTATGATCAGCATTTGCAGTACAATGAGGTAGGTTAGCTTTTACAGGTGAGATATTAACTTTTTAGTTTTTACCAAACAAAAGCGCATAGATAGTGCAGTTAAAGTACGCGGGGAAGAATGTGGTTCACAAAGTTGAGATAGGGATGGTGAAAGGACAATTGTCTCTAGGAGGGGTACATAGATGGAGAAGTGTCAATGTTGGAGGGTCCATAATAAAAGAGAAACGAGTATCATTGATTAGGGTTCATCCCCCTAAGGATTCACAAAAATGTTCCCTTCAATTGAGTAAGAGATCCTCATTCTTACACCATTTCACTTCTAAAATGTCTCTCTCAGATCTATCTATCTGTTATGTTTGTGTTGTGTGTGTGTTTTGAAGTTGGTTTTGGTCTGTCAAGTGATTAACAACGACTGCCATTCTGAACTAAGCTGGCTTCCTCTGACTTTAGAATTTATTGCGTGCATGTGCAAACTCTTGTGATGTTATCTCTATACTTTCTCTTTTCTTCTCCTTCTTTCATGGAAAAGAGAAAAACTATAATTTTAATCATCATCTTATCTTGGCCATTAAACATGTCGAAATTGACCTCTCAGAGTCCGGACATTTGTTCATGTTTGTACTTTTAATGTTTGAATTATTTAGCATCCTAGAACTAAGCTAAACCTTTTAATAATATATTATTATGTGTGTAATAGTATATAATTGAATTTTTTAATAAATTGTTTGTATGATTCTCTTTACAAACATCAATGGTGGAACTTCCCTAAACCAAGACAATAAAGCAATGATTCTTTTGATGTCAATATTTAAACTCAACTTAGAACCCCTTATTTCAGGTTGGAAGGTTAATCATTATATAACATCAAGTTAAAAGCTAATCATTTAACTCTTTTACTTGTTTGTTTCCCATCTGCTCTTTCCCAGATGCGAAGCTACATAAACAGTTACATAGATAAAGCAAGAAACAGGTTTGAGTGACCATGAAATTTCAGACCCTATATAGTGGATTGTGTCGCTGCTATTTGTTAGTTTAGGATGGAGAATATAAAGGATGTAAGCAAATGCTTTTCTGAGTCGAAGTCGTTCTCAGTTTCAGTAACAGAAACTTCACATGAAAGAACTTTGATGTTGCAGATAAAACTGATATCCTAAAGAGAACTTTTTTCACTTTCCAAGACAGTTAAAGCGATTGGGGTCGATTTTGGTTTAATATCTTTACAGCTTCTCTAGACTTTCTCTTATATCAACTCCTCCTCTTCTTCTTCTTCTTCTTTGCAGAGCTTCGGCTTCTTGAGGAATCATGAATGAAACACGATGATTTGGAGAATGGATATGGATGGAGTGAGGCAAGTTCCTTTACACGATGTAGAACATCCTTAGGTATAGAGCAAGCCACTGACTTTCGTCTTTCGTCAGCCTGTATAATTTAAAGTTGTGTTACAGAGATTTCTCAAAATATGAATGTTTGTTGACAAAAGGAAGAGAAAAATCAAACCTGTCCATCATTATGCATGTCTTTATAACTTGCTTTCAGTAGATTACGCCATTTGTCCTGCATAGGAGGTTCAAGGAGAATTTTTATGACAAAATAAAGAAGGTTCAAGGAAAAGAACTGAGACACCAAGCATTACTAAAGATCAGTTTGATTTTTAGGAAAACGGTGATATACTCTGATATCGATGGGTGTGCGGTGCGCTGCAGAATGAAAGAAGAGGTTCTTTATATCGGTCCATTTTCCAACACCAAAGTGAGAAATACCATCAACCAACTTCATAACTTCATCAACAGTCCACATTCTCTGATGCTTTCTCCTGTCACTTCTGGTTCTGGATGTTTTTGTTACAGAAATGTCATCTTCTTTCTCCGATGAAGTTAGTTGATCATCAGAAAATGTATTCTCCTGCAAATATCAAATGGTTGGTTTACATAAATTATATAAAAAAATGGGACAACTCTGTAGTCTTGAAGAGTAAGACAAACCGTTGAAGTATGCATGTATTTCTTCATAGGTCCTTTCCGGGGCCTGAAGCCATAGGACACACAAGACATTCTTTCACCAGAAGAATTTATTCTGCAACATTAAAAATGAGAGTTCACTAGGAAATCTGATGTCTGTGATTATATATATTCAGAATACGACTTTAAGCACATACTATTACCTACTATAAGCGGTGTTGGACAAATTCTTCTTCCGATTCTTGCCTCGTTTAACCCAAGAGCCTATAAAAGTGGATAGTGGTTTATTGTCATCTTCTGACTCATTTGAATCCAAACTATCTTTAACTCTTTCATTGGATGCATTCTGATTCGGGGATTCAGCATGTGGAGCAGTTTCTTTTGATGACTCTGAGATGCTTCCACTTATTCCAGGAGAATTAGATGAACGGTTGTTCTTAAGACCATAGGGGTCACCATCTAATTCAGATACATTCTTCTTGACTTCAGTTTCTGCAAGTGAAAAATAGAGCACATAAAATTGTAAACCATATATTCCTCAGATGCACTAGGATGATAGAATCACATAAAATTTACCTGGAAAGATATGGTTACCGATAGAAGAAAGATCATGTGATGCGTATATATCTTCCACTTCTTCAACTTCATCGAGAAAGCCATCAAGAATCTACGAGATGATAGAAAACTTTCATTTGAAGAATGAATCAAGAAAGAAACCATGGAATAGAGACTAGAGAGCATAAAGAGAACACATACTTCGAACTTTAAACCTGCTCCCACATCTTGAGTGCTACAAGAGTTTAGTCCACCTAATATAATAAAATGAAAGAGAACTCTAGCATGAACAAAATGTTCCCATTTACAAAAGACTACAAAGCATTCAACACAAGTGCACTGTAACTGATTTACCATAATCTGGGAGAAAGCTAAAGTCAAATCCATGAGAGAATTCATCCATCGTGGAGCTTAAGCCCATATTCTCCATGCCGAGCCCTAAGAAACTGTCAACCGCGGTATTGTCATGTTTAGGTTCCATAATAAAAATGCTTTTATACTAGTCGTTGAATGGCAAACATTCTCATCAACCTATAAAGAAAAGAGAATATATAAGAAAAGGAAAAGATGAATAAGTCATGAGGAAAATTCATCATAATCTACAACATAAACCAAGAAACACAAGTGAAGGAGAAGCAGATAAATCCACACTCTCACAGTTGAATCCAAAAGTTTCAGGAAAACGGGGTGTCACTCCAGTCCATCCCAAAAGTCAAGTACACATGTTATAAACAGTACAAAATCACAAGTATGTCACAAATAATTGAACAGAACCGGACAATGTTGCCCATAAACCACAATCTCAACTTACATGCTAGATTCACAAAACGAGATCTCAAATTCTCATATGAAAAAGAAAAAAATCAATCAATCAGGCATGTGTTCCCGCAATCAATAGATTCATTCATCATACAAGCAAACAACAAATCTACAAACATGAAACATGTTCTCTGAAACATATTAAAAAATATATACTTTTGCCTAAAATCTAGAAGAAAACAATAAACAAAGAATGTAAAATCTACTTCTTAGAGAAGAGCAAAGACAGACATTCTAAGGCAATATACAGTATTAAAGAAAACTATCTATTTATCTATTTTGTCGGATGATCTCAGAGAAGAAGAAGGATAAACAGAAAAACCCCAAAAAGCAAATAAAAACCAAAACTTTCAGCTACAGAAGCGTATACTATAATGTTTTTTTACTACCTGTTTATTTTACACCAATCAAATTGCAAAATGCAATACACAAAGAAGAAAAAAATACAAATACTACGTATAAAGGTGGGCCAGAGAGTCACAGCTGTTACATTACACCACAGATTGAAGAAAAAAGAAAAATCTAAGCTGCTTAATAAGCTTATCTTCCTTAAACTAAAACCTGGAATTTTGAAGAAACTGAGAACAAAATCGAAGTAAATACAACTAGATTACGCATACATTACAAATCTATTTCAAAAAAAAAAAAAAAAAAAAAAAAAAAATCCTTAACTTGATAGGGATTATGGATAAGGAGTTAAGGACAATGTCAGAGACACATTAAAAAAAAAAAAAGTACCAAACAGAGACGTCGAGAGGAGAAGAAAGAAGAAGGAAGGAACACTGACGGAGGGAGGTGAATGGCGACGACTGTTGATTGTTTGGACTGAATGATGGATTTTTAATTTTGTTTTCCTTTTTTGGTTTTATGTGTTTTGGTTTTTCTTGACCGGATTCCAAAAGCTGATTTATATTTAGTTTTGAAATCCAAAAAAAATGACGTAAGGCAAAGGCACCTTCGTCTTCGTGTAAGTAAAATAATAAAATGTAATATAACGTGCGTTTCAAGTCCGCAACGATGACAGATGTTGTTCATGGCCTTCTACTGTTATATTGCTCATCGTCTTTGCTTACTCGGATAACGGAAAAGTTTAGATTCTTTTTCACGACGTTTACTGACTCCTTATTTCACACAGACGTCTGTTCGTTCCAAAGGAATAAAATATGGGCCTTTCGTATTAAGTCAAAGGCCCACCCAATTCAGAAGTAAAGGTCGGCGACAAAGATTAAAAACCACGTGTCGTTTTCAGGGATTGCTCGAGGGGGCTTGTACACTGTTTTTTGTTTTATAGAAACCGTTTTCTTGCTGAGCTAAACATAGTCTGAATAGATTGAGAGTGGAGACTTAAGATTGGCCTTGGGTTACTTGGACGCCAGGAATATCCCCACCGGATATTAAACCTCTGATCTTCACATCATAGTAAACTTCTTCCACTCTTCTCAGGTCATACTTCATACCTGTCACAGTTCAATTATACAAACAATATTTTTATGTTACTACTTACAATCTCACTCTCAGCTAAGCAAATGGAGAACAAGAGCAGTCAGATGAGGGAGATGCGACTTACTGTCGAATTTCTTGCGCAGAAAATCGTTCCTGAGATTCAGCATGCGAAAGGCTGCGTGAAGATCCGTCAAGAAATTCATCACCTTTCTCGGGCAGTCGTAGTCTCCTGCTGTCACTCGATTTACCACGTACCTAGGCTGCTCAAACATTGCATCATCCCAGAAAAATGATTTAGCAAAATTCCCATTTTTGCATTTTTCTAACCGTTTTTCATTAGTTGCTATCAACTAGGATGCTAATAAAGTAAGAATTAGGGATGAAAACTGATCTTACAAGATCATTTGACATGAAACAGATTCCTGCAAAGTATTCAAAAAGCTGAAGATCAGAATATAAAAGTAATGTTGCTATTCATTAAATACTCAGGGGCTTATTTGATCTATAGATTAGGGGTTCTTTCTCAGAAACATACCAGTCAGATAATCTTCAGTCTCCAATCCAAACTCCAGACTGTTCACTGATATACAATGAAGTGGAATTAGAAGAAACATTCTGCTTAAATTCAACAAAAGAGAAAAGTACTTTGGCAAAATTACAATTCCAGATTTCAAACAAAACAATACTTTGGAGAATGGTCTATTCTACACCAACATTATGCAAATTCAACCTTCGCATCATTATCGCATCTGTATCTATCCTAAGGGAGTATAACTGAGTTTGTGGAAAACAGTAATAAATCCCTCAATTGAGGTGAAAGATCAAATCTAAGCAAAATGATTGACACTAAAATGGATAAAATGCAGGCTGAAACAAAGCCTTGGCATAAAATCAATTGCAAAGAGTAAGACTAAGGTAGATAACTTAACAAACTAATAAGGGATCATAAGAGAGTCAATTAACTGTAAAAGAGAAGAAGACTATTGGCAAACTGAATCTGATTATTGAGAAAAGTAGACTCGTTCATTATTGTGAGTTTTTCTAAAGTCTGTGAGAGAACCAGCAAGAATCAGGTTATGTTCTGATGCAACCACTAGGCCATGATATATACTGAAAGCAAGAAAAATAATAAACTGAGATCCAGAGACATACACCCAAGTTTTTCTTCAGCTTCCGTATGCACAAGAAGAGTTCCAGTTTCTAGCCAGTGCATAAAAGCAAGCTGGGAGACCACTGCTTGTGTTTCACTTCTCCAGTCTCCATGGTACCTAAATTACAAAACCTTTTATCACTAAATCCTTGCAGAAAATGCATTCCAAATACAAAAATGTACTACATCTGACTATCAACTTTACCTATAGTACTGTCCAGGACACTCCCGAAGAATCTCAGCAAGCCGGCCGTAAAACTTCTTCAAATCATTGATTTTTTCCTTAGATTTCTCGATAACCTCTGATATCCATCAACAGAAATGAGCAATCTTATTAGTTTCTCAATAACAAGTACGCAATTTCTTCATTTTCAGTTACTTCCCTTCAAAGAGAACTTCATCACCAAAGTTCAGAACCCAGCAAGCAATTTCAAAAATTAAGCTAAAGGATGCAATTTTCAACCTATTTAGTTCCAACATTTTTCAAATACAAAGACCCAGAGACTAATAATGTACCAGGAATAGGTCGTGACTGGTGAACGAGAAGAAGATTAGCTTGAATGAGCCTAGTAGCGGACTCAATCTCCATAACCACAGCACGAATCTGCTCTCTCAAAGCAGCAGATTCTTCCAATTGAACACGGAAACTGTCGAACTGTTTCTCAAGCGAATGAGAGCCTTGACCATCTCCTCCCGCCATAGGAATGCAGAAAGAAGAAATTGAGCAGAAAGGGAAGGAAGATGAAGGAGACACCGAGTTTCGATGCCGGAGAGGATTGGAACGCCGAGGAGAAGCGTCGCCGGAACAGAGAGGAAGGAAATGGAGAATCGAAGAAGAAGAAAAGGGCTTAGGGTTTATCAAACGAGACGCAGTCAAGTGAGCGTTTCTAAACGCCGAACTCATCATCGTGTTTTTCTTAAAGTTACGCCGCTTCAGTTTCTCTTTCCGCCACCATCTTTGGATTTATGAACCGATTAAACCGGGTCATATTAACCAAACCGAATTGAATTGAACATAAACCGAATTCTTTGTAATTAATCACCATTATCTAAAATAATTTACCAAATGAAAAAATATTCTATGCGAAGGACAAATTATGATCCAAAACGAAATTTAAACAGGATCACAATTAACAAACCGGATTGAGATTGAGATATACCAAAGTAAAGTACGGTAGAACTTGTAAATTCGGAAACTGGAAATTGGAAATTTCTAATTCTACTTATATAACTCAGTTATAATAATGTACCAATAGTACAACTTCGTTACAAGATTTAATTTGTATCTACAAAAATGTACTCATTTTTTAAAACCGCATGGGTAAATTAGATTACTTTTTCTGGAATGTAACCATGCAGAAGTAAGCTATGAATCGGCAAATTAGTCCCATGAGAACGAGAACAATGAGACATAATATCCAATCACTAAGATCATATCCGTTTTGTGACAATGAGCTGCATCTCGTCACCACCCATACTCCAGAGTACCTAAACCAACAATAATATCCAAAATCAAACAAAAATAATATATGTGATAGAAAGAAAAATAATAAAACCTTTATCTACCTTTGAGCATTGGAAAGGACAAAAGCTTCAAGAGTCCATTTCGGGTAGCAGAAGCTTCCGAGATACTTAAGAACCATGCTTTCTTTATCTTGATTCGCGATGAGAGTCATAACAACGGGTACTAACACCGACAACTGCAAATATAATAACCACAAAATGTATCATATTGTTAGTCGAAGGTTTCGGTAGCTTATTTTAATGGATTATCAGAAAGTGGATACAAACCAGTTGGGCTGCACTAGGATTATACAAGATGGCAAATATGTAAGCCATGCCTGTTACGCAGTAGACCAAGCAGACTAGTACAATGTAGTTGTCTTCGAAACTAGATCTCGGGTTGTTGAAGAAGTAGAACATGGACAAGTACACTAAAGGTTTCATAAATGTGTTCAAATGGTCCATTGTGTCTTTAGCCATAAAATGTGCCAAACTACTGATTCCAGCGGCACTTTCTCTCCAATATTGTAATTTATCTACAGAGAAAGATCTCAACGCTGAGATCTTACACAAAAGAGCTACAAAACAAGAAAGATATAGAAAAATATATATTAGCTAAGTATCCAAAAATCTCGAATTCTCATGAATATATATATCAGTCAATATTTGTCTACTTGTTGAAAAACTTACAGACGGCTATAATCGTGTATGTGTAGCCAAGTGTATCAATAGTCTCGTCGTTCACCTTAGCAAGAGTTCCTAAACAAGCTCCTGCAACTAATAATATTAGGAAATCTAACGCTTGTAGTCTTGCTTCTCTAAGTCGTTGTTTTCCAACCCTGAAATAAATAGACTAAAGTTTTAATGTACATATAACAAAACTAGTGACCACAAAATTTCGTTATGACAAATTAACAAAATCATACCTTCCAACAAAATATCTATATTGTCGACCTACGGTAGGAGTTACTCGATTAGAATTGTCATGAGAGTTGGAGTAATTGTGTTGCAACTGATCTTTCGTGATCTCGACATTAGTTTTCACATCTTGCCATAAATCATTACTAAAAGAGTTATGAGAGGATTCATCTTGAGCTGTTCCAGATGATGATGAAGGGAGTCCATCACAAAACTTCAACATATCATGAGGCACAGGGTAACCATTGTGCAACATCCATCTCACAGGAAGCTGTTCCACTGTTATATCACCATTTGGTTTCACTATGCCTTCAAGAATATCTATATAATGATCAGGAGGATTGACACGATCCGGTACGGTGATCCCGATATCAGCAAAATAATCTTCTATTTTTTTCACGGATCCATGGTACACGGTGAGGCCACCTTTTGCTAGTATTATCATGTCATCGAACATTTTGTACATTGTATAACTGATGAGAGAAGAAGAAAAAAGCATATTATTGAGTTAACAATGTTAGTAAAATCTATATTCGTTTCATAACTAATTCATTGTGGAGATAATGTACCTAGGCTGATGCACGACCATACATATGTTAACTCCTTCAAGTGCTTCACGTCGAAGTGCTCTAAGAAGTAACTGTGAAGATGCACTATCTAAACCTGTAGTGGGTTCATCTAATATCAATAGAGAAGGTTCCATGACCATTTCCACACCAACGTTCACTCGCTTCCTTTGCCCTCCAGAGATTCCTCTTTTCTCTACCGTACCAACCAACGAGTCCCTTACATGTTGTAGTCCTAAGCTTTCAATCACTCTTTCAATGATCAACACTTTGTCTGCTTTTGACATATAAGCACTTAATCTGCATGTAAGTAAAACATATATACATAAATAAACAATATGCAACGTTTTTATAGTATAAACTCAATATGATAGTAAGAAAAATTTAACCAAATATTTTTATATCCTCTCTATGTTATGTGCTGGTTATGAGAATAAGTTTACCATGGTTTACCTGCATCTTGCGCTAAATCGAAGGTTCTCCTCGACGGTAAGATTCCCATGCACTACATCATCTTGTGGAACAAATCCAGTGATCTTCTTGTATGAGTTTATGGATTCATTTCTGCCATTTATGAGGATTAGACCAGTCCTCGTACATCCAGTTGCCTTTCCTGCCAAGGCAGAAAGAAATGTAGTTTTCCCAGCTCCTGATGGACCCATGACGGCAGAGACACGACCTGGCATGATCTTTCCCGTAACAGATCTCAATATATGCTTATGTTTACCCTTCAATGTAAGAGTTAAGTCCTTAAACGCAACTTCTATAACAGGTCTAGTCCTCATATCATTGTCAGTGGCCATTGAAATGACTCCAGAGAATGTCAAGTTCTGGTTGTTTTGCTCCATAGCTTTCTCTTTCTCAATCTGACCATATGCATACTTGAAAATCTGGCTCTGAGTATGTAGTTGTTTACCCTTTGGAGCTTGTGGCTTCTTCCCATGCTTACTAGTACCAGTCCCTACGTTAAACCCTTCGTTGTTACTCGGGTTCTCCTCCATTGATTTCATCATCTTGGTTAGATTACTTGCTTCTTTTTTCTTGTCTTTTGACTTTCCAGAAGCTTTAGCTGGTGCAGCATCCTTCCTAGCAGATTTCATGCGAGAAAATGTCTGAGATAGCTGTGCAGACAATCCCATCTTTTGGTTCTTGGCAACATCTTTTGCAGTTTTCCACCTTTCTCGAGCTTGTGTTGTTTCTTTTGCGTGTCTTGCTGCAGCTTCTCTTGATTTTGCTTGTCTTTTTTCTCGAGTGGCAAGAACTTGATCAGAACAGTTATAAACCATGATCATCACAAGACTTAGTGATGCCTACATACACAATAACCAAAATATAATTCCCAACAAATTTTAAAGAAATAATGTGTTCTCTAGTTAACAACTTACAATTAAGATAGCTCCGTAGGCATGAATATTTTGGTTTGCCGTATTCGGATTACACGTTGCGAGCTTGAAACATGCTAAAACAGTCACCAAAAATATAGATCAACTTCAATTGTAATCTATTTAAAAAGATCATATGATAAAACAATATATTTTTCTTGGGTTTTAGAAACTTACGTTTTTGTGAAGTAGAACCTTGTCGGCAGTAATGCCTGAGTAAACACATTTTATCAACTCATTAACTATGTATATGACCAAAACATTAGTTGACAAAAAAAGGAAAATATATGTTCTTTTATCGTCACATTTACATCCTTCATGTAACTAAAATGATGAATACTTTACATATGAAACACAAAAGTAAAGAGAGTTGTGAGATAAAAGAATCAATACCCACTACTACAAGTGACCTTTCGAATTGTTGTTGGGCAATATGAACCTGGAGAACAAAACATATCACCACTGCTCTCCGCATCAACCCAACTGTCTGCTGAACCACATGTATGGTTCAATTTCCCCGGAGGAATCTGGTAATTATATCTGAAATGAAAAAAATACTCTTTAATTAATCATCCACTAATATCAATCTTCATTACTTTAGCAAATTACTCCAGAGAATTAAATTAACAACGAACTTACGGCTCGCAAATTCCTGTTGCTTTATTAAGCTTGGCAAGCGGGCAATATGCGCCTAATGGACACGCTTCATTTACATAAGTCAGAGAACAAAACAACAATGAGTATGTTAGGTTTGAAGTTGTTGGTATTCAAAATGTTGATATATATAATTAGGTGAGTATGTGATTTTCTTACGTATCATGCAAGCAAGACCTTGTGGACAAAAGAAGCCCTCACAACAAGGTTGACATTTACGAGTTCTAGAGGGAAGAACTTTTCCATTGTTGAGATCGAATCTCTTATCGTCATCCGCATTGCAACTCCATCCTGGCTCGCATCCGGAAACCCATTTAGCTAAATTGCAGTTGATGTTAGGCTTTACATGAACCGTTGTTGCTTCATCTCTTCTAACAAAACTACTAAAGTAGAACTTTATCTCAGCAGCTGTACATAGTCTAATTGTTAGGTCACCTGCATGACAAGAACATTAAATCTCAATATTCATGTACTTAATTGACTCAAAAATAATCATTTATCTTGTTTACCTTCAGTTTTCTTGACACAGTTGCTTAAGAAGTCCAGATTATTATCAAAGTTGAATGCTTCATTCCAATCGTTCTTCCTGAATTATAAAATGTGATTGTATTGATCGGCTCAAATATGCATGGGACTAAATATATATATATATATACATTAGCGGATTTAATGAAAATATATATACTTACAAATTTTTGATGCAGTATCCTAAATCTCGATCAACGTCAGCCTTTAAGACGTTCTTTAGATTCTGAAGTCGACCATATATAAGGTTTGTAACGGAAACAAGAACTTTTGGGTTCCCTGTTTTGCTATAGTCATCTCCGTCGAGGCATAATGACAAAGATATAAAACTCAACCAAAAAACAAAGAACAATAAGATGTGTTGTGTCCGACAACCATCAACCCTAACTCTCATTGTTCTTAATCAAAGTATTGACTCTTGATATCGAAATCGAACCTCCCGAACTGAAATATTTGAATTTTCTGAGCAAACAATGGAATAATAGAAACATTGGAAGCTACCAATCGAAATATTTGTAGAGATGTCTTGTGTATATTTCTATCATGTCTTGAGAACCAAACGTCAATATGGTCACAAAGAGAACGAGCTTGTTGCAAAAAAATTTTGGAAATCTTGAAATGAGGACGTTTGAGATCCAAAGTTTTGAAAAATGATAGAGACTTGTGTGAAAAGAGAGAGTTGAGAAGGGTCATCGTAAGAGTCATGGAAGGAGGTCCAGATTTCTAGCAAATTAATAATATGGCAGAGAAAAATGAATGGTTTCTTACAACTTATTTACCAAATATAGAAATAGGTATACTATATTGGAGGAGCATGACAAAGTGGAGTTTTTGGATTTCATTACGACACTTTTTGCGAATTATATATATTCTTGTAAAATTGATAAGCGTTATAAAAATGGCAAAAGCAACAAATCAATATATAGAGGGAGATGAAAACCATATACTACAACCTCTTGTATCTCCCGTTAGGAAAAGAAGTGCTTATTAAAAGCAGTCGTAACAACACCTTATCTTGTTGACAAAAGAACGAAACACCTTATCTTGTATCTTTTTTTTTTTTAATCAAATCTTGTATCTTTTAAAATTTGAATTGTAATTAAAAAAAAAAATCAATTTTTATATAATAAGATGTTCAATTTTTGTTGACATATGTTATAATTCTACAGTTTTATAAGGATTATAATTTAAATAAGAAATTTGAAATCTGTACAATTTTTTTTAAATAATTGAAACAAAATCGATATATCAATTTAGAAATCAATCTACCATAACATAAGTCAACTATTTTAATAAGTCAGTGGAGCAGAAAACTAAGTCTACTGAAATTAAAAAAAATAAGGGAAAATTTCAAAAAACTAAATTTATCTATAAATTTAAATTGAAGAAAATAAGTCTACAATTAAATAAAAATTATATATATATTTTTAATTATATAATTTTCAATTACTTATTTTGAATAAAATTTAGTGAAAGTAATAGTTTATAGAATCACAATTTGGCAAAACACGTAAAGTTTGGCAATCGCATAAACTTTGGAAGATTGCTTCTTCTTTTCTCTTCTTTCTTTCCGGGCCAATAAATATTTACTCTTATTTGATTCTCTTTTAATTTCTTTCAAAGCTAAAAAGGATACTGTAAATTCATTATTTTTTTTATTTTTTTTTGTGTGTGTGTGTGTGTTTGAAATTTCCACTTAATAAATCATTGTTACCTTTGTTGAACTTTAATTTCTTTACGATCAACTTTGGGGAATTCTGTTAAATACAATTGAAAAGGGTATTGTTTTCAAAAATAGCATTATGAGTTTTATTTTCCAAAATTATAACTAAAATATATTTTTTCCAAAAATACTACAAAATTAAATCTAACATTTTTAACATTCAAAACTAATTTCTAAATCCTAAATATTAAAACCATATCCCTAAAAACTATACCCTAAATATAAATAGTCAACCCAAAAATAAAATTAAAAAATTCTATACCTTCGAAATTCAGATTTTTATGTTTATGATATTTTTTGGAAAATAAAATTTTTGTGGTATTTTTGGAATAAAAAAACAAACTGTGATATTTTTGGAAAAAAAACTTAAAATGTGCTATCCAAGGGAATTTCTCTTAAACTTTCGCTAAATGATATTTTTTAATACATAAATATTTTTTTAGTTCTCATAAGAAATATGGATATAGAGTAGAAAAAATATAGTATAATTAGTCAACTTTTATTTCTCTTCCAAATGGTCGATACATATTTTAATTCATTAATCATCAAGTACCACAATTTCCACCTGGTCCTCCAAAAGAAAAAGATACCCCAATCGACTTTACATAGCCCCAGTACATTAGTCTATAGCATTTGTAAGAATCTGAATATTGTCTTAATTTTCTATCTTCAATATCAACGGATTGATATTTCAAATTCCAAACTTTAACATGCAAAAAATGTGAGGTTGTTTTAAAGTTTATATGCGGAAAATGACCATTTCCCATTGGAGGACTAATTCCGTCCAAAGATGTAAATGTATTTCCTCCATAACGTACCAAAGAAGCTCCTTTGTTTAAATGTGTAAATAACTCTTTGGGCCAGTATCCAATTAGTTTATCAAAAACTTTTAGTGCCCAGTTTCCAGTGAAACCATCCTGATAAGTATTAAATCATAACAAAAGTATATTAGACAAAAATTTTAAAATTTATAAGTACATATGTGACATCAAGAAATTCTACCAAATAATTATACAAAAATTATTTTAATCCAAAACTTGAAAATAATATATAGTAGATAAATTTTTACCTGAATAATTTTCGCGTAAAAACCAACTGTTTGTTTACCATAAATAGAAGATGTATCAAATACACTTCCAACCCAGGGTTCTCGAGTAACAAGAATAAAGCCAGGACATTTTATATTATAACATCCAGTTTTTTTATAGCCATCTGCCTAATAAATTAAAAAAAAAAATTAAAGGGTAAAAGCTCATGCAAAAAAAAAAAAGTTAAGGCAAACCCTTTATCCGTTTGCCATGTATAAAGAAACGTTATTAAAAAGTAATTAATTTACTCACAGTCCAATATATTGTAAATCGCGCCAAACTATCACCATATAATCTTGGATGCACCTATTAAAAAAACATGAAAAAACAGAAAATTTCAGATATAAGTATGAAAATGTTTGTTTCAAAAAATGTATACTCAAACTCTATTTCTCCAATATATCATGTTGAGTCTTATAAACTAGATCACCACAAAGTTATCTTCTTGTATTATGAGTAATCATTCTATAATTTTGAAAGAATTATTTTAATTGATTATATGCTCATAGATATAATTAAATATGTTTATCTATTATATTATGTAAATGTATTATATATAAAATTGAAGTAAACATGTTGTTTTATAAAAATGATAACAACTTACCGCCCAACCAACTTGTATGCTGTTGAGTTGATCGCGAGGTCCGTTCTCTAACCAAATTTGACTTTTACTATATTGGTTATTTTGTAGTGTTAAATTATGAACACTTATCCCAGCTTCTACTCCTCGATATATGCTCCCATCCAAAACAGTCTCAATTGTTGCAAACTGTATATGACATAAATAAAAATGTTGACACTTTTACTAAATTTTGCATGTCTTATAATCACAACACACTAGAAAGAAGAAAAGAACTTGACTGATATAACCTTTTTTTGTGTTGTGAATAAGATAAAATGTCATATGGGATGATATAGATATTTCAATAAAACTATGTTAACAGAGGAAAACATACATGTTGGCCGGGGTACTCAACCGTGTCAAGATGAATGCTCTCGGTTCCATTTCTTTGCCTTAAAATTGGTACTGTTCCTTTTGGACAACTTTGATTATTTATTTTATACTTATAAATTCTTGTTCGGCTTTCATTTGAGAGAAATTGTTCCTAGCACATAACACAAGAATAACAATTTTAAGTTAAAAAATAAAATTACAATAAATTATTCTCTATCAAAAATATATTTTTGCCGTATATCAATAAAAACGTAAATTATCATACCGGAATCTTGTGGTGTTTCAACAATGGATGTTCGAAAGCTGGTTGTTTATATATATTAACACAATCAAAATCCTGTAAAATCAATTATGACTTAAGAAATCAAAAATATTATTATAAAAAGAAAAAAAATCCAAATTCATACGTAAATAGTGGACAAACAAAATAAAAGTGATTAGAATCTCACATCAATGATTCCATCGGCCGCTAACGTTAAAAACATATAAGAAGCAAGAACTAGCACAAGATGTAAACCCATTGTTAATTTTTACTCTTTGTTCTCCATTGATAATTTAAGTATACATATATATATATATATATATATATATATATATATATATATATATATAACAATAGTGAGTAGTAACGTCTAAGAAATTTGTTGCTAATCATATCTCGTCACATTTTATAAACCTACCAAAAGTGTCAAATACAAAGATTTGACTGTTGACTATAGTAAATTTAATATTAATTTTGGGTCAACCATAATAAATTTGCTTCTAGTCTTATCACTTCACCTTTATAACCTACCTAAAGTGTCAATACAAAAGATATACTTGTTACACTAATTTGATCAACATCAAATAAATTTATTTAGTCAATAATTATATAATTCATCTAATATAAAGTTTTCATAAGTGACTAATACAATTATTTAATTATAAAGACAAAAATATTAAAGAGAAAATGAAAAAAACATAAACTTTTAAATTTGGAAAAAAAATAATATCAAATTTCAAAATTTCATTTAAATCACAAAGTTTGGTTTGAATTTTTGATACATTAGTCAAGTATTGTTGATTTGACCATTTTAGTATGACAAATGTATCAAAAATGACTAATGTATTTGACCATGGTCATAGCAATAAGTTTAGAATCAATTATGACTAGCAATAAGTTTTGTTGATTTGACCATTTTAGTATGAATAATGTATTTGACCATGGTCATAGCAATAAGTTTAGAATTAATTATGACTAGCAATAAGTTTAGAATATTTGACCATTTTAGTATGACTAATGTATTTGATCATGGTCATAGCAATAAGTTTAGAATCAATTATGACTAGCAATAAGTTTAGAATCTTATTTAGACTAAATGGAGATTGTTAACAGAAAGTTATTGCTAGTCATATCACTATCCTCTAATAATTCCGCCAAATGTGTCAAATACGAAAATCAATTTAATATAGTTGTAAAATTACATTTTTTTTAAGGTCTAGTAATTCTTCTAGATAAAGTGATAATTTTCTAAACTAAAAACGAAATAGGTATTGGACTGCTAATGTATATGTTGAACTAAAATTCTTTTCAAGTATCGAATGTTTTTAGTAGAATATTATTTGATGGTTGAATATTTCATCAAAATTTAAATTATTTTAAACAAAAATAACTAAAAACATATATTTTATTAATTTTTGTACATGAATGACAATGTCCTCAGCATAGATGAATGAATATATGAGTTTTCATTACAAAAAAAAAAAAAAAGTACAATTTTTTTTGTTTTTACATTTACAAGAAAGGTCTGCAATATATATTAGATGAACGTATCCATGTTCATGCAGAATGAAGTGCAAATGTATACGGAAGATGATTAATGTGTTAACGTGAAAACAACTGATCTTATGCAATTAAATTAAACAACAACAAAAAGAAAAAGGTGATCTTATGCAAACTTCAGAGAAACGATACCCAAATAAATTACAAAATGTTTTGCATTATCCAAATAATGATATTCGATTGCATTTTAAAACCGAATAAACACAAAATTCAAATTACCTATCTATCAGTGTAAATCCGTTAGCCGTTATATACGTTGATCTAAACGGTGTTAACCATCCGTTAGTCAACCATTTAGTTGTGCTCAGTCAGAGTCAGACATGTGACATGGATTTTGGCTAGATAAAAGACGCTATATATATATAGAATATTCAAACTTGAGTATTTCACTTATATTGTAACAAGATATGTATAGAAACATTCAATAGCTCAGCTGATTTGGTTTCAGATGCTGTTTTTTTTTGTTATTGTTTCTGATTATGCCTTTGAACAATCATTTCAATGTAGACAGGTGTAACTGGAAATCTGTTGGAAGATAGAAGAATACAAACACAGTGAACACAATTCAAACACATCGATTCAAAACCTTTTTTTTAGCCTCTTGTACAGGAGCATCTAAGATATATAGCATTTTTTCCCCCTCTGTATCTCTTCAGAGCAGCTGATTAGAAAGAAAGAAAAAAAAAAGTCCCAATAGAGAGAGATTTGATTGATCCTTTCAAAACATCAGAATGGGCAGTATTCCTATTATAGATGGAGCAAAGCCTATATTGGATAGTAGTTTCCATTGAGGGGGAAGAAGAAACACAAGGCAGTAGAAGAGCAGGAGTACCAGTGCATATGCCCCTTTTTGCTACTCGTATGAGTCACAGAGATCATCATGACCATTGTAATAACATTACTGTGTCGACAAGTACGGATGCCATATCGGCTAGCTAGTACATGCGACTTAATTAGTTATACTAGCTAAACCTATCAAAAAGCGGGACATAAGAAGAAGTTCTTCGACTTTTTTTTATTCAGGATCTCCTCCAAATCATCTTAGCACTCCAATATATGAACACATCGATGGTCGCCAAATCATTTCATGCATGTCACCATGTGTCTTTGATAAGAATAGACTCATCTATGTACTTGTTGCTTCGCTTCTAAGATTCATATTCATTACTATACAAGATTGTTTCCTTAAAATCTTTAATAATTAATACAAAAACACACAGTTTCAAAAAAATTTGCTGAAAAGTATGTTAAACTTATGTATTACATATGTTTGTGTCTGGATTACTTTGGTTCAAGAGCCTTTTGGAATACATGAATTATGATTTGTTTATCTTTTCCCCTTGGTGTAGTAGATTCTGATTTCCTTTTGTGTAACACATGAATTATGATTTACTTTGGTTCAATTCTTTGTAAGTCTCAGCTTTGGCTATAATCTGACACAGACAAAACTTCTTCAAGCTCTGTTTCATGACAGATCCAAATCCTTTTTTTTTCTTTTTTTCTGCTTGTTGTTCTCTCTATAAGTGTTTCTTTTTCCCAAAAAAAAAAGGTCTAATGTGGAGAAAAGGAGATTAGAGAATAAAAAAAAAAAAAAAAGAGAGAAAGCAAATCAGGTACTTAAACGTGT